>NW_024081182.1:338330-795806 GCF_003009895.1 Hyaena hyaena | reverse complement strand
CAAAAATAAACATTAAAAAAAAAAAAAAAAAAGGAAAAGAAACATGCTAAGTGGGAAAAAAAAGCCAGTCACAGAAGACTGCGTATTATATAATTCTATTCAATAAAATGTCTAGGGGTGCCTGGGTGGCTCATTCTGTTTAGCATCTGACCCTTGATTTGGGCTCAAGTCATGATCTCATGGTTTGTGAGATCGAGTCCTGCATCGGGCTTTGGGCTGACAACTCAGAACCTGCTTGGGTTTCTCTCTCCCTCTTTCTCTACCCCTCCCCCACTCAGGTGCTCACTGTCTCTCTCACTATCCCAAAATAAATAAGTAAACCTTTAAAAAATAATAAAAATAAATAAATAAAATGTCTAGAATAGGCAAATCCATAGAGATGGACTCAGAGAGGCTGGGAGTGTGGATTGCTAACAGACACAGGGTTTCCTTTTGATGTGATGTGGGGATGGTTGCACAGCTCAGTGAATATAATAAAAACCATTGAATTGTGCACAGACGAATTCTGTTGTATGAAAATAGTATCTCAAAGCATAGAAAAGAAGAAAGGTTTGATTCTGAACTTGTTCAGATTGAAAAATCTCTACCAAAAATACCACTCTGCCATTCTGTGTTCTAGTAGTACAGTCTGTGGTTTTCATTATCAGTAAGCACAAATGAAGTTCTTTCTTGTGTTAAGTTACAGTATAGGGATGAATATTTAAACGTTACTTTTCAATGAAACACTTAAAAAGTCATATAAATATAATGGATTTGTTAAAGCAAATACTTTTAAAATCAGCTTTATCAATGTATAACTTACGTTAGTAAAAGAGACATTTTCATCATACAATTTGATTAGTTTTGATAAATACATACACCTGGGTAACCACTATCTTAATCTATAGCCATCACCCCAGAAAGTTCCTTTGTGCTCTCTTTGGAGTTAACCCTCCACTCAACCCTCTGCCCCAAGGCAACCATTGATCTGATTGCTACTACTGTACTACACTGTGCTATTCTATTACTTAAACTATTAGTACAGTTTTAAAATAAATGGTTTCATTAAAAAAATAAACTTTATTTTTAATTTCTTGAATATATTTAATATCAAATAAAATTTTAATACAATTGCAGTGTTTTTGTAAACCTGCTTACGTGAAATTTGGATGTATAGAAGAAAAGATACTATTATAAGGAATTGCTTTAAATGAAAAGATGAGTATGAATTATATACCAATATGTGAATTTGAATCAGGAGCTTATCTTTTTGCCTCTCTATCTGGAATAACATGAAAGTCCTGGTAAAGAAAGTTGAATGCAGCCATTAGAAGATCTGGTGATTCTTTTATAAAGCTTGTTTTGGGCCTTCATAAACCACTTAGAAAAGACAAATAAATGAATTCATTAGCTCTAGTAATGTTGCTAAGATACAGTGTCTCGCCATTGTTATTTCTTGTGTTGCAACCAAAGAAAGATGGCCCTAATGAATAAAGATATAACTGAACCTAATTATAGTGCCGACCTCAAGGACTAAGGATAACTTTTGTGTCACAGTGAGAGAGATGCACTGTGAATACTGAAAATGTCATCTTGTTTTATGTACAATATGACCCATATTGACTCTCCAGTGCATTATTCTGTCTTTAACTTAGAAGATATCTCTCTTAATCTTATAAAAAGATACACTTTTTTTTTTAATGTTTTTTATTTGTTTCTAGGAGAGAGAGAGAGAAAGAGACAGCGTGAGGAGGGGAGGGCCAGAGAGAGAGGGAGTCACAGACTGAAACAGGCTCCAGGCTCTGAGCTGGCAGTCAGCACAGAGCCCGACGCGGGGCTCGAACCCACGAACCGCGAGATCATGACCCAAGCGAAAGTCGGACGCTTAACCGACTAAGCCACCCAGGCGCCCCATAAAAAGATACACTTTTTAACCAGTATAGAATGTAAGCATTATTGTAATGACTTTTTCTCTGAGATATGTGTTTTGAATCATAATTACTTAGGTTGAGTGCCACCTTTGAGCCAGGCACCAAGCTTGATAATTTACATGCATTCTTTCTAAGTTTTCACAACTCTTAGGATGATTAGAGAAGTCTCATCTTGAAAAGGATGAAACTGAGCCTCGAGTATAAGTAACTAGATGACACAGCCAGTGAGTGATAGAACTGGGATTCTTAGGTGGGGAAATCTTGGTCATAATGTGAAAATCAAACTTTGAAGCTTGGAACAAAATATAGTTGTATTATATCTTTATAAGTAGGGGTAGGAAAGGATTTAAATAAGGTAAAATAATCTATGCCCATAAAGAATATGACTGATAAATTCAATTATATTCCAGTTAAAAATGTGTTTAAAAGAACACAATAAATAGCAATGGCTAACATTTATTGAATGTCTGCTGTGCACTAGTACAGAGTTGTACATCGTTTCCAGGTGCTTAACGTGTAGAGCAAATACATAGGCACCTATAAGGGAATGACACAGGAATAATGCACATCCACTTGAAGATGGAGGGGAAGGGGGAGAAATCTCACTATATCTGTAGTGTCAGTAGTAAACGTCTGGTGGTTAAGAGCACAGCCTCTACTGTGTCCTAGTTTGTACAACCCAGAGCAAGTTTCTTAATCTCTGTTTCCTCATCTGAAAATGAGAATATTAATAGTACCTCTCCAAGGATGACAAGAATCCAATGAGTTAAAACATTTAAAGCATTTAGAATAGTGCCTGCCTGTATAGAAAAGGCTCATTAAATGGTAACTATTACTATGTTTCAGGGCAGCAAGAGATAGAAGGAAATATGGCAAAATGTTAACATCTGTGAAGTCTTTTTTGCTGTATGCTGCTGTGGGTGTTTGCATAATTAAATTTTTTTCATTTAAAATCTTGATCGTAGTGAGCATTCCATGTTTTCATTGTGACAAAGAAGCCAGGGAAGCAGACGTGGGCTGGTGCGTCTCAGAGGAGCGCGCTCACATTCTCTATGCTCACGTTCTCTTTGTAGATAAATTCTAATATACCTTATCATGCTTACCAGCTTGTTGGCCAACAGCCTGTGCTGCTTACATAAACAAAATGTAATGTCACCTAGAAGCAGGCCTGGCATTTCTGATACAGAGGGTGGAGTTAAGCCAACAAAAACCTGACTCATCCTGTTAATGCCAAAGTGTGCACTATACAACTAATCAACAAACACAGGGTAATCATCAGAGATGCTGCACCAGAGCATAGGTAAACATGGCATTTGTCTAAATATTTGTAGTTGTGAGCCATTAATGGCCCACAGAGTTAAGCAACCAAAGAACACTTAAGTTCCAGAAATCTCTCCCCATCTACTACTGTGAGAATGGGAAGGGTGGGGAACTTGAAGTATTTGAGGAATCCCTAAGTGTGCAGGTTGAAGGAAGGTTATATCATCAGGAAAAGTAGAAACTGGAACTGGATGGGCTGCTATTTGTTACAGGAAGGGGAAGGAATCAGTAAGAGAAGCTGTCTACTTAGTAAGTCCTGTTGGTTGTCTTGAGCGTTTAGATCTACAGATGTTTAGATGTACAGTTTAGACGTACAGACATCTGACTGTAATGGCCACTTGCCATTAATATTGTCGATATTTTTGTTAAGGCAGCTAAGAATGGAGCAACAGGTGTGGAGTTGGACATTGAGTTTACTTCCGACGGGATTCCTGTCTTAATGCACGATAACACAGTCGATAGGACAACTGATGGTACTGGTCGGTTGTGTGACTTGACCTTTGAACAAATTAGGAAGCTTAATCCTGCGGCAAATCACAGGTTAAGGTAAGTGGTTCATTGTCACTTAAAAGTACCTTTCACCTTTGTTGGAGATCACAGAAAGACACTAGCACCTCCTAATCACATCTTCTGCTCCAGGAAAATTGTTTTGTTGTGTTTTGTTTTGAACTGTATACAAGTTTCTCAAGTAATAAGCACGGTGCCAGAAACAATAGAAATATGGCATGGATGTTTTTCTTCTTTTCCCACTGAGACCAACTTTGGCTTTGGAATTATTCTCAAGACAATACTCTACCTAGTCACTAACATTACTAACATTAGACAGTTACTCTATACTGTCATGTAAGTTTTATATATATATAATATACATACTTATATACGTAAAAATTATATGTATATAATTATATATATTAACTTACATTTATATATATTATATATATATACATATATATATCAGAACTAGTCTTATAAGATATTCCACAAAAAAGTGTTCTGTGATCAACTAAGATCAAGCACTATACTCTAGATGTTCCCCTTGGGGGTAAACAGTCCACATCAGTCAATTCTTACCTTCAATTTAATGTTTCCCAAAGGTGATGATCACAGAACTCATACGATTCCCATCATTAACAGCTATAAACAAATTGGAATTCATATATTGGGTAATAAACTTTGGAATGTGGTTATTTAAATCCATCTCCTCTTCTTTATAGTACTAAAAAAATGGTGTGCTCATTGTTAATCATCTTGTATCAGTTCTCTGGACTATGATCAATACTCCTTGAGTATTGAGTATTCAGCCCAGTGATTATGTTACAGTTCTCTGTAAAAGATTTAGAGTTTATTTTCCTAGGATCTGAAAGAAGTTAAAAATCAAATAAAGGAAATTATACTTTAATCTAGAAAGAATATTATTAACAGTTGAAAGTTCTGAGTGCAGGCTCTGAAATTGCTCTTTACTATCATCAGACATTTCAGTGTTCTGCTATATGTGAGAGAAAGGCAGGTTTTAATACTGCAGTGACATTGCAGCTAATAAGATCTTAGCTTCAAAGTCAACAATTAAAGGAAAAAGTGCTCAGGGTCATCATCACCTTTAAAATCCTTTAAGGAGGTACAGTACTGTGGATAGATCATCCAGACATAAAATCAACAAGGAAATGGTCTTTGAACAAGACATTAGATCAGATGGACATAACAGATGCATGCAGAACACAGCATCCAGAAACAACAGAATATACATTCTCTCAAGTGCCCATGGAGCCTTCTCTAGGATAGATCACATGTTAGACCACAAAACAAGCCTTAGTAAATTTAAGAAGATTGAAACTGTAATATGCATCTTTTCTGACCATAATGGTATAAAACTAGAAATCAGTCAATAAAAAACTGGGGAAAACACAAACATGTGGAGGCTAAGTGACATGCTACTAAACAACTAATGAGTCAACAAAGAAATCAAAGAAGAAATTTCAAAATAAATGAAGAAAGATGAAAACACAACAATCCAAAATCTTTGGGACAGAACAAAAGCAGTTCTAAGAGGGAAATTTATAGCAATACAGGCCTATCTCAAAGAAATAATAAAGAAAAATCCCAGACGGTCAAGCCTTAACAGAACTAGGAAAAAAAGAACAAAGCCCAAGGTGAGTAGAAGGAAGGAAATAATAACGATCAGAGCAGAAACAAATGAACCAGAGACTAAAAAAAACAAGTAAATAGAAAAGATCAATGAAACCAAAAGAGGATTCTTTGAAAAGATAAAATTTATAAACTTTTAGCCAGAGTCATCAAAAATTACCTGTAATGATTCTGGAAATCCATGGAGGAGAGAAACCACTGTTTGAAAATGCTGGCGTCTATCATGTAAGCAGCTACCTTAAATAAAATCCAAACTCTGGATTCTAGTGAATGTGTATAATTATAATGAGCTAGATGTAGGGCAACAAGTTTAGTAAAAAAGAAAAGACCATTGGCTAAATTCTTCATGATCATATTCCATAATTTTATAAACTTTCCAAGTTAGAGAAGTTGGAGTGATTTGGGGGGAAGGGGAGAGGAAACTTACAGAAGTTTTACAATCACCTTTAAGGCATTACTGTTAAATTTTGATGTGCTAATTGACTTTCTGTGTGTTAATAGGCTTGAATGT
Organism: Hyaena hyaena; assembly: GCF_003009895.1. Classification (NCBI taxonomy): domain Eukaryota; kingdom Metazoa; phylum Chordata; class Mammalia; order Carnivora; family Hyaenidae; genus Hyaena; species Hyaena hyaena. Next base: position 789,923 of record NW_024081182.1, on the reverse strand, counting down.
ATTCATGTACACATTAAGTAATATCTTAATTTGTTTTTGGAACTACAGCAGAACATGTATAGAATACTGTTCTTTCACTCATTAACATGCCTGAAAAGCATTCACTTTTCCTTATTCTCCAGTGGGTTTTAATTTTTTTGTTTGTTTGTTTTTGTTTTTGTTTTTATTTATTTCTGAGAGAGAGAGACAGCGTGAGCAGAGGAGGGTCAGAGAGAGAGAGGGAGACACAGAATCTGAAACAGGCTCCAGGCTCTGAGCCAGCTGTCAGCACAGAGCCTGACGTGGGGGTCGAACCCATGAACCGTGAGATCATGACCTGAGCTGAAGTTGGACACTTAACTGACTGAGCCACCCAGGCACCCCTCCAGTGGGTTTTAAAGAAAGGAGTATGTGAAAAATTTCTAACTCACATAAAAAAACCTCTAGACAGAGAAGGAAAATCAAATGAAAACTATCCTCTGGGTAACCATTTCCCATTACTGTGTTACATTACCTCACTCTACATAGGTTTTTCTTTTACTACCTCTAATCTGTATTGAAAAACAGACACTGAGAACTAATTAAACACCTTTCTCACTTCGGGGGGGAAAAGTACAATATTGGAGTCAGTGTACCATCTTAATGTCTTTCACTCAGCCAGTCTTTATCCTACAGGTGGGGACTTGTTGCATTTTCTTTGTTTGGACACCAAATGAAGAAAGAGGCTTGTGTTTAGGGACCATGTTGTAGGAAAAATAGGTATTTTCTCTAGAATTATCCTCAATGTGGTGAGATGCTCATTCTGAGAGGGGGCACAGAAACTAAGACTGGCCAAAGGAGTGGCAAAGAGACCAAAGTCTCTTCTCTCACTCCCTTGGAATAGGCACTGAATAGAACGGCTGGCAGAATTGCCTGTACTATTTAAATTCTCTTTCTTTTTTACCAAGATATTATGATATGGTTGAATAAACATAAGTTAAATCTCGTAGAATGAAATTTCATTGTGTGAGAAAAACAAGTTTCTTATATATCAGGCACTTAACTTTCCTTTATCAGAAAATTATTTATAGAAGATTATTTTAAACAGTTGCACTTCAGTGTACAGCAATGCAGTGAACAGATTTATATATTCCTAGGAATTTCTCTTGCATAAGGTTCTATTAGGGCAATTAACAATTTTAAAATTTAAGTTTCAACTACTCCAGAGGTAGCATTATACTCTGCCTTTTGGTGAGTAGAGTTACTAATTATATCATAAACTAGTAATTTCATAAAAATTAAATGATCTTTGTTGTTGCTGTTCTTTGGTCAAGAATATCTGTAATCTGGTTTGAGGACTTAAAGCAAATTTTCCTTAGACTTCGGTATGGCTAAAGAAAGGAAGTTAGGGAAAACACACTTTCTGTTGGTTTGGAGACATTTGTCAAATGTCTGTTTCACTAAACTTTTATCTTTCCCTTTTTCCCGCAATACACTATTCCTTTTCCCTCTCTTATAGGAATGATTTCCCTGATGAAAAGATTCCTACCCTGAGAGAAGCCGTTGCAGAGTGCCTAAATTATAACCTCACAATCTTCTTTGATGTCAAGGGCCATGCAAATATGGTACAGTTTATACCACAGATCCTACAGTTTAATCTCTAGTAATTTCCAAAATTAACTATATATTTTGTTACTTATCCTTCTTATGTTATTCGTACAAACTATATTTGCTTATTGGAAGTTTACAATGCAAAACTCCACATCTTTAGCAAAATAGTAAATTAGGGAATTCTTAACCTTTGATGGAACCTTTTAACAACTCTGGATATTTTACAACTAACAAAATAGTCGGTTTTCTTACTTGCATAAAGCATTTTCAAAAGATATTAAATAAACCATAAAGAGGCGCTTCGTGAATAAAGCACTTGGCTAACCTTGTAAGGAAGAATGTAGGAGTGAGACACAACACCTATTGCGTCTGGCTGATAAGTTAATGGTTTTAGATGGATAAGTATTGACTGTATTTCAAGAAAACTCCTATACATAAAGTTTCTGATAGCTAATAGGATATTTATCTTTTACTTAGAGTTATCCTTCTTGTATGATTTCTGTTCTTATGTATAGTTTTGTTATTTTATGATTTGAGTAGGTATACTTTTATGATAAAATTATTATAATTTCTTCAAATATATATATGACATTCCTAAGTAAAATTTTGCTTATATTATAGAACATATACCTTTATTCAAAAAAACCTATTATTGCAATGGAAAATCAGTGGGAAAATATGGTTTAGATTACATTTGTTCACTTATAACCAGCTTTTCAAATACAAATGCTTTTTTCTGCATTTGGACTACTTACAGGAATTTTCCCCCTTGAAAGCTATAATCGGTAATGGCCACCATTCTGATTATATCAATTTTTTAAATTAATTTCGGGATACAGTTGAAACATTGTTGAAATCTGAAATAAGTGCCTAAGTATATATTCTAACTTTAGCACAGTAAACTCTCATTTTTGAAGAAAGAAAAATGGTACTCTAGCTTATTTATTATTCTGGTACTGATGGCTGTATGCGTCTTAGTTTCCCAGTCAGCCTGCATCAGAATCACCAGGAATACCTATTAAAAATACTAATTCCTGGGCCATATCACTTAGAGAAGAAATTCTAAAAATGTCTGGGAGCGTGGTTTGAGGAACACGTATTTTTAATGAGCACTTTAGGTTTTGTTGATGACATTGCCCACGTTGGGATCCCTGATAGGTCCTACATTTCACCACAGCATAGTGACCTTCATGCTTATTCTCTTAGAATAAAAGGGGAGGAGAAAAATATATTTTTTTTAATCCAGCTATTTGAGCTTTCTGGTTTGGTGCTCATAGGTGGTTTGGGCAACAGTGGATAGAACATAGTGATCTGATTCACCAAAATGTAGTATAAAGGAAGAAGTGTAGTAAATTAGAGATAGTAGAGCACAGGAACCAAGATCATGGGCTTTGGAGTCCAACAGATGCTGATTAAACTCTGTCACTTACTAAATGTAACCTTAACCTTGATATGCTTCAGTTTCCTCATGGGTAAAATGAGAATAATAAAAGAAACAACTACATACGGTTGTTATGAGAATTAAATAATGTTGGTGAAGCATTACACATAGGACATATGTTAGTGCAGACAGCAAGAAAACGTTGGCTCAATAGCTCACACTCTTGTCACATTAATGAAGGGGAAACATGACATGAATAGTTCCTATTTTCTTTTTTCTTTTCTGGAATGCATTTTGTTGCTTTTATTTGGTTATAAGAATGTGTGACTTTCCAGAATTTAGTGGTATTTCAAGAATTCCGATATAGCAGCATTCCACTCCACCTAATGCCTAGTCACCTCTGTTGTTGTTAGCTGCTATTGATGCCAATGGCCAAATCTGTTAATTCACTAGAGGTTACAAAGTATCTGTGTTTTAACTGTGTCATTTCTTCTTCATTTATTTGTCTGGCAACTACAAAAAGAAACTTCTGCTCATCTTGGGAAGAATTGGAAGACTTCCAGGTCTTCCCAGTTCCTTCCTTGTCCCATTGTGTCTGCCTGCATGTTAGTGATGAATTCCATTTCCTCTCAGTGCCCTGGACTGAGCAAATGTACGCTTAGTAGTTCCCAGGCTGGTTGGCTCATGCTTCAGCTAGGAAAGGCAGAGGATGATGGAGTTATGGGTATAAAAGACTTTTCCTAGTGGCTAAACTAGGTTATAAGGGAAAGGTTTCAAATTTTGCTCCCGGCCTCCACTGCCGTACCTTCCAAAAGTATGGCCAAAGGGGTGAACCTCTCAACAGAATAGCAAAGCAGCAGTACCTTAGTTTCCCTTTTGTCTGCTGTAGGTGTGAATTTAAGATGTTTCCCGGTGGATGATGGAATCTACCAACACTCCTTTCAGCATCCTCGTGTATTAGTAAAGTTCTAATTTATTCAGTAGGGTTGTACTTAATATGTAATAGTTATTAGCTGGTACTATTACATTTAAGTAAATTTTAAATACGTAAATTTCTCTGCTTTACAGGCTACTGATGCTCTAAAGAAAATATATATGGAGTTTCCTCAACTGTACAATAATAGTATCGTCTGCTCTTTCTTGCCAGAAGTTATCTATAAGGTAAATTCAGGATTTTTATTGCACATAATACTATGTTAGTTGATGGTGATCATAGGAATGGCCCAAGTAAGCATAAGCTAGATGCCTGTGAAATTGAACTGAATATTAGTTGAGAAACTCCTCTTTTAACAAGAGAAATTCAGAAAGGGGAACGAACTCTTACCCCACTTTAAAACACCATGATTCTTCTTTAAGTTCCTTCTTTTATGTTGTTCATAGGCTCATTCAGATTACCTTAGTAAGCACTCTCAGAATAAGGAATTATGTACCTCTTCATCTCGCTAAGTAACAGCAGAACAAACCTTTTAAAAAAATAACTCTTAATGATGGAGAATTTAAAATATGCACAAAAGTAGATGGTACTATAACAAGCCCCCCTTTAACCTTGACCTAGCTTGTTTCATCCGTACATACCCCCATTTATCTACCCCAGCATTATTTTGAAGTAAATTCCAGACATCATTTCATCCATAAAAATTGTATTCAGTAAAAGTGATTCCCTTTTTTAAAAAATATAGCCACAGTATAACCATTATCCTATCTAAAACCATTAAGTCCTTAAGATCAGGAAATATCTAGTGAATATATAAATTTTCATGTCTTAAGAAATACTGTATATATGTTTGTCTTTTATAATTGTTAATTTGAATCAGGACCCAAATAAAGACATTCTGTAATATAAAATCTTAGAACCTGTAAGTTCTCCTTTCCCCTACATGTGTTTATTGAAGAATATGGGTGGTTTTGTAGAGTTTACCCAAGTCCAGATTTTGCTCCTTATGCCATGATGCAGTTTAACACATTCTTCTCCTGTATGTATTTCCTATAAATTGGTAGTGAGAGCAAAAGGCTTGATCAGTGGAGGTTCAGTTATTCTTGGCCAGATAGTCTCAAAGATGAGGATATTTTTTTCATCAGGAGGCACATAATGAGAGTCTCATTGACTCTTTTGTTGTTACTGTTTACAGCTGCTATTGATGCCAGTGACCAGCTCTCAATTGATTAGGGGTTGTAAAACCTTAATATGGATAGTTCTGTCATTTCTTCACATATTAATTAGCTAGAATACTTCTGTAAAAATTCTCATCTATTTAGTTATGCAGTTGGCAATTAAATGCTTAGTCCTTGACTTTATTTACCAGTTTCCATGATGAGTTGGTTCTGTAGCATTCTTCACACTGACCAACAGAGTATGCATTTAAAATTTTACGGCAAGAATGGAACCTATCCAGATAAGAACTGTCATTGAGATGAATAGCGTCATGGGGCATTCAGACATTTGGATCAGTGTTTCCCAATCTTACGTGACCACAGAGGACTTCACTGTATGCAGCATTGTCCAGAGGAGCGCAGAGCACAGACTGAAAGAATTACACCTCTGCATCTCCCCATTTCTCCCTGTCTGTCCCCAACTCCTGCCCCTACTTCTCTCTTTGTTCTCTCTCTTCTCACTTACTTCTCACCCCACTTCCCCATCCCCACAACTCTTTTTCAGCCATTTTCTCTAGAAAGGATCAGATGCTAACCAGTCCATCTGGAAATGATCATGGTTCTATCCTCACTGAGTTCTAATTACTTATCTCTGACCAGAATTTAAATTGATAACCAATGGAAGGTTTATTCTTATGACATGAAAATTTGACCCTGAGATTGTAATTACTCATTTTAAAGGTAGAGATAGTGAAGGAAGTGTTCTTATATATTAAAAGTTTCACATCCATTACATTTTTTACTCAAAGGATAGTTTATGTCTGTTTAGTAGACATGGGGGCCAGGGTACCATTATTGCCACCTCATCAGAATGAATACATTGGCTAAATGCAAAGAAGAATGAGAGGTATTAGACTTCAGATACGATACTTATTTTAATTTCCAAAATTACTTTTCAGATGAGACAAACAGATCAGAATGTGGTGACGGCTTTAACCCATAGACCTTGGAGCCTTAGCCATACAGGAGATGGGAAACCACGCTATGATACTTTCTGGAAACAGTCCATGTTCATGGTAATGGACATTTTGCTCGATTGGAGCATGCATAATATCTTGTGGTACCTGTGTGGAATTTCAGCTTTCCTCATACAAAAGGATTTTGTATCCCCGTAAGTTGTAAGGTTTCTTTTTATCTTTTTGTCACAAATTTCCTGGAATGCACTTCTTGGAAAGGAAGGATAAACAGTGGACAGCCTGGATTGGGTTCCCCCCACAAAGCCCACCATGCCTTTATATTTATATTTGTATTTTATTGTTTTCGGAGAGAAGGGCAGAGGGAGGGAGAGAGAGAGAATCTTAAGCAGGCTCCATATAGTGCAGTCTGATTCAGGCCTCAATCCCACGACCCTGAGATCATGACCTGAGCCTAAATCAAGAGTTGGACATTCAACCTACTGAGCCACCTAGGTGCCCACCCACCATAGCTTTATTAAATTGGAATGCCACTAGCTTCTTAGGTGGGAAGAGTTCAGGCATACTTCACTGTGTCCAAAGTAAGTTGATCAAATATTCTTAGTTTTTAGTGCACTTTAAAGGAAACCTAATAAAAAATAAACCTGCCAAACTATGATGGAGAGAGATGTCCTTGTGATTGGCTCCCTTTGAAAAGCAACACAGGATCCAGGCCAGAGCCACAGTGAAGTCACCATGTGAGCACCTAGCTTATCCCTCCCACTTTCCTTCCTGCTCTGCTTTACATTATAGACTCTGCTTCATTGCTTCCAAGAAAACTTTCCATTCCCTAACCTGCTAGCAGTCTCTCACCTTTATTGTGGTAATTTTATAGCTGTGCATTTCAGCTGATTAGAGTTGTTAGTTTTGTATTATTTCAGGTGTGAATGCATTTAGGTCAGTCAGTCTAAGTATAGGCCTACAGTGTTGCAAGGTATCAAGAAGCTGAAGATGCTGTGGTCAGGAAAGCCATGATCTGCCTTCACAGAGTTTATAGTCAAGTAGAAGAGAAGTTACTAATCAAATTAAAATCCAATAACTGTAAAATTACAATTAAGGTAAATGCTATGTAGGCGAGAACAGTGTCCATATACTGTCATTTGACCTAATCACAGGAGTTGGGGAAAACATCCCCAAGGAAGTGACAACTACGCTAAGATCCGAAGGGTGAGGAGGAGGCACCTGGGTGCCTCAGTCCATTAAGTGTCCAGCCCTTGGTTTTGGCTCAGGTCATGCTCTCACAGTTGACAAAATCAAGCCCCACATCCGGCTCTGTGCTGACAGCACAGAGCCTGCCTGGGATTCTCTCTCCCTCTCTCTCTGTTCAAATAATAAATAAGCATTTAAAAAAAAGGCGGAATGGGAACGTGGAGATCCAAGTCACAGGGGAAAACACATGCAAAAAAGTGTTGCAGCAGGAAGGAACCTAGTTCTTTTAGGGACTTGAAAGCAAATCCGTATTCTGCCACACCAGGAGGAACAGGGGAGCGTGGTGTAAGATGAGGCCAAGAAGATGCGTAGGGACGAGCCAGTATGGCCTCCACTCTGACATTTATCTTGGTGTAGGGTGTCTAGCCAGTCACTGAAGTGTAAGCTGGAACAAGGTGGGGGAGGTTCCAGTGCTGGGTTTCGAAACACTCCCTCTGATTGCATGTGCCGAGACCGTTAAGAGACTCTTTTTGGGCACCATTAGTACTCAGTGAACACCATGCTTAGTGACCACTGTAGATTCCTGGAACAGTTGCTCCTTGTTCTGACAGAATTGGTTTTTCCTCTTTCTTCAGGGACTACTTGAAGAAGTGGTCGGCTAAAGGCATTCAGGTTGTTGCTTGGACTGTTAACACCTTTGATGAAAAAAGTTACTATGAATCGCATCTTGGTTCCAGCTATATCACTGACAGCATGTTGGAAGACTGTGCATCTCAGTTCTAGAATTTTCCCCCAGGGAGGAAATCCGGGTACAGAAACTGCCTGCTGGCCTCACGCAGTGATATCAAAATACCCTTTGTGCTAGCCCAAGCCCTGGGGGGGTCAGGAGGCTCACACAAGCAATAGTCAGTGTTTGCATTTTTACCTGAACCAAAGCAAAACCTGGTTTTGCCACCTTGCTCCACGGAATGCCTGACTTCAACACTGTTGCTCTTGAAAATCTGGGTCTGCAAAAAGGCACAACAGCTCCTGCCCCACCCTAGCTGAGGGATACACCAAGACCCAGTGAGGATAAGCACAGATTGAGTTGTGCATTTTGGGGTTGCAGATGCAAATGCATGGGAAATGCATGATCACTCAAAAGTTGACATTTTAAAACTTGACACACTTATGTCATTTACTTATTTAAAATATTTGTATTCAGCTATATTATCAATGTGCTATAGACAGCAAACTTGTGACCATACTAATAAAATCATTAAAAGGAGCACTAAGGGAAGACTGTGTACCAAGTATAATGTCCTAAGACAAGGAATTTAGGGAAGCCTCTCTCTGCAATCCAGTGACCAGAGGCAACAGCCCCTGGTGAGGCTTCAATGCAAAGCAAAGAAAATGGTATGTAAGTCTTGATACTAGTCCTAGGGATTGTTTATGGTATCTGCAAATAAGAGCTATGAGCCACTAGGGGGCAGAGTTACTCTCGTTCCGGCTGCTGTACAACATGACCCTAGAACTGCAAGAAACATCGAAGAACATCTAGACTTAAACCCTCATTTTACAAATGAGAAAACTAAAACCTATAGAAGGAAAAGGTCTTCCTCAGAAATGACCCAGCTGGTGGCATAGCAGAGCCTGATCTCATAAAACTAAAATGTCTTACTGCTTGCCACTAACATTAATGGTTTAATATGCCTCATCTCAAAACCCAGAAAAATCCTACAGGGGTATTATCTTTTAATGGCTGAGGAAACCAAGTCAATGCAAACTTAGTCACTTACCCAAGCTGTCAAAGCCTTCAGTGCATTTGAGATTCAAATCCAAGTCAGTCTAACCCCAGAGCCCCTGCTCTTAACCATTTGTCCTGTCTGCCTTTATAATGTAGAGCCCTTCATTCCCAGCTCTGTGTTCATGAAGCTTCTAGGGGTCTTACTGTGAACTTAAGTGACAATATTTAAGATGAAATTGAGTCTTTAAAAATTGCAAAGCCATCTGTCTCCCATAGCTGCCCCTGTTCCCACCTTCCAGCCCCATCTGCAGTCTTGACCGCAGGCCTTCAGCTTAGTCATGACTTCCTCCTGAGCCCCAGTGGGTCACCAGCCTCACACTCGCAGCGGCCAGACCACCAGTCCACACAGCTAGATGGCAGAGAGAAGCACACCACGTTTGGCTACAGTTGGTGTTGGCAAGAGCATGATGGATGGGGCCTGGGACATTTTCAATAAGTATTTACAAAGACATTTTCTCACATCTAAAGATTAACAACAGGACAAAGATTTATTCAAGCGATGTAACAAATAACTCTATGTCCTTTCATGCCACATCATGACTAGAATGTCAAGAGGAGGAGGTGACCAAAGAAAACGTCTTTGGATTGAACCCCTGCTCTGACAGACTGTGCAACAACCAACAAGGGAGGAATTCTCTTGGGGGCAGCACAGCATTAACCTCCCCTCTGTTGTGGGAAGACCTCTTGAGAGTCAGGAGGCCTCTGTTTATTGACCTTTGTCCCAAATCCATTTTGCCCTTAACTCAGGCCCAATTAAGAATTTAGATCCAGTGCTAAGGTCCTTGAAGATTGGAGACTTTGGATGAAGAAAGAAGGTGTTAGCACTACTATTAAGCACTTGGATGGCTTAGTATAGGGCTTAAAAATGTAAGATTTGGGATCAGAGAAAACTAAATCCAATTTTATGTTTAGCAACCTAATAAATAAACTTGGGCAAGTTACTTGATTCATCCTGTACAATAGGGGCAGTATTGGTACCACCCTAGGGAGTGGCTGATTAAATGACAGAGTGCATGTAAAAGGCTTATTAATAACTAACATGTCCTAGACACTGCTTGAAATGCTAACCATGTGTTTGCTCTGCAGCAACACCATGAGGTTGCTGCCGTCAAAATCGCACATTACAGTGAAGGAGACCAAAGCACAGGGAAGTTCAGTATCTTGCCCAAAGTCACACAACAGTAATAGTGTAAGGATTTGGTCCCGGTGATGTGGTTCCAGAGCTCACACTCCAAACCCCTGCCTATCCTCATGTCCAGTCCATAGCAAGTACTCCCTAATGAGAAAAATCATTCCCAATCCTATTATGGTGCCTGTCCCATAATAGATGGTCAATAAATGGAGGAATGAGTTCTGGGATAGCCAAGAGGAAACTGGAGATACAGACCTAGTGTGAAGTGGGAGTTGTAGATAAATGATTCAGGACTCAGCAGCATCGAGGGGTCGTCTAAAGTCATGATAGGTGGCATTCTTTCCAAGAAAGTCAATACAAATGAAAATTACATCCTCTGCTGTTCTCTAAATTGCCCCTCTTGCCCTCATGATGCCCCAGACAGTAATATGGAAAGAAATACCTCCAAAGACTTAAGAAATTTACTACTGACTTAACAATGCTTATTTTCTTATTTGGAGATCAGTGTCTCAGTGTCTGCAATCCTGTTTTGATAAGAATTTCACCAAGACAAAAATACTTTTTATTATATCCAAATTTCTAAATAAAATTATACCTACCATTTCCTAAAGTGGGAATAGCCCTTCAACAGGACAATAAACCACAGCTCTGAGGACAAATGAGGGTGCGGATTAATGAAGTTCCAAACATGCACACAAACCTTTAGCATAGAGTGATGATTGCTACAGTACAAGGTTATTTCTTTAATCAAACAACTGATGACTGATGACCTTGTATGTTCTCTTATCAAGCTAAATTATGCCTACAATCTCACAATCTGATCAGAGTATTACCTGTATTACCAAGTATTATAAGAGGTTGGATATCACTTAGGCACAATGGTCCTCAAAAGACACTGTCCTTGGAGTCCTGTATTCAATATCAGTCCAAGTAGGACCTACCTTGTTAGAAATGTAAATTCTCAAAACCCATCCCAGAACTACTGAAGCTGAAACTCTGGACTAGCTGTTTCAACAAGCTCTCCAGGTGGTTCTGATACTTGTTCAAGTCTGAGAACCACTGAGCCAGAGAAAAATCCAAAAGTCCTTAATCCTACCACTAACTAGCTATGAGACAGACAAATCACTTAACCTAGGTGTGCCTGACTTTTCATCTGTCAAATGGAGATCATATTTGCACTAATTGTCTCATAGCGCTAATGTTATGAGGTTCAAATGAAGGGCGAGGGGGGGGAATGGAAGTGATTTGAAGAATGTGTTAACAGTGTTATGTTATGAAGATTAAAAAAAAACACACACACAAAACGTGGAGGTGCTCAGATACCATACTACTCAGGGTGTGGTGCTCAGACCCAGGGCACTAGACAGAAATGCAGGCTCTCAGCCTCCATCCCTGAATTCACAAACTAGAACCTGCTTTGTATCAAGAGCCCAGGTGGTTAAGATGGAGAAAGATCTACACAGGTGTAAAACATTACTCGTATGGGACAGATGCGGTGATGGGGAGTGGGGAGAACCCCCTTGCTCCACACCTGAGTTCCTCTATCTCACACTATCCCACGGTGGATCAGATGTGTAAACTTTGAGAATTTAGGAAGGTATTTGTGAAATGCTACCGTATTGAGACAATTCCTATTAATAAGCTGACTTCTTACCACAGGACCTCAATTAAAAGATTACAAAAATGTATGTCACTCTTTTTGTAATTGAGCTTCAAATAAAATCATCTCATTGCCTCAGAAATGAAGTGGGCCATTTATCGCAGCCATGTAAAGGATCAGATCCTGCAGAAATTTAAAAGAGGCTACCTATTTCCTATTCTTTTTTTTTTAATGTTTTATTTATTTCTAGGAGAGAGAGAGAGACAGCGTGAGCAGGGGAGGATCAGAGAGAGAGGGAGTCACAGACTCTGAAACAGGCTCCAGGCTCTGAGCTGGCAGTCAGCACAGNAACATTAAAAAAAAAAAGGGAAAGAAATAGATGAGTACACATCTCACATGAAGAAGCTCAATGGGTAAACCAAATGCTAATTTCAGTTAAGGCTAAAAGAGTATTTGATAACATTTAATATCATTTGTTGATGATGGAATAGACACATTCTTTTTTTTAAATATTTTTATTTATTTCTAGGAGAGAGAGAGAGAGACAGCGTGAGCAGGGGAGGGTCAGAGAGAGAGACACACACAGACTCCGAAACAGGCTCCAGGCTCTGAGCTGGCAGTCAGCACAGAGCCCGACGCGGGGCTCGAACCCACGAACCGCGAGATCATGACCTAAGCGAAAGTCGGACATTTAACCGACTAAGCCACCCAGGCGCCCCTCTATTTCCTATTCTTAAAACTAGGGATTATCCAGCTTTCAAGTAACTGTTGGAAAACGTATGTTCCTTTTATCATTTTGAACTAATTAAAATTAGAGTTGGAAGAGGAGGATGGAGAATATTCCCTGAATATTCTGATGCAATATTCTGAGCTCACCATTGGCATGCTCTGACGCCTCTTATGGTCAGGCAAGTTTGGGAAGAACTATAGCAGCGGCCCCTTAACCCCGGTCAGACACCTGAAACCATGGACAGTACTGAACTTTATATAGACCATGTTTTTCATATCACACACCTGTGATAAAGCTTAATTTAGAACTCAAGCACAGTAAGAGATTCATAACAATAATATACCATAATACACGTTATGTGAGTGTAATCTCTCAAAATATTGTCCTGCACTCACCTGTCTTCTTGTGGTGATGTGAGGCGATGAAATGCCTACGTGATGAGTTGACGAGGAGTGAGTGATGTAGGCTCTGTAACCTAGCGCTAGGCTGCTACTGACCTCCTGACCAGGTCACGGGAGGGTCATCTGCTTCCTGACTGCAGTTGATCATGGGTCACTGAAACTTGGAAAAAGTGAAACTACGGGTAAGGAAGGTACTCTAGATCCTGGCTCGGTTGTTCCCAGTCCTGACTCTCCACCAACACCATCTGGGGAGCTTTAAAGAAAAAGTACAGGTGCCTGATTTAGTTGGTCTAGACTGGAGCCTGGGCCTGGCTGTTGTCAGTCAGCTCCTCCTGTGATTCTGAGCACAGGCACCAATCAGGACCCGGAAGCCTAAGAGGAGGCCCTGAGGACTAGAGGAGAGTTAGCCTCTATTATAGGGCTGACTGACCCAGAATTCATATGCTGGAAATCTGAACTCCCGATACCTCAAATTGTAACCATATTTGGATGTATGGCCTTTAATTAGGTGAATAAGCTATATTAAAGCCATTAGGGCTCGGTCTAATCAAATCTGCCTGGTGTGCTTATTAAGGAGAGGAAATTTGGACACAGTAAGGTACATGCAGAGGAAAGAACAGGTGAAGGCACAGTGAGAAGTGACCATCTGCAAGCCAAGGAGGTATCAGAATGAAACCAAAACTGTGGACACTGACAAGGAACCTGAACTTGGACTTCCTAGCCTCCAGAACTGTGGAAAAATAAATTTTTGTTGTTTATACAAGCCAGTCTGTGGTACTTGGTTATAGCAACCTAGCAGGCCAATACATCCCCTATGTCAAGCCCAAGTTTTTTGCTTTTTGAATTTTTTTTTAAGTTTATTTATTTAAGACAGCGAGAATGGGGGGTGGGGCGGGTAGCAGAGAGAAAGAGGAAGAGAGAGAGAATTCCAGGCAGGCTTTTTGCTGTCAGCACACATGGGGCTTGAACTCATGAAACCATGATATCATGACCTGAGCTAAAGTCAGATGCTTAACTGCCTGAACCACCCAGGCCCAAGCCCAAGTTTTAAAAAGCATCCTCACATCCAAATGCATGTGAAACCTACAGAGTAGATCTTTCTCCTTTGTTTATCCCTCCAGTAGAAACAGGCATTAAATAAGCAATGGAGGTTCATGGAGAGGCATTCAGATATAGGCCCTTCACCTACGGTAGGGAAACAAAAATGCTGCTCTCAGAGGGAGTCCAGATTTCAGTGCAAAAGCCAGAGAAGCACAAAACAGCTTTAAGATGACACTGAGGGGGGAAAATTCACTTCAAACACTATTTTCAATGGGCTGCCTTCACTAACCCCACATATAAGGCTCCCATAGTCCCCTGGGCTTCTCCTTCACAGCACCTGTCAAAATTGCAATTAATTACTGTTCAATAGTAATTAAATTACTGTCTAAATTAATCTGCTAGAAACTAAACACGTGAGGGCAGAGACTGCTCAACATCTTGTTTATAACCACTTGGCACATATTTGTTGAAATGAATTAACAAATAATTAAGTGAATGAAAAAGTGAATCAATGGCTGAGCACTGATTGGATGCTTGTGTTTCAAACGTATGTGAAATGTTTGCAAAATTCAGTTCCAGTTAGATTTCATGGTAGTGATTACTCAAGAGGGGATGTCTCCCCATAGTAATTTGGTAAATTGTACCTTTCTGCTGAATGCTTTGGTTCTAAGTACAGTCACATGCTGTGTGAATCATTTGGCAAATCTGCAAAAGAATGCCATATATTGGGGCGCCTGGCTGGCGCAGTCGGAAGAGCATGCCACTCTTGATCTTGGAGTCATATGTTTGAGCCCTACGTTGGGTGTAGAGATTACTTACATAAATAATTTTTTTTTTTAAATGCAAAGGATGCCTGGATGGCTCAGTTGGTTAAGCATCTGACTCTTGATTTCGGCTCAGGTCATGATCTTGCAGTTCGTGAGATCAAACCGTGAGTTGGGCTCCGCACTGACAGTGCAGAGCCCACTTGGGATTCTTTCTCTCTCTGCTCTTCCCCTGCTCGTGCTCTCTCTTTCTCTCTCAACATAAATACACATTTTTGAAAAAATGTGTATATATATGTGTATATATATATATGCACACATATACATCACACACACACATACATATATTCCACACATCACTGCTGATTTCATGTTTGATTCAAGACTTTGATGGTGGCTCATATATCAACCTCACAAGGGCCAAGTCCCAGTCCATACCCACCCCCACCCCAGTCCAGCCCCAAAGACTTGTACTTGATATACAATAAAGTTTATAGACAAGACCTCTCGTTGTATCTCACCTTTGGGTAGCATGGGATGTTTTTATTCAAAATCATGAACAAATGCAGGTTCCTCAACTCAGAAACTTCACATCTCTGTTTGAGGATCCCATTTTTATTCAGGTTGGACTACTTGTCTCAGCATCAGTTCCAAACTTTTGCCAGGTCTGGGAGGAGAGATTTCTAAAAACCAATAATTCATATGCACATCTCTTGAAGACTAAATATATAATTCCCAGGCCATTGATTCAGGGCCTAGGAATTAAATGTTACAATAAATGTTACAACAGTCTTTGTTTTCAAATCCCAAATATTTTATCTTGGAAAATCAGCAATCCACGTAGAAAAAACCAGCAGGAAATGGCCAAATTTACTTCAGTATTTACACTGTGGTCAGTTTCCACTCCTGGCTAAAGACTTAAATTCCCTCCTGGGAGGCTCCAAAAGGCCCAGGGGTCATGGAAGAAGTTGTTTCATCTTTGTATTTTCATTTGATCGGTGTGTGGCTGTTGCAATAAACATTACGCCTTTGGATGCTCTTCTTGAACTGATCGCCTAAATCGCAGGTCTGGGTTGGACATAGAAAAGAGAAGATAGCACAGATAGGCACACTGCCTCACATCTCCAAGGTTAAGACAAAATTCAAGATCACACAGCTTCTCATGCATCCTGCCTTCTGTTAAGTTTCTTTAATTCTCCCCCAGAACTTAAATCATTTGGATGCCATTAGTAAACACTATCCCAAAAAGATGAATGGGTTTGGTTGGTTGGTTCCTCCCCAGTATACATTCCCCTCTGGCCTCAGCTCCAGGTTTTCTTTGGGAAGCCACCCTTCTCCATTCTCAGTCATGGTCTGTTGGGTTGTACCACCTCTATCTACAGATCTCCGATCTGGCCAATGAAATTGTCACATTTTCATGGCCACAGAAACTGGTTCATGGATGCTCATGTCACCCAGTTGGATCCAATGAAACAAAGTGAGAATTCTGGATGTCTCATTCCCTCCCACTAGACTTGAACCTGAAAAGGTACAAGAGGCTGATAAAAGTGTCTTGCAATTGTTAGGAAGAGCTTATTCAAGAAAGGAGCTAATATGGAAAGAATGGAACAGAAAGAAACCAGGTTCCAGTGATATATTGTGAGTCCCAGCTTCTGGCTACCCCTAAAGCAAGAATTATTCTTGGATTTTTCCTGGAGCCAGTTTGGGTGGGTTCTTTTCATTGAACAAGTAACTGATACATGAGCAGGTCTGACCCTCTACCTTGAGATACATTATTTGGTTATGGTAGGGCTCCTTCAGGGCCAATGCCTTTACTCACCATGAGCAGCATCATGTTCCCTGACATGCAAAGGGCTTGTTTGCTGAAAGAGAAGAAAAGCAGTGGCTTCATCACCGGAAAAGAATACAGACTCGCTCCTGTTGCCTCGTTGGTGGGATTTGTGAGCCCCCACCATTTTAAAATTAAGATATGCAGATGAAGACCAAGACTCAGCCATAGACGCAGCAAAATGGTTTGGTTTGGTCTTTTAGGGACAGTGATTCCATTAATTTATCCATCCATTCACAGACATTTACTGAGCATTGACTATATGCCAGGTAATATCAGGACCTGGGGCTGTCAGGGTACAGTTAGACTCTCTGCCTGCATAGGACTTACAGTCAGGCCTTAGATCCCATATCTACATAGTGCTGACAGTATCAATGTGCACAGATAATGAGCTATCTGGCAGTCTCTTCTGACAAGGTCCTAACTTCTCAAATCAGTGGCATTTGAATTAAGATGGGTTTACAGGTGGAGTGCCTGGGTGGCTCAGTTGGTCGAGCATCTGGCGCTTGACTTTTAGCTCAGGTCATAATCCTGGGGTCATGGGATCAAGTCCCACATCAGACTCCATGCTGAGTGTGGAGCCTGCTTAACATTTTTTTTCTTTCTCTCTCTCTCTGCCCCTCTCCCCCGCTCATGTGCTCTCTCTCTCAAATAATTTTTTTAAAAAAGATTTACTGTTTATTCATATTTTCCAAGACACCAAGGATGCCAGCAAGGGCTCTGGAATTAGAACAGGAATAAAAATGGTAAAATCTTTGTAAGAGCATGATATGGCAATATCTATTAATCATTATGTGCATGCCCTTTGGCAAAAATACATAAAAATAATTAAAACAAAAATATTTCACTGCACACTGTTTTTAGTATTAAAAAAAAAAAACCTGAAAACAACCCAAATGTCCAAATATGTACAAACTGAAACAATGTCCGAAATATACTACTAAGTGATGAGGGACGGGAGTATGATACTGTGTGTATAATAAAGCCCCACTTTTCTAATAAACAAAAACATTAGTAGGTGGATGTATATTCATGAATGCCTAGGGGAAAGATCTGGAAGAATATACACTGAATCATTAACACAGTGGGGTGAGATCTCAGGGCATTTTCCTTCTCGATAGGATATACTTCTGTATGACTGGATTCTAGAAAAGACACATGCAAACTCTGTGAGGGCCTTCACCAGGATAGGTTGAATGAATGAGTATTATTTTTTAAATAAAAAATACAAAAATGTTTAAACATAGAAAGTGAAGACATAGAAAACTATGTCATTCTAGTTTCCTGATGTATTTTTCCCAAGGAGACAAGTCTGTGTCACAAGGATCCCAGGGCGACCTTCACTCTCACCTCTACGTCCCTCCCTTCCACTGTGAACGAGCTGGTGTTTGCTCTCTTCTCCATATCCTGTAGCTTGGTCAACTTTTCTATCAGGAACATTTTATCTTTGCCCTCCTGCCAAGAAGGAAAACAAAAACAAGAACAAAAACATGGAGGTTGGTACGAGCAAATGATGGAAAGAAGGCAGGTAGGGTCCCAGACACAGGTTAGAGACTGCCGCCATGTTTTCTCTTGATGAAAGAGTAGAAACGTTTCACAGCAAAGCCAAATTAACCCATAGCCTTCCTGAATTGTAACATTCTCCTCTAAAGCAATTCTTGCAGGCTGGAGAAGCAGCCTTCTCTATCCTGCAGCTAGAAGAAACTTACATGCCACTGTCTGAAGGCCCAGGACAAATGGGATATAGTAGCCCCTTCTCAGCATACCCTGTCTGGACACCCAGCGATGCCTAGGCTGGCCCTGTCTTCCCACTAAGAATGTCAAAGCTTATAGCTCTGCAGCGAGGAAGAGTAAACATATTTCACTTGGCAAAGTTACCAGTGTTAATGGAGTAGACCCAGATAAATACTTCCCAAATTGGGAAGAGGAACAAAGGAAAGGGGTATGTCTTCCCCAGGAGTGTGACTCACTTCCTCGTGAATCTATTACAGACTAGAGGGTGGTATATCCCACCCGTGTCGAAGTGGGCTAGCAAGCACCACTGATGGTCTGTCCAGTCTAGATCAATCCCATTTCTCATGCGCTTGTTTCTCCTTCACCTTTCAATCACTGATTTTAGCAATTAGTTATTATTATTATTTAGCATCCAACAATTATTGCTGTGGTATTTGCTTCATAATAATTTTCTATTTCCTTCAATCTTTCTATTTTTATTCACCAGAATTCTGCAAAGAAGAGCTGTCCTTGGGAAATGGCATTTTAAACAGCTCTGCTAGGGGCTCCTGGATGGCTCAGTTGGTTAAGCACTTCAGCTCAGGTCATGATCTCACTGTTTGCAGGTTCGAGCCCTGCATCAGGCTCTGTGCTGACAGCTCAGAGCCTGGAGCCTGCTTCACATTCTGTGTCTCCCTCTCTCTCCCTGTCCCTCCCCTGCTTGTCTCCTCTCTCTCTCTCTGTCAAAAGTAAAATAAATATATTTTTTAAAGCGAGTCCACTAGCCATCCTGGATATAGCCAACCTGTTTGTGAATTGATGATCTGTAGCAGCTGTTTCCATATTTTAGTGCCAATTAGAACTATCTGGAGAAGCTGCAAAAATGCAAACTGACAGGATTTATCTAATAGATCTTTACTTGGGGAGGTAAACCTGCATGTAGTTTAAAGTACAAACTTTGGAGTTACCCAGTTCAAATCCCACCATTTGCTAGCCCTATGACTTGGGCAGGTCGCTTCACTCTGTAAACCTTAGAATCCTTAATTTTAAAATAGGGATTAAGAATGCATATGCTCCAGAGTAATAAAAATCAAATCAGAATTTTTGTTCATTATTTAGCACATGCCAGGCATCATGTAAATGCTCAACAAATGTTATCTGTTGCCATTACTGTTTGGAGGAGATCAGGGTAATAGGAATTTGCATATTTAATAAGCATCCAACAGGTTTTTTAAAAAATTTTTAACATTGTATTTATTATTGAGAAACAGAGAGAGACAGAGTATGAGCAGGGGAGGTGCAGAGAGAGGAAGAGACACAGAAGCTGAAGCAGGCTCCAGGCTCTGAGCTGTCAGCACTGAGCCCGACGCGGGGCTTGAACCCACGGGCCATGAGATCATGACCTGAGCTGAAGTTGGACACTTAACCGACTGAGCCACCCAGGCGCCCCTCCAACAGGTTTTGACATAGGTGATTACACCTATTCCCAGCCCCGGATGCTGGGTTCCTTTGGAGACGATGTCCCTGTCTTTGCGGCCCGTCCTCCTGACAAGATTCCCAAGCATGCAGGCCTGCAGTGATGCTTCTGGTTTACCTGGTCCTGCTTCTACAATAGAGGGATTTAGAATCAAATCCCTCCCCTGGTAAGATCTTCATAAGACTTGCCCAAAACATTCAAAGTGCTGCATCAGAAAAATACAGGTGATGCTTCTGGGGACAGGCAGGGGAAGGAGTATAACTAATCCATGCCCTTTCCTCATACCATCTAAAGGACAAACTCAAATTATCTGAAACCCAAAGATTCAAGCAGCTAGAACCCTGAGGAATCTTGGGCACCTGGGTGGCTCAGTTGGTTAAGCACTGAACTCTTTATTTTGGCTCAGGTCATGATCTCACGGTCATGAGATTGAGCCCCAAATCAGGCTCCATCCGCACTGGGCATGGAGGCTGCCTGGGATTCTCTCTCTCCCTCTTCCTCTCTCTGCCCTCTCCTGCTCAGTCACATATGTACTTGCACATGCTCTCTTTCACTCTTTCAAAATAAATAAATAAACATTTAAAAAACAAAAGAACCCTGGGGAATCCTGCTTCTTTCCATGTTCTTAGAAGTCAGTGTTCATGCCACAATTACTTAGGCATTTAGAAGAAAAGAGAAACAGCCCAGTATCAATGAGCATCCCTATTCCCAGACTGTGGTCTCTAAATGCCATCTCACTGGGACTCTGTGAATAAATGACTGACTCACGTTCTGGGACAGGTAATAAACAAGAAGAGCCTGGAACATCTTGTCCTTTCAGAGAGCAGGTAGCTATCAAAGACCTCTGCGGTCATGTCAAAAAAACCTGGGAGCTAATTCAAAAGGAATTCCATGAGCAAAGAATGAGGCTATTTAAGCATAAACAAATTATTATAATTGAAAGATGTCAAAGTATACTTAAATCTGTGACTTCATAATGATAATTTAAAAGTCCTCACTGGCTACATTTGAGGGTTGCTAGGTGTAGTGGGTTGAATAGTGTCTCCCTTGTAAAAATATTTGTCCAAGTTATCGTAACCCCCAGTACCTGAAAATATGGCCTTGTTTGGAATAAGGTCTTTGCAGAAGTAATTAAAGACTGTGGGATGAGATCATTCTGAATGAGGATGAACCCTAAATTCAATGACAAGTCCTTAGAAGAGAAGGAGAAACAGGTACACAGAGAAAAAGAATTTATGAAGATGGAGGCAGGAACAGGAGTTAAGAAGTCCTAATGTGAGAAACAGCCAGGTCAGTCAGTGGCCATCAGAAGAAGCTCGGAGAGGCGTGGAACAGATTCTCAGAGCTCCAAAAGGTACCAACCCTGCTGACACCTTGATTTTGGAGTTTTGGCCTCCAGGACTGTGAGATAACAAATTTCTGTCATTTTAAGCCACCAAGTTTGTGGTTATTTGCTATGGCGGGCCTTAGGAAATAAATACACTAGGGTATTGACTCATCATTTCAAAAACTGGTCAATGAAGGAAAAAAAATCATGCATTTATCTCACCATTCCTTTATAAACTGTACTTCAAGGTAATCAAATAGTTGATGAGCAAAAATTCTTTTTTTTCATAGACGAATTCTAGCTAATAAATGCAGAAGAAATTATAGGATTAGAATACCACTGTTTAGTCACCTCTAATGAAATCAGTGGGTCTTCTAGGCAGTACTCATCAAAGGCTGCAAAGTCCATCAGATGAAAGGAGGATGGGGAGGCTTCTGATGGATGGGGTCAGGCTAACAAAGCATGAGCCCGCTGATCACTTTTCACATCACTCAAAAAAAGACACCTAGACACTTTATGTCTCAAGGCAATGCTGTAAGAAGTGCATAGTGTCATCTATGAAATGTTCTGGCTAAAACACTGAATTGTATTTAATTGGGTTTTTAAATCTCATCACCAGGGTACAGGAAATAAAAGAAAAAGAACATACTAAACACCATCACAAGGTTGCAAATCAAATAAATCCAGAACGTGAGAACTATTACAAGACAAATGACCTGGTTTCTTCAACAATAAATGGCAAAAGAAGAAGGGAGGGGTGAACAATTATAGATGAAAGGAAACAAGAGACATCGACCAAATGCAACACGTGGCACTTTCTCAGACCCTGATTTGAACAACCCAACTATAAAAAGATACTTCATGAGGCAGTTGGGGAAAATTCACCTTTGATTGGGTGTGAGATAACAGTAAGGAATTATCAACTTTTCTTTTAGGCATGATGATGGTATTATGGTTATGGTTTTTAAAAATCTCTATTTCTCAGGCACATAGAAGTTTTTACAAATAAAATGATATAAAGTCTAGGATTTGCTTTAAAATAATCCAGATATTTGCAGTGATGGGTTAGTATAGATAAAATAAGAATATACAAAAAATTCTTAAGCTTGTTTATTTATTTTTGAGAAAGAGAGAGAGAGAGAGAGAATGTGCTTCTGAGCTGTGCTTTGAGGACTTAGCAATGGCCAACACCATCAGAGCCAGGCTTCTAAAGAGGGACCGACAGTATAGGGGCAGAGAGAGAGGGAGAGAGAGAATCCCAAGCAGGCTCTGTGCTGTCAGCTCCAAGCCCAACTAGGGGCTCGATCTCTCAAACTGAGATCATGACCTGAACTGAAACCAAGTCAGACTCTCAACCGACCGAGCCACCCAGGTGCCCCCAAGAGTATACAAATGTTGATGGTAGTTGGTGCTGGGTGGTGGGCAGGTGTAAGTTCATTGTACTATTCTATTTGGGAGTATATCTGCAAGTGTGCATTTTAAATTGTTTTCAGAAAAGTGGGAGTAGGGGCGCCTGGGTGGCTCAGTCGGTTAAGCGTCCGACTTTGGCTCAGGTCATGATCTCAAGATTCATGGGTTCGAGCCCCACGTGGGGCTCTGTGCTGACAGCCAGCTCGGAGCCTGGAGCCTGCTTCAGATTCTGTGTCTCCTTCTCTCCCTGAACCTCCCCTGCTCACGCTGTCTCTCTCTCAGAAATAAATAAAACATTAAAAATTAAAAAAAAAAAAAGAAAGAAAAAAGAAAAGTGGGAGGAGAGTAACAGGTGCTAACAGGACTCACATTGATAATCTGTTCATGGAGCAATCGGATCATAACCTTCCTTCCCTCTGTGATCTGCCAGTAAAGGTAGGTGATGATTCTGGAAGAGAAGAAAAGAAAAAATGACAAACACTTTTGCCGATATTTTGTAGGCCCCAAATTCCAACTGGTCTGAAAGGAACTGAGATATTCTCTTGCAAGTGGATTTTCTCCCAATAGTTTTCCTGAAAACTTGTGTCTGGATGAATCACAGGCTCAATACATCTGAGTAACCTGGCAGCACGTGACATCACGTGAAAGAAGGAAGAAAGACTCATTTCATGGCCTCTCCTCAGATTAACTGAGCACCTCTGGGCATGGAGCCAGACAACAGTATTTTTTTTTTTTATGTTTATTTATTTTGAGAGAGAGAGAGCTTGGGGGAGGGGCAGAGAGAGAGAGAGGCAGAGAGAGAATCTCGACCAGGCTCTGAGCTGTCAGCGCAGAGCCCATCGTAGGGCTCTAACCCACAAACCATGAGATCATGACCTGAGCCAACATCAAGAGTCAGATGCTCAACCGACTAAGCCACTCAAGTGTCCCAACAGTATTTTTTAAAAGTATACATGATTCTCATGTGCAGCCAGAGTTTGTGAATCTGGACAGTGCCATTCAAACTGCAATTTGATATAAATTTCCTGGGAGTCTGTCAACATGCAGGTTCTGGGATTCTGTAGGTCTGGGGTAGGGCCTGAGATTCCGAGTTGCCAACAAACTCCCCAGTGAATTAGAAGTTTGATGGAACAAGGCACCAGGTGAGCTCAGCATTTTAAATAGGCCAGTGACAACCCAGCATAGGGAAGGGAGGGCACGGCCGGGAGCGAGGAGACCCAGGTTCCAGCCCCTCTGTCACTCACAGGCTGTGCAGCCTGGAGCCTGTCTGTGCAAGTCAGCCCATCTCTGTCTCACCACTTCCATCTGTAAAACCGAAAAGTTGCTCCATAAGCAATATCAACTGATTCCACTAGTGTGTGCTTCTGAGCTGTGTTCTCTCTGTGAGAACTTAGCAATCGCCAATGCCACCAGGGCCAGGCTTCTAGAGAGGGCCTGACATTCGTCAATGAACTATTCATGCAGGAAAAGGAACCCAGGCCGAGCAGATCTCTTTTTTCACAAGAAGTCACAAATTGATTGTTTTGTTTTAATTTTTTTCTTTTTTTAATGTTTATTTATTTTGAGAGAGAACATGAGAGCAGAGAAGGGGCAGAGAGAGAGGAAGAGAGAATCCCAAGCAGGCTCTACACTGTCAGCGCCGAGCCCAACGCGAGTCCCATCCCACAACCCTGGGATCATGACATGAGCTGAAATCAGAAGCCAGAGCTGAAATCAGAAGCCAGACATTAAAACGACTGAGCCACCCGGGCGCCCCTAGTTTTTCTCTCTTTTAATATGGAGCACTCCATTGGTGGTATAATCAAGTCCAGACTTGTTTTCAAAAATTAAATTCCAGGAACAGATGATGATTAAGAAGCATTCAAGTATTACCAAATATAAATGTAAAATAAAACTTTGTTGTAATATAACTATATCACAGACTTCTAAATCAATCTCCCATGTATTTAAGTTTACAAAATAAATTCTCATAGGAATACAGAATGAGGGGTGCCTGGGTGGCTCAGTTAATTAAGCGTCCGACTTCAGCTCAGGTCATGATCTCGCAGTTCATGGGTTTGAGCCCTGCTTCGGGCTCTGTGCTGACAGCTAGCTCGGAGCCTGGAGCCTGCTTCAGATTTTGTGTCTCCCTCTCTCTCTGACCCTCCCCTGCTATCTCTCTCTCTCACACACAAATAAATAAAAACATTTAAAAAATTTTTTTAAAAAGGAATACAGAATGAATATGACATAAATTCTCATATGGAATATACTCACTTCCAGAAACTACATCAGTTAAATTGGATAAAAAAGGCTTGGAATCAAAAACTTCATAAAAGGAAAAAAAGATGAGCCCAGTGGGTTAATATGTAACTCAAAGTATCTTTTTAAAATAGGATGATTTTAGGGGCACCTGGATGGCTCAGTCAGTTAAGCGTCTGACTTCAGCTCAGGTCATGATCTCATGGTTCATGGGCTCAAGCCCCGCATCAGGCTCTGTGCTGACAGCTAGCTCAGACCCTGGAGCCTATTTCAGATTCTGTGTCTCCCTCTCTCTCTGACCCTCTCCTGCTCACACTGTCTCTCTCTCTCAGAAATAAATAAAACATTTTTTAAAAATTTTAAAAATAAAAATAAAATAATATAGGATGATTTAGGGGCACCTGGGTGGCTCAGTCAGTCAAGCCTCTGACTCTTGATGTCAGCTCACATCTTGATCTCAGGATCTTAAGTTCAAGCCCCGTGTTGGGCATGGAGACTACTATACCCCATCTTTAAGTTTCAAAATGTAATCCTTTGCAGTGATGGTAATAACCACTGTTTCTGAACCCGGTGTTGTCCATGGTACATGGATCGTCAACTCATGATTATGTCCACCTAGAAAAGTCAGTGGTAGGGGGCCTAGATGGCTCATTTGGTTAAGCATCCAACTTCAGCTCGGGTCATGATCTTGCAACTCCTGAGTTTGAGCCCCCTGATGGGCTCTGTGCTGACAACCTGGAGCCTGCTTCTGATCTGTGTCTTCCTCTCTCTGCCCCTCCCCCACCATACTCTCTCCCTCAAAAATAAACATTTTAAAAAAAGAAAAAAAAGAAAAGTGAATGGTAATTTCCATTCCTGTTGCAGTATACCCAGCACATCCAACTTGAAGCTGAGCTTACCAAGAACCACATTTCCACCCCATTGTGAAACCTGTAGATCTGAATGCTTTAAATTCTTTTTTTTTTTTTAATTTTTTTTTTAATGTTTTTATTTATTTTTAGGAGAGAGAGAGAGAGACAGACAGCATGAGCAGGGGAGGGTCAGAGAGAGAGGGAGTCACAGACTCTGAAAGAGGCTCCAGGCTCTGAGCTGGCAGTCAGCACCGAGCCCGACGCGGGGCTCGAACCCACGAACCGCGAGATCATGACCTGAGTGAAAGCCGGACGCTTAACCGACTAAGCCACCCGGGCGCCCCTGAATGCTTTAAATTCTTGATGTAGCAATTCACATAGCTCATTAAAATTAGAGTCACATATATGACTCCGGCATCTTTTAAGGTGTAGAGGAGTAAAAGACAGAAAGCCAAAGAGTACCATGGAGTCCCCTCCTGATATCTGGCACCCACCCCTGGTAGTGGCAAGACCAGAAATCAATTGTTTTTATTTGAAAATGGAAGACTGCTATCCTGCATATGAACAATGCCCGACCCATTTGAACATAATGACAATCTCAGAAAGAATCACACACATAATTTTCCTAAGCATTCTCAAATCCAAATTTTCATTTTGTTTTCATGTTGTTTCTTAACAGGGGACACAGCAGGTATTGCTTTCTTCGTAAAACAGGCAAAAAAAAAAAAAACCCTCACAAAAAACAAAAACAAAAAAACCTGAGACAAGATGATAGTGAGTGACTTTTTTAAAAATTCAAGGGCAAAGTCAGGAGCATCCAGGCCACTGAGCCACACCGTAGCCCTTTGTTTTCCTGGCAAGCAGTCCCCAGACTATCCTCACAGCCTGTTAACGACATGTTCTCCCCCACCAGTTTCCCAAAGCGCTCCACTTACAACACAATGAGTGTGAGGATGAAAAAGAAGTGCACGCTCCCGATGAGGTTCCGGTAGATCCAAACAACCCACAGGTAGCTGGGCCTTTTACTCAGGATATCAATCCAACTGTAGATGGAGTGAATGAAGAAGGGCAGACCTCGAAACGGGCCACAATCAGCTGAAGGTTTCAATCTGGTAAAACGAGGGACAGAAAAACATCCGTAGCACAAATCTCAGGTATAGCTTGTTCTAGAATCAGACCGTCCTTTCTGGAGTCTGGACCCGAAACCAGCAATGTCTGCCTGCTGTACTCTTACCCTCCCTCCCAAGGAAGCCCTCTCCCTCACGGCCTCAGCAGGTAGGTTTTGTACATGTGACCGCCACTCCGAGGATCAGCTCCCAGACGGGGTTCTATCACCTGAGCTAATGGGAGCCAATCCAAAGGGCGGCAGTAAACTCTGTGGTATCCCAGCTTGAAGAAATGAACTGGGTGATCAGATTCTTTTTCTTGGGAACTTGAACTAAGACATGAAGAAGGGACCCTGCAATCTATGGAAGCTGAGGTTGTGGCAATGATGGCCATGTGTAGTCAGATGTTATGAATTAGCAGAAACTAGAGGGGAGCTAGGAACTGATTAGGAAGAGAGAAAAAAGAGAGAAGCAAAAACACCATAAAACAGAGTAGTCAGCCCTGAACCCACTTGAGTTCCTGATGGTTCCACTTCCATCTGCATCCTAAAAATCAACTCCTGGGGTGCCTGAGTCGCTGGTTAAGCGTCCAACTTTGACTCAGGTCATGATGTTATGGTTCATGAGTTCGAGTCCCACATCAGGCTCTGTACTGACAGTCTGCCTGGGATTCTCTCTCTCTCTCTCTCTGCCCTTCCCCCACTTGCTCTCTCTCTATCAAAATAAATAAACTTAAAAAAATCAACTCTTTTTTTCCCCCTTTCTTCCTTTTTTCTTTCTTTCTTCCTTTTTCCTTCCTTCCTTCCTTCCTTCCTTCCTTCCTTCCTTCCTTCCTTCCTTCCTTCCTTCCTTTCTTTCTTTCTTTCTTTCTTTCTTTCTTTCTNTTTTTCCTTCCTTCCTTCCTTCCTTCCTTCCTTCCTTCCTTCCTTCCTTCCTTCCTTCCTTCCTTTCTTTCTTTCTTTCTTTCTTTCTTTCTTTCTTTCTTTCTTTCCTTTCTTTCTTCCTATAAAAGTTTATTTCACCTGTTCTAGGTGCTATGCTAGATACTAAACCCTGGGGATTCCATAGCAAACAAGACAGACATGGTCTCTGTCCTCCTGGGTTTATATTTTAGTAAGAAAAATGGACAACTAATGAGCTAATAATTAATGCCTTCAAGTGAAGGCATTTCTGACTGTGAACAATGGAATGAAGAAAAGAAACTGCCCCGAGACAGACAAGTGGAAAAGACAGTAGGCAAGCATGGTCATGAAGGTTAGATCTTGAGGATGACTTCTGAGCTGAGATTCAGAGCAGAGGACAGAAGGCCACCAGGCAGAGGGAGTGGGGACATACATACAGGACTCCGCCTTGTGTTGGGAGAGGCTCACAGGGTGCCAGGAACGGAGCAAGAGTCATGAGGATGAAGGAAGATAGAGCCAAAGAGGGGTGAGGTTGGAGAGCTAGAAGGGAACCAGCCCAGACATGTCATTGTGGTTCATTTAGTGGAAGTTCAATCCCCATGCTGGGAGACTGCTAGCCTCCAGGAAGTGAGGAAATCCTAGCATCACCTGATGGGTGGTGACCAAACCGAAACATGTTCCCTGCTTGGGTTGTTGTGTCTGCTGGTTACCAAGGAGACTTGGGGTAAATACTGCACTAAGCATGTCTTCTTACTCTGATGTTTGACATCTGGGACCTTACAGACCCTGGACAGAGGGCCCCTCCCAGGAGCTACCCTACTTAGTATGTCTTTCACATGCAAACCAACCAATCCAGAGCCCACATCCCACCTACCACCTCCTCCATCAGGCTTTCACACTCAGGATCAGTCTCCCCCTGCCCTGCCCCCCACAGGGCCAGGTAACCAGATAAATCCAGACAGCCCCTATATAGCTCAAACCCACTGAAATTGTTCAAACAAGCCAATCGTAAACCTGCCTATCCTCTCACCCTTTCCTTCCCAGGAAAACCACAATAAAGGCTCTTGCCCACATTTTCTCCTTACTCTCTCTGTGTCCTGACCAATCCTGGAATTTCCTCATGTGGCTCCCTATGGTGTGCATCCCCACTCCCACCCCCACTTCTACTGGGATCTGAGTATATAACAAACCATCGTTCCAATGAGATTCATCTCCTGATCTGTTGGCCTCACCAAGCCTTAATAATAATAAAACCTATAGGGGGGACTGGGTGGCTCCATCAGTTAAGCGTTCGACTTTGGCTCAGGTCATGATCTCATGGTTTGTGAGTTCAAGCCCCACATCAGGCTCTCTGCTGACAGCTCAGAGCCTGGAGCCGGTTTCAGATTTTGTGTCCCCCTCTCTCTTTGCCCCTCCCCTGTTTGTGCTGTCTCTCTCTCAAAAATAAATAAACATTAAAAAAATAAATAAAAATAAATAAAAAAAAAAACCCTACATTTTATTTATTTACTTTAAAGTAGGCTATACACCCAACGTGGGGCTTGAACTCATAACCCTGAGATCAAGAGTCTGATGCTCTACCGACTTAACCACCCAGGAGTCGCAAAACCTACACTTTAAAACACTCACCCACCACATCTCTAAGACCTTACCACAAAGCCGCAGTTTCCTACCTCCAGATGGTGATGGACAGGGTGCACAGGACCCCAGTGAAGGATGGGAAAAAGAGCAAGAAGATGAAGAAGGTCATCATCTGTGAGGCTCGCCAGGCTTTGCTTGGAGGCTGGAAATTCATCATCAGGCTGATCTGAAAAGAGAGAAGCAGCCAGCTCCCATCTGTGGCCAGAGGGGCAGGCTGGAGGGACCCCAGCCAGGCACTGGCTTCCTGATAACCTTTCCCGGGACCACTCCCCACCAGCCCCCACTCAGTTCCAACCGCCACTGGGCCACATAAGACTGAGAGAAGCTAACTAGCTCCACCTTCAGGCTGACTCACGTTTTTGACGTAAAACATGATGAAAAGAGTAATCATTTGGATAAAGGGCAGCAGAGGGCAGAAGAAGGTTCCAATCCTATGAGGGAGAAAGGATGAGTGTCAAAAGTCACAGGAGACATGAAGAATGAGAGTTGGGGGTGGGGGGGATGAGGGCAGGTATGGGTGTGGTGGGAAGGGAAAGAGAGTGTTCCGGGCTGAACTGTGCTTCTCCAGAATGCATATGTTGAAATACTAACCCCCTAGTACCTTGGAATGTGACTATTTAGAGAAGGCGCCTTTAAAGAGGTAATTAAGGTAAAAGAAGGTCCCTAGGGTGGAACCTAATGCAATCTAACTGGTATCCTTA
The DNA here is from genome assembly GCF_003009895.1 of Hyaena hyaena. Taxonomy (NCBI): domain Eukaryota; kingdom Metazoa; phylum Chordata; class Mammalia; order Carnivora; family Hyaenidae; genus Hyaena; species Hyaena hyaena. Next base: position 760,069 of record NW_024081182.1, on the reverse strand, counting down.
AAAGAAGAGATTAGACAGGTACACACAGAGGGACCATGTGAAGAGGCTGGAGAAGGTGCCATCCCACAGGCCGAGGACAGAGGTCTGGAAGAAACCAACTACGAACACCTTGATCTTGGACCTGTAGTCTCCATAACTGTGAGAAAATAAACTTCTTCATCTAAGCCACCCAGTCTGTGGCGTTTGTCAGGGCATCCCTAGCACTAATTCAGAGGGAGCCGTGCTCTCTCACTGCCGACCGGGAACTTCCCACCACACCCGGCATCCTCAGCAGCTCCCTTCCCAGCTTTGGAAAAGACATTTTGCAGAAAGCACCACCCACACACCACCAAATGGCCTTCAGCAAGCCCTAACCTAGGTGTCCAGATGTGGGATATGTCCCCTCCTTCCTACACGGCATTCAGGAAGGTCTGAGGTCCTGCGAGGACAGGCATTAAACTGCACTGAGTTAGAAATGGGAAGGGCATTCCCTCTCAATCTTCCCCAATGCTGCTGAGTGTTGAGAGAAGAAAATCTCACTTTGGTGGCCCTAATACTTGCCAACCTCCCTTTTTCCCAAAAGAAAGGTGGGAGGGGGGCAGTAAGCTTTAAACTGAGAGCCTTGGCAGACAGGAGCATCCAGTTAGAATTTAATGACTGTTGGTGATTGGCTTGGTTTTATTTTATTTTATTTTTTATTTTTCTAATTTTTTTAAGTTTATTTATTTATTTTGAGAGACACAGAGACAGCGTGAGTGGGGGAGGGACAGAGAGAGACAGGGAAAGAGAGAGAATCCCAAGCAGGCTCCAGAGATGCTATGAGCCAAAAGCCCAACTTGGGGGTCAGAACCACAGAACAGTGAGATCATGACCTGAGCTGAAACCAAGAGTCACGGGCTCAACCCACTGAGCCAACCAGATACCCCTTATTGTATTTTTTTAAAGTGACCAACATTTTTCTTGAAGTAATCTCTACACCCAAGATGGGGCTCAAAATCACGACTCCAAGATTAAGAGAGATCAAGAGTCAGATGCTCTACCAACTGAGCCAGCCAGGTGCCCCAGTTTTGTTTTATTTTTTAAGTTACTTGCCGTTTCTCTCCAATGATGCTGATTATCCATTTCTGGTTGTAAATTAAAGAGTCCTTTAAAAAAATATTTTTTTTTTTAGCGTTTATTTTTGAGAGAGAGAGGAACAGCATGAACAGGGGAGGGGCAGAGAAAGAAGGAGACACAGAATCTGAAGCAGGCTCCAAGCTCTGAGCTGTCAGCACAGAGCCTGATGCGGAGCTCCAGTTCGGGAATGGCGAGATCATGACCTGAGCCGAAGTCAGATGCTTTACCAACTGAGCAACCAGGCGCCTCAAAGAGTCCTTTAAAAATGTATGTAGGGAAAAAAAAAAAAAAATGTATGTAGGGACACCTGGCTGGCTCAGACAGTTAAGTGTCTGACTCTCAGTTTCAGCTCAGGTCATGATCGCAAGGTTTATGGGTTTGAGTCCCACACTGGGCTCCATGCTGACAGCATAGAGCCTGCTTGGGATTCTCTCTCTCTCTCTCTCTCTCTCTCTTCTCATCTCTACATTTCTCTCTCAAAAATAAACATTAAAATAAATAAATAAATAAAAATGTATTTAAGTTAAAAAAAAAAAGAGGCAAACTATATAAAAGATAATATTAAGTAAAAACTAGTACAATTGATATGTAGATAAGCCAAAAAACAGGTAGGCTAGTGTGCAAAAGGCTCAAGTTTGGAAAACACTTACCTCAACTCATCTTTACCATTGTCCCTAACATACACTCCCTTCCTGTCACTCTGTTATCTTCTCTTAAAGCTCATCATCAAAGGCAATATTCTCCTAAAACCCACAAGGGAATTAAATCTATAATTTCCATGGAGAAAGGAAAAGATACAGGTCTTTTCAATCGTGCTTATTTACAATTTATTAACACAAACCGTAAAGGCCCAGAAGTAATAATGGCCCTATCTGATTGTAACTTTTCCCCCTGCTAACATTTCCCTTTGGAACCTTCATCAATGGTCAACAATGAGGGCTTGGTTTCTAGGGCTCAGAAACCTGGCCAAGGTAAGCACTCAATAAATGGAGCCGTATTGTTATTACATCAGCTGATTTCTGCACATCATTTATTAAAAAACAAAAAACTTAAGAGTGCTCATAAGTATGATTCAGCAATTCGACTCCTGGGTATATGTCCAAAAGAACTGAGGGGGCACCCGGGCGGCTTAATTGGTTAAGCGTCTGACTTTGGCTCGGGTCATGATCTCGTGGTTTACAAGTTTGAGCCCCACATCGGGTTTGGATTCTGTGTCTCCCCTTCTCTCTACCCTGCTCCCACTAGCACTCTGCCTCTGTTTCCCTCTCTAAAAAATAAACATGAAAAAAAAAAAAGAATTGAAAGCAGGGTCTCAGAGAGATATTTGCACACCCAGAATCATAGCAGCATGATTCACAATAAGCGACAGGGAGAAGCAACCCAAATGTCCACCCATGGGTGAATGGATAACCATGTAGTATATCCATACAGTAGAATATTATTCAACCTTAAAAAGGAAGGAATTGCTGATAAATGCTACAATACATTTGAACCTGAAGAACATTATGCTAAGTGAAATAAGCCAGTCACAAAAAGACAAATTCTGTATGATTCCACTTACATAAAGTATCTAGAGCAGTCAAACTCCTAAACACAGAAAATAGAATGCTGGTTGCCTGGGACTGGAAGAGGGTAAAATGGGAAGTTCTTGTTTAATGGGTATGGAGTTTCAGTTTTGCAAGATGAAAAGAGTTCTGGAGATCTGTGGCACAGCTATGTGAACATATTCAACACTATTGAACTGTACATTTAGAAATGGTTAAGATGATAAATACAATATTAGACTTGCTCCTACCACAATTAAAAAAATTTTTTTTAATGTTTATTTATTTTTGAGACAGAGAGAGAGACAGAGTGTGAGCAGGTGAGGAGCAGAGAGAGAGGGAGACACAGAATTGGAAGCAGGCTCCAGGCTCTGAGCTGTCAGCACAGAGCCTGACGCAGGGCTTGAACTCATGAACCATGAGAACATGACCTGAGCTGAAGTCAGACACCCAACCGACTGAGCCACCCAGGCGCCCCCTCTTCCTACTACAGTTTTTAAAAGGTGCTCGTAAGGGTAACAAACAGCCACAATATCCCCACTTATAAAATATTTCTGAGTCAGTCTGAAGATTCTCAAAACTTACCACACCAGAGTTTGTGCATAGATCAGTTCTAGGACATTCCTGGCGATGTCAAACTCCTGTAAACCAAGGCTCGTTGGAAACTGCATTCCAATGAGTCTGTGAAAACATCACTAAGTTTAGTACCCAAGCCATCAACCTTCTCCTTCAAAATATTCCCCATAATCAACAAAATAGAGCATCATCAGTTTGGAATAAAGTCATAAGTTCTTGCAAAGTTTTGAAAAGTTCCAAGTATAAGTGTATTTTTGAAGAAAGAATTGAAGGAATTGAGGGAAAACTAACACAATACATTCAAATAGAGATGCTGAAGTGGTTTTAAAATATTTCAGGGGTGCCCAGGAGCCTCAGTTTGTTGAGCATTCAACTCTTGATTTCAGCTTAAGTGGTGATCTCACAGTTCGTGAGTAAGAGTCTGGTGTTGGGGTCTGTGCTGACAGTGCGGAGCCTGCTTGGGATTCTCTCTCTCCCTCTCTCCCTGCCCCTTCCCCACTTGCACATGTGCTCTCTCTCTCTTTCTCAAAATAAAGATTTTTAAAAAAATTCTAGGGGCGCCTGGGTAGCTCAGTCAGTTAAGCGTCTGACTTCAGCTCAGGTCATGATCTCACGGTTCATGGGTTTGAGTCCCACGTCGGGCCCTGGGCTGACAGCTCAGAGCCTGGAGCCTATTTCAGATTCTGTGTCTCCCTCTCTCTCTAACCCTCCCCTGCTCACGCTGTCTCTCTCTCTCAGAAATAAATAAAACATAAAAGAAATTTTTTTAAATTCTAGAGACCAGTATTTAAGTTATCCCCCATATTATTTAAATAGACAGTGAATTATAAGTTAACAATAGACATTATTTGAGACCATTATTAATATTATCCTACCTATTCTCATTCTTTGCTTGTTAATCCTTTTTTTCAGGGACAAGGTAACTTAGCACCTCCAAACCCCAATAAACTGAAAATTTTTCCATGTTTGGTTACTGCTATCGGATTAATAGTGTTTCCCTAATTTCTAAATCCATATGAGGAAACCAAGATCTCCATTTATCCCGAGGAAACTCGGGGCCACTTTGAATTCTTCATACAGAGAGGATGCTAATAAAAAAATGCCATCAAAAACACAAAAACAAAACAAAAAACCTCCTAACCTTTACGTCTGGATCTTGGACAGAGGCTGTAATAAAAGTGAGTTTGGGCAGAATGAGTGTGGAAATGGGGCACACAACCTACCCACTGAGGAAAGGACCATTATTGTGTTATGCCATCTTAACACCGGGGCAGCTCACAGAAATATGTACGTGTCTGTAAGGAATGAGATGCTCATCATATTATTAACAAATAAGTGAATAAATCAATAGAAGAGGACTATATATGGGCCAATGATAACACTGCCTCAATTCTGTATACCTCGTGTCTAAAATAACAATTAGCACATGAATCAAATTCAATTAAATGGCTCATGAGATAAATCTATAGGTACCATCCTGGAAAGATGCCATAGAATCGTGGTAAGATTAATAAGAACGAATTCCACAATGATTTTCAACGTGACCCAATTTTTATCTTTGAAATTATATAATACAGTCCCACACACAAAGCAGTATGTGCACAGAAACATCTGGAACAATATACACTAGAATTAAAATGATCTATGGTGGAAAGCTCTCAAAGACTTTCACTTTCTGGGTTTCACATCCAGTAATTTCTTTTTTCTCAAGAGAAGTTTGTAAAGGGTTAGCTGAACCGAATGAACTTGGAAACAGGACTATCAGAACTAAGTGAAATTTTGGTTAATTCAGAAGAAGAAAGCAACCTCCCAAGAGCAACAGGCAGACTTGTAACAGTGCATACTTTAAGTATATAAGGGACGCTTATATACTAACTATATTAAGTATAAAGGATACCCATACTTCCTGCCCAGCCAAGACTCTGGCTCTGGTTCCAACATCAGGTACTAATGACTCAAGGCTGATAAATATTTACCTCCTCAGGAATTCCCCCAGGAAGGAATCAGCTAAAGAGAACACAAAATCCATCAGAAGGAGTCGGTAGATTTCCTGGCCAATGAGAGTTTCCCAACACTGGAAGGTAAACAAGAATCAGGATGTGGGAAGAAGCTGTTGCGTCTGCTCAGTGGCCATCTGTTCCTGGCACCCTGCACTCATTAGGACATGGTTGGTGGCCAGTTTGACTGTGTCCTTGTACGTCCAGAAAAGCAGGGCCCACTCTGGGCAGAAACGCACCATTAGTTTGTTGATTTTGTTTTCAAGGGTGTTTATTCCCTTTCTGTGATGTCTTCCCCCATTAAGGCTTGACCTTCACATGTACCCCAAACTTTCCCTTCTCACTATCTCTCATCTTAAAACTTTTCATTCCCATCCTATGCCTTCTAGATCCCATTTATCAGCCAGGGTTAGCAGAAGGCATCCATGCCTTCACTCTTGGCTTATTAACCTTATGAAAACCCATTAATATCTGCTTGACTAAGAAAGTGGGCTACAGGTTTAGCAGGCTGGCATAAACTGGAAGGCTGAATTAGTCAGTTCATGAAACTGGTGTCAATTACCTCCGCAGAAAGTCAGTGCAATGAGCTGATGGACTTTTAGCTTTTAGATTTGGTTGAACAAGGAGAGTGATGGTTTGAGTACACAGCTCAAGGATGGATGGATGGATGGATGGGCAGGATGAGTGGATGGATGGATGGATGGACGGATGGATGGATGGGCGGGCAGGATGAGTGGACGAATGGGATGGATGGATGGGCAGGATGAGTGGATGGATGGATAGATGGATAGATGGATAGATGGATGGATGGATGGATGGATGGATGGATGGATGGATGGAAGGAAGGAAGGAAGGAAGGAAGGAAGGAAGGAAGGAAGGAAGGAAGGAATGAAGGAAGGAAGAATAACAAGATTTCCACTCTAAGATCATGAGTAGAAACTCTGAAAAACAGAAACTCACTTCCTCCCTGGTATTCAAAGGTTAAGAAACTAACTCAAGGCAAAACAGCTCAGAAATCTCACCTCTTCACCAGCCTGGGCCACAACGTTGAGCCAATAGTAGCAAAGAATTCCAATGATTGATATTTTCAGAAAGATGTTTCTAAATAACAGAAGAGAAAACAACTATCATTATCTTCCATGACAGACATTAGACTGTTTGCTAATAATTCCTTTTAGTCACATGGTAGGACTAAAATTTCTGCTCCTGTGTGGTTTGACTGGGGCCATTATGGCTAGTTCTGGCTAGCGATTTGTTAGCAGAACTGATGTGTGTCACTCAAGGCTGGGGCACTGAAATGCCAGTGAGACTCCCTGGAACTCACTGTTTTCCCTCTGGAATGGCCATCAGAAACATTGGAGATGGTTGCAGCTCTCAGCCTGGATCCCTGCACGAATGACATGACTGAAACCACCTGCCAGCCACCATGGACACACAGTATGAGCAAGAACGAAATCTTTGTGTTCCAAGCCACTGAGATTAGGGTGATAGGGGATGTTTGTTACTGCAGCATAACCTAACTGATATTTCAACTGGTATACCCTCTTTCAGTGCATCTCCAAACTATCCAATTTCACTTCTCATTGTAATAATAGTAAATGTACAAACTTTTGATTGGGTGCTGACCTGGACACTACACTGTGCTAAGAATTTCACTGAATCACCTTAATCTTTACACTTTGCCATTCTTAATCTCTACAATTCTGTCATCAGGTAGATAGTATTTTTATGTCTATCTTATTGATGAGGAAACTGAAGCTCAGAAATGAAACAACTTGTCCAAGGGCACACTTGTGAGGGGCATGACAAAGACAGAAACTGAGGACCATCTCTTAAACCTGGTCACTTTGCCAAAGTCAGTACCTGCTGGTTTTAATAGGGCTTCAGCTCTGGTGCATCACAAACTGTGTGCCACTAGACCAGGGGTTCTCAAAGTGTGTCCTCCAAGCCAGCAACATCAGCCTCGTCTGTAAACTTGCTAGAAAGATAACATTTCAGGCCTCACCCTAGACCTACTGAATCAGAAACCCTGGGGACAGGATCAAGAAACCCCTTCAGATAATTCTGATGTATGCTGAAGGTTGAGAACCATTGTGTTAGACTCTGAAGTTCCACAGGGGAAGGAGACGAGATCTGTCTTTTTTAGTGCCAGATGCTCAATCTCTTGCCCAGTGCCCAGCCTGCAGTAGACCCTCACTGTCTACTGGATGAACGTGTTAGTAGACCTTTATTGCAGCGTAGCTCTGGGTTAAACTTGAAAACACACTCTTCTAAGCTGAAAAATATCTCATCTCAGATAGAAAAGAACTGTGTATTTCTGAGATTTCCCATTTTCTCCTCATGCAGACAAGATTTTGAATATTTTGTTGAAGCAGTACAAAGGGTTGATGTATATTAAAAGACAGTTAACCTCTTTAGTGATCAGAAAAATACAGAGAGCAAAGTGATTGGTTCAGAATGGCCCACCCAGCATACATGGCTAACTATCTCTCCATCCAAATTCTCCAAATGAGGTTGGACAGCTGGCCAGGAGGCAGATCTCTGAGGCCATGAAGGCAAGGGCTCTGGCACTGATCAGTAAAGAAACTCAGTCTGCATTGCACAGATCTGTTGTCATAAACACCACCATAACCAGGAACTGGCCAGGGAACTAGCCAGGAAGGAGCAAGAAGGACAAAATTTGGGTCATTTTATGCTTTATTGAAACCTTGGGGTCACCTCTAGCACAAAAAGTTACCCTCTCCCAGTCAACGAATTGCCAAAAGCACTCCCTCTTCCTCTATGTGTGTGTCTGAATGACAAAGATGCACCTTTTGGGGCACGTGGGTGGCTCAGTCGGTTAAGCGTCTAACTTCAGCTCAGGTCATGATCTTGCAGTTCACGAGTTCAAGCCCTGTGTCAGGTTCTGTGCTGACAGCTCAGAGCCTGGAGCCTGCTTCCTATTCTGTGTGTCTCTCTCTCCCTCTGCCCCTCCCCACTGGTGCTCTGTCTTTGTCTCTCTCTCAAAAATAAATAAACATTAAAAAAAAATTTTTTTTAATGTACCTCTTTCTCCCAGCTGAGGCAATGGCTAACAAGGCTCACAGCTTAACTAATGCAAACACCAGATGAATTCCAGTCCCTACACAACTCACCAGCCAGTCACCCTTCTGCAGTATACAACATGCACATCTGTACATCTCATAACTGAGAAAAACCATGAAAATCCTCAGGCCAATAGCAATTGGGAAAGGTAAGCCATTACTCTGAGCAAAAGGTTATGATGTACTTAATTGTACATCTGAGAGCATTTTGGATTTTATTAACCCACCCCAGACAAACACACTTTATTCTTGAAATCCTTTCTAGAAAACAGAACTTTGGTACTTGAGCTCCCACCTCACTTCCCTCTAGGGAAATGGAGGCAGGTGGTGGGTGTGGCAGACACACCTACCGGATGAGGAGGATGTAGACTTCACGCCTCGGTGTCTCATACCGCTCCACCAGCCTGAACATGGAGTAGAGGCGTGGCACTGCCAGGTTGATGCAGGACACAAGGAAAGGCAGTAACAGCACAGCTCCAGGGTTCTGGTGGTTCTTCAGGAACTGCAAGGGATGCAGGGAGAGAATCGAGATGCCAAGTGTGCTCAGAACTCCTCTCTGCCTCACGCAGAAGACCCCCCATGATGGGGAATCCCCAGTGGTAGCTCCTCTGGGGTTAACTATTAAGCTACCAGTTATTGAGCACTTAGCCTGTGCCCATTACCCACATGATCGCGTTTAATCCTCGCCACAGCCCAGCAGGTGGGTATTAATAGACTGACTGGCAAATGGAAGAGGCTCGGAGAGGCAAACATGCTTGCCCAGGGCCACCCAGCTAGGAAGTGGCAGATTGGAACCAGGTCCGTCTGATTCAGGGGCCTGAACTCAAAACAGCCATTCTGTGACTGTACTGTCCTTAGCAAGAGGTCTGCGGCAATGAGAATGTACTTCCCGGCTGCTGGAGCAAAAGCTTGAATCTGCTGAAGCTACAGGATAAGGGGATAGAGCCTTTATCCTGTGTGGCCTTGTTCATTTTCACCAGGCTTTCCTTGGGTGCTGAATTCGGGGAAAGGGAGCCTCTAAGAGCCCATGGCACATCTTTGTATGAGGTCCAGAGAAGCACCTCATACTTCATGCAGATGCAACACCCTGGTGTTTGGTGTCGAGTGGGGTGGAGGCCACCCTCTCTCAGGCATCCTTGGAGTGAGGGATTCTGGTGGATTTGTCTTCTGTCTCACACTGCCCCGTCCCTTACTCCTAGGCCTGACCCTGCCTCCCTTTATCTCTGGGTAGTTTCAGAAGCCCCACCTGCACCTTTGTAAGTGTTTTTGTAGCCAGGGTAACGTGGGTTCAAATGTTGTCCCTTCCCCCATGCTTGTAAGCTGTAAGGTCTGAAGCCAGATACATAGCTTCTCTGAGCCTCTTTTCCTGTCTGTGTAATGGGGAGATTCCCATGTAACCCCTAGAGTCATTGCAAGAATTAAATGAGAGGCATCTGGGTGGCTCAGTCGATTAAGCTTCCAACTCTTGATTTTGGTTCAGGTCATGATCTCATGCTTCAGGAGATCAAGATCAAGCTCCGAGTCGGAGTCTGCACTGACAGTGAGGAGACTGCCTGGGATTCTCTCTCCCTTTCTTTCTGCCCATCCCCTGTTCATGTACATGTAAGCACACATTCTCTCTCTGTCTCTCAGTTGATGCCATAAGTAAAAAATTAAATAAATAAAAGAATTGGGGTGCCTGGGTGGCTCAGTCGTTTGAGCATTGGACTTCAGCTCAGGTCATGATCTCGTGTTTGTGAGCTCGAGCCCCACGTTGGGCTCGTTGCTGTCAGCCTGTCAGCACAGAGTCTGCTTCAGATCCTCTGTCCCCTTCTCTCTGCCCCTCCCCTGCTTGTGCTCTCTCATAAATAAACAAACATTAAAATAAATAAATAAATAAATAAATAAAAATAAAAGAATTAAACAAAACCAAATAAGGCCAGGTCTGGTCCCTCAACAACACAGGCGAGACGGCATTCACAGGAGACTACAGTTGCCAATGCATGTGACCCCTAGAGCTGTACAAAGGGTGGCTCCCGCTTGCACAGAGCAGATGTCTAGACAACAGGCTCCACCTCTGCCTCCTCGCCTCCTTAGCTGCCCCCCTTCACTTCACCCTTCCAGATGAAGAACATCTCAGGAGGCTTCTTCACTCCCACAGCTGCTTGGTCAGTTTCCACCCTAGGCAGGCAGTGCCTGGCCCTTAAGCACCGAGACTTAATTTCCCCTCTTTGAGGGCACCCTAATATGCTTAATGGCAAGCCTAGTTTTATGTAATCCCACACCCATTTTCTTGCTGGCTTCTCCTTTACTTTTTCATCCATTTGGTTGTGCACCTACTATGTACCAGATATTGGGCCCGGAGCCTGGCTACTACCTTTTGAAGACACAGATGCATAGACAGGTATTTTCAATATTACACATGACAAGAGCACAGGGAAAGCCTGAAGAGTCAGGAGCGCCCAACACAGTCTAGTGAGGGTGGTGGGGGTGAGAGAAAATTTGCTGAGGAAATGGCACCACGCTGAGGTCTGGAGGAGGGAGAGGAGTTTGCCAGATAAGGACATTAGGGCAGGTGGGGTAGAGTATGAACTACATGTTTTCCCACCCAGATATAAGGAAAAGCATGGTGTGTTCAGGGAACTGTAGACACACCATTTAGTGTTGCTAGTGTAGGAAATGGGTAGTTGTGGCGTGTTGCAGCTAGAGATGTGGGCAGGGGTCCAATCATACAAGTTCTGTCAATCGTGTCATGGAGGATAAATTTATATTGAGGGTAATAGGAAGTGATTAAAGAAAGTGAAATAGGGGTGCCTGGGTGGCTCAGTCGGTTAGGCATCTGACTTCAGCTTAGGTCATGATCTCACAGTTCATGGGTTTGAGCCCCGCATCGGGTTCTGTGCTGACAGCTCAGAGCCTGGAGCCTGTTTCAGATTCTGTATCTTCCTCTCTCTCTGCCCCTCCCCCACTCATGCTCTGTCTCTCTCTGTCTCAAAAATAAATAAAAAACAAACAAAAAATTTAAAAACAAAAAAAGAAGAAAGTGAAATAATCTGACCAACCCATACCACAATTCTAGAGGTTGGCAAACTGACTACAATCAGCTCCACTTTCTCAGGGAAAAACCTGAAACTTACAGAAAAACAGTACTTTGCCCAGACTCCCCGGCTAATTAGCCTCAGAGTTTATATCATTTGCAAAAAAAATAAAAATAAAAAATGTTTAAAAAAACAAGCTAACATTCCTTTATTAGTCACGATACTGGGCACGAGTAGACTCTTCACATAACTGTTCTCTAGTCCTGACCACACACCTGCAAAGCCAGGTACGATCGTTCCTGTTTTGCAAGTGAGGAGTCCAGGGCTCAGCAAGGTTAACTGGCTCATCAAAGTCCATCAGATCACAACACTTGGAGCGTCTACTCAGTGCCAGGGGCAGTGGGAGGTGTTAGGGATATAATAATAAAGGAAGAAAGCAAAACTTAATCCCAGGTCTGCGGCCCAAAGTTCTCATCTCTCCACGAGCCCAGAGCTTCTCACTCTGAGGTGTGCATACACATCACCAGGGGATGATGTCAGGATTCTGAGGCCGTGAGCCAAGGCAGGGACCCAAGATTCTGCATTTTTTTTCACAAGCTTCCAGCCGATGCCAGGCTGCCCGCCACGGAGTCTGGTTCCAGGAGCAGCTCCACACCTCCCTCCCCTCCAGGATCTCACCCTTCATCTGGTTTTGTGCCCTGGCCCCCGCCGCCCCTGCCCCTCTGGTTACCTCTGAGTTGTTCTCGGCCAGGTAATAAACAGCTGTGCAGCAGGCAACGGCCACTCCGGTAGAGATGACCCAGGCTGCCAAGTGGGCCGACACATGGATCAGCTGCTGATTGAGCGTTAACTTGACATTCTCCTGACGGATTTCTGACAGGTTTTCCTATAAACACAGGGAAGTCAGGTTGGCCCTCGGTACCCTATCACCTGTTAGCAAAGACTGTGCAGGGGAATATCTACCACTCTGGGACACAACCCACCCCAGATGCACAGGAGAGAGACAGGGGCATGATGGATGCGGATTATGAGAGACCCATGGGGAAATCTCAAGTGGACCAAGAACCCCCGTCACCGAGTCAATCAACTTTTCCATCTTAGAGAAACAGAGACCAACAGATTGGGACTGTGCTCTTGAGGAGAGCACTGCGAGGTCATTGAACTCTTGTTGGAAGCATAAGGCTGGGAATCTACACCAAGGAAGTTAACGTCTTCAAACCTTCTGTCAAAGCCTCTTTGCTTACAAATTCTTCTCCCTCTTTTTTCCCCCTGATTTCACCCATCCTTCCACCCATGTCCCCTCTAGCAGCATCCAGTTTGTCCTCTGTATTTAAGAGTCTGCGGGTGGGTATTTTTGTTTGTGGTTTTCTCTCTCTCTCTCCTTTTTCTTTCTTTTCAGTAAGTTTTTTTCTATAAACCAGGGTTTCTCAACCTCAGCATTTTTAGCATTTTCAGCCAGTAATTCCGTATTGTGACAACTGTCCTGTGCACTTCAGGATGTTTAGCAACGTCCAGTAGCATCCTCCCCCTAACTGTGACAATCAAAATGTCTCTAGATATAGGGCCCCTGGGTGGCTCAGTCGGTTAAGCATCCAATTTTGACTCAGGTCATGTTCTTATGGTTTATGGATTCGAGCTTCGCATCAAGCTCTGTGCCGACAGCTCAGAGCCTGGAGCCTGCTACAGATTCTGTGTCTCCCTCTCTGTCTGTCCCTCCCCAGCTCACATGTGTGCTCTCTCTTTCATAAATAATAAACATTTTTTTAATTAAAAAAAAAAAAGAAAGAAAAGTTACAGACATACTGAAGGAACTCAGCTGTGGGAAGGTGTTGTGAAAAGCAAGCTTGCCTTACCCTTATCTCAGTGCTGAGATTCTTCTGTTTCAGCTTAACAGCTTTTTCATGAGTGATGGTGAAGTCCCAGCAGAAAATAAGTTTAGTGATCCCTCTGGAGTAGATGTGGGGGTTAATGAAGTTGTTCCGGAAATACCTGGCCATGCTAGGGAAGGCAGAAACCAAAATACTCAAGCATTATTGAAACAGGCACTGGGGAGTGCAGGAATGAAGCAAAGGGGAGTCCTACCATTAACAGTGACAGGTGACATGGAACACTCAGCCCCAGGTTCTACTGGGACAGTGCAATCACAACATAATGGTTAAGAGCACTGGCTTCAGGATCTCATAGGTCTGGCTTATAATCCTGGATTTCCAGCTGGGGGATCTTTGTTCTTTCAACTGCTATAAGCCTCAGTTTCCACATCTATATAATGGGGATAATAATAGTATCCATGCACAGAGCCTTTATGAGAGTTGTATTAGTTTCCTCTAGCTGCTGTACCAAACTGTCCCAACCTTAGGTGGTTTAAAACAACACATCCTTATTTATTCTCTTCCTGGAAGTCAGAAATCAGGAAATGTTTCTAAAATCAAGATGTCAGCAGAGCTGTGTTGCTTCCAGATACTTTAGGGGGAAATCTGTTTCCCTGCCTTTTCCAGCTTCTAGAGGCTGCCCGCATTCCTTGGCTGATGGTCCTTCCAGTCTTTGAAGCCAGGAGAGCCGCGTCTTCCATTCTCTCTGACTTTGGCCTTCCCTCCTCTCACTTATAAGGACGCTTATGATTAACTGGTCCATTTTAAGATCCTTATCTCAGTCACATCCACAAAGTCCCTTTTGCCATTTAACGTAAGATATTCACGGGTTCTGGGGATTAGGCCATGGACATCTTTGGGAGGCCGGGGGAATTGTTCAGCCAACCACAAGTCAATGTAGCGGTCAGAACAATAAGCACTTGATAAAGGCAGGTGCTAATAGCATGGAGACGTCAGCAGGACTCAGTGAAATCAGCCCAGGAAGCACTCAGCACTGAGCCTGGCATGTAAAAAATGCTTAGGAAATATCTTTCCAAAATTTGTTTCCTAGTTTGATAGGACAAAACGAAATCTCATATTACTTTGAATTATTGTGCTGGCAGTGAGGTTGTTATAGGCTGAACTATATACGCTAAAAACTCATATGCTGAGACCCCAACCCTTAACCCCCTAACCTTCAGAAAGCAATGGTAGTTGGAAATAGGATCTTTACAGAGGTAATTAAGTTAAAATGAGGGCAGCGAGGTGGGCCCTCAGGCAATATGCCTGGAATCTCCACAAGAAGAGGAGATTAGGACTCAGACATGCACCGAGGGAAGGCCCTACTAGGACACAGTGAGAAGGCAGGCATCTATAAGCCCCGGAGGGAGGCCTTGGAAGAAACCAACCCTGCCAGGACCTTGATCTTACACTTCTAGCCTCCAGAACTTGAGAAAATACATTTCTGTTGTTTGGGCCACCCAGTCTGTGGCACATTGTTATGGAAAACCTAGTAAACGAATACAAAGGTTGAACATCTGTCAAAGGGACAGTTTTCCATCCATGCCTTTCCTTCCATATACCTAGTTGGGTCACTCCATCTCTATTTTCAGACTGACCAATTTCCTTGAAAGCACACAAAAACCTCCCTTCTTTATCCAAACTTAGAGTTCGTGTTATAAAACAGGAATGATCAGACAGCAATAGAAAGTCAAAACTGCAGAGAAATTGCTTCCTGGGGAACTTTTGACTCTCTTGAATTTTACCTAAATCCAAAAGGAGCTTAGGATTGAGGAAGGCAGACACTCCCTACCTGAATAGCAAACTGAAAAAACAGATGATCAGACACGCTCCGACTGTGAAGATGTAGGCCAGCTGCATGTTGTAGGATGCTCCGCTGCTCCCGTGTTGGATCGTAGAATTCGTGTAAAAGCCGTAATACATCACTGTGTCCCGAAAATAACCCTGAAAGGGACAATAAAGCCCAGGTCAGGTGGGTCTCTGGAGAAAACAAGACTATGGTCAGCACACTTCACCTTTTCTATCGGCAAGAAACTTGCATCAGTCAGTTTTGACATTTTGCTTGCAGGGAAATGTCACCCAAGGTCACTGAGAATGTAGACGTTTTACTACTAGGCTCTTCGAGTTGGGCAAGGACTCTCGAACCCTCCTTACAATAGAGGGACCCAGCTGTCACCACCTGAACCCAGGGACCAAGCAAAGCATGACTAAAACCAGGACAGCCAGTCATCTGTTAAGTATTATGGTCAAACATGTTCGATACGAAAGAAATCAA
This sequence comes from Hyaena hyaena, assembly GCF_003009895.1. NCBI lineage: Eukaryota > Metazoa > Chordata > Mammalia > Carnivora > Hyaenidae > Hyaena > Hyaena hyaena. Next base: position 744,614 of record NW_024081182.1, on the reverse strand, counting down.
GCCCTTAGGTCTAAGTTGCAATTTACAGGAAATAGGGGTGAGAGGAACAAGTCAGAGAGACCATAAAGAAACAATCAAATGATTCCAGAGGCAGGACATTGGGGTCTGTATGACAACTGGCCTGCAATTTCTACAACAGGCCAATGTCAAGAAAAAAGGAGGCTGTGTCTGGAGATAGAGATCATTCTAGATTAATTGAGAATTCAGAGAAAAAGCAACTGAAGACAAAGTGTGGGCTTAATTGGATCCTGGTCTGAAGAAGCAGGCTAGGAAAGACATTTGGGGAACAACCAGGAAGATTTGAATATGGTCTGGATTTTAGAAGATATTAATTTTTAATTTTGCTAGGTGTGATAACTGCAGAAAGTGTCCTTATTTTGCAAAGATGCATGTTGAAGAGATTTGGAGTAAAATATCCTAATATCTGTAATTTACTGCAAAATGCTTCCAAAAAATAATAAGATAAAACAATGTGGCAAAATGTTAACAATTTAGAAACCTACATAGTGGGCATATGAGTGTTCATGTACTACTCTTTATTTCCTGTACATTTGAACATTTTCATAACAAAATGTTATATATATACAAATATAAAAAATATGTATCAGGGCACCTGGGGGGCCCAGTTAGTTAAGCATCCAACTCTTCATCTCAGCTCAGGTCACAATCTCATGGTTTAGGGTTTCAAGCCTCTTGTCTAGCTCTGTGTTGACAGTGTGGAGCCTGCTTGGGATTCTCTCTCTCTCCCCCTCTCTCTCTCTGTTCCTCACATGCTTGTGCTCTATCTCAAAATAAATAAACTTTAAAAAATAAATTTAAAAAAATGTTAACGTTTATTTTTATTTTTGAGAGAGAGAGAGAGAGAGATGGTGTGAGCAGGGGAGGATCAGAGAGAGAGGGAGACACAGAATCCGAAGCAGGTTCCAGGCTCTAAACTGTCAGCACAGAGCTCGACATGAAGCTCGAACTCACAAACTATGAGATCATGACCTGAACCGACGTTGGACACTTAACCGACTGAGCCACGCAGGTGCCCCTAAAAAATAAATTAATTAAATTAAATATATATATCACAATGAGGAGAAAAATGAAAAAGAAATTTACATAATAATTCTCCTTTAATACACTTATCCCAAGGAAGAATTTTTATTTTTATTTTATTTTTATTTTTTTAGTGTTTTATTTATTTCTAGGAGAGAGAGAGAGAGACAGCGTGAGCAGAAAAGGGTCAGAGAGAGAGGGAGTCACAGACTCTGAAACAGGCTCCAGGCTCTGAGCTGGCAGTCAGCACAGAGCCCGACGCAGGGCTCGAACCCACAAACCGCGAGATCATGACGTGAGCGAAAGTCAGATGCTTAACCAACTAAGCCACCCAGGCGCCCCCCAAGGAAGAATTTTTAAAAGAAAAGGAAATTTTAAAAGATAAGTAGAAGAACCTGATTTTCAACATTGTACTTCAAGAGTCAGCAATTTTTCTCTGTGAAGAGCTAGGTAGGAAATATCTGGCTTGGTAGCTATAGCAACAACTCCACTTGGCCACGGTAGCAGGAAGGCATCACAGACACCTAAACGAATGGATGTGACTGTGTTCTAAAAGGACTTTATTTATGGACACACATTTGAATTTCACAATAATTTTCATGTTTCACAAAATGTTATCCCTGTTTTGATTTTTTTCAACCATTTAAAAATGTAGAAATCAATCTTAGTTCATTGGCTGTACAAAAATAGGAGGCAGGCCAGATGTGGCCCCAGCTATAGTTTGTCAGTCTCTGGTCTACAGAATCCCAATGGCAGAAATCTCTTCTAGAAGGTAAACTCACAAGGCAGGGGCTCTAAGTCTCAATAGGGAGATGGGTAAATAAATTATGGTTGCTGTTCAAAAGAATACTGTGAAAAAAAAAAAGAAAAAGAAAAATATAAAATAAAAAATAAAAAGAATACTGTGGATTGGGGTGCCTGGGGGTTTCTGAGGTGGTGGGTTTCCAGGTGGGGGGAAAGGGAGAACTTACCGCCCCAGTGAAAAATTCCAATCCAGTAAATTGGAGGGTGTTCTTTTCAAGTACAGTAAACTGAGGGATGATGATGAAGCTGAAGGTCACAATGAACGAGAAAATGTTGAACTTCAAAAGCCACCTCAGAAAGTTAAAATAGGAGAGGACACTGGTTCCAAACTTGCCTCCGATGACCTTGAACGTCTTGTGCCACAGACTGATGTAACTGAGCAGTTCTGACAGGCTGTTCTTAGACCTCCGGTACGCCTGGGGTAGGAGCACAGCGCATGTGGTAGACATTCACTCAACAAACACCTACGGAGCAGGTCTCGTAATAGCAAAAATGGCCACTGTTTCTAGAGCATTACAATATGCCAGACACGCGCTAAGCGTGTTTGCAAATGTTATCTCATTTAATCTGCTAGACCACTCTTCCAGGTGAGTACTATTATTACCTCCCCAGGTTTGCTGTTGAAAGTGACACTCACAGTGGCGCCTGGGTGGCTCAGTGGGTTGAGTGTCCGACTTTGGCAAAGGTCACGATCTCACAGGCTGTGGGTTTGAGCCCTGCGTCAGGCTCTGTGCTGACAGCTCAGAGCCCGGAGACTGCTTCTGATTCTGTGTCTCCCTCTCTCTCTGCCCTTCCCCAGCTCACACTCTGTCTCTGTCTCTCAAAATAAAATATATTAAAAAATTTTTTTTTAATTTTTTAAAAAGTGACACTCACAATAGCTATACTGTCTAAATAACTCAGCAACCTCTTAGACCTCTGCATGCCCATCTGGTTTCTCTGCACCTAGACTGACCCAATTTCTATGGTTTTCAATAAAACAGCCCCGAAGTTTGATTCCTCTTCCCCTTGGATACTTTTCATCCCACTCTGCAACCTCCCTGTTTTTATCTTTGTAGCATGCCCATTTTGTTGACTGAAATAAAGACCTCTTACCCGTGAAATGGAGTTCAGACACTGAGCACAGCAGTTGAGTTCAAGGATACGGCTGGATTGCTTACTTTTCTCTTTGTCAACCATCTTCCTGTGGGGAATTCCAGAAGAAAGGGAGAGATACAAATGCTGTAATCGTTTCATTCCCCAAATAATTACTGAATGTCTGTGGTGTGCTAGGCATGAGCTGAGTAGTGAGATAAAGAGAATGATTTCCCTGCCTCATGGAGCAGACATCCTAGTTGGAAGAGGAAGACAATAAACAATAAATCAAAGTGATTTGTACAACGGGAAAGAAAAAGGAAAACAGAGCAAGGTAAGGAGATGGGAAATGCTGGGATGGGGATTGTGTTATAATTTGAAAGAGCAGGACATTTGAGCAAAGTCTTGAAGGAGGGGAGGAGTTAGTTGTATGGATAAGGGATTACTCCATGGTATAGGGAACAGCCAACATGAGTCCCCCAAGGAGGCCAGGATGGATAGAATGGAAAGAGGAGGGGGAAGGGAGGAGGGTATGAGTAATAATTGTTGCAGGGGGAGGGGGAAGGTTCCTATAAGTCACCACCCTTGAGTGGTTCTCCACCTAGGGAGATTTTGTCCCCCAAGGAACAATTTCTCAATGTCTGGAGACATTTGTAGTTGTCAGAACTGTAAGGGAGAGAGGTTTGCTACTGACATCTACTAGGTAGAGCCCAGGCATGTGCTAAACCCCCTATAATAAACTGGACAATCCCCCACAACAGAAAATGATCCAGCCCCCAATACTGTGCACACTGACGTTGAAAAATCCTGTTTTAAAGTCTTTGGGGCCCTCACAAGCTCCTTGTTCCATGACAGAGGCGGCCATGCAGAGTCTGAAAGGGAAGAGTGTAGGGGTGCCTGGGTGGCTCAGTCAGTTAAGCATCTGACTTGGGCTCAGGTCATGACCTCGAGGCTGGGGAGTTCAAGCACCATGTGGGCTCTCTGCTGTCAATGCAGAGCCTCCTTTGGATCCTCAGTCTCCCTCTCTCTCTGCCCCTCCCCTGCTTCTGTGTGCACACATGCACACTCTCTCTCTCAAAAATAAAATAAAAACATGAGAAATAGAAGAGTGTTTTTAGAAGGATCCAGCCACAGTTGGCATCTTTACCTTTCCATGAATTCATCGCAGCTACTTTGCTCTGGGCCTTTCCTGGTTTTCTTTGTCCACCCAAATGCCTATCCCCACATCTCCATCTTCCACAGCTTGGCCCACATGGCCTCCTGCTTGGGCGAGGCAGCCTGTATCACTCCAGCTAAAGTTTCCTGTCCTGTCTGGCAGTTTCCTCTACCTTGATTTGGCCTGATTTCCTGTTTCTCATGTGTAAGCTTCTTGTTGACAAATCCATCTCTGTTGTCAGACTTGACAAGTTATCTTTGCAAACCCAGAACAACTGCATTATTGATTTATTTATTAGCAATTGTTGCAACCACTCTATTATTTTCTGCCAAGATGACAAATTGCAAAAGAAAAAGGCTGTGGGGCGCCTGGGTGCTCAGTTGGTTAAGCATCTGACATCAGCTCGGTCATAATCTCATGGTTTGAGTTTGAGCACCACATTGGGCTCTGTGCTGACAGTGCAGAGCCTGCTTCAGATCCTCTGTCTCCCTCTCTCTCTGCCCCTCCCTGGCTCATGTACTCTTTCTCTCTCTCAAAAATAAATAAACATTTAAAAGAAAAAAAGAAAAAGGCTGAAGAACAGTAAATGTAAAGTAGTCTGAGGCTGAAAATAGTCCTCACTCTTTCACTCTTTTTTTTTTTTTTTAAATTCTTGGCCTTAGAAAGCTTTTGAGTCCTTCTTCTTCTTTTTTTTTGTGTAAACTTTGAATTTTAGAGTAATTCAAGATTTACAGAAACGTTGAAAAAACAGTAAAGAAAACTCCTATACATGACTCACCATTTTCTCCTATTAACATCTTATATTTCCATTGTAGTTTGTCAAAACTAGAAACCAATGTTAGTTAGCATATTACAATTACCTAAAACCCCACACTATCCTGATTTCACTCAATCTTCCATGAATGCTGTGTTTTATTTCAGGATCCCATACCACATTTAATTTAGTTGTCATGTCTCTTTAGAATCCTCTAGTCTGCTTGACTTCAACTCAGGTCATGATCCCAGGGTCATAGGATTCTCTCTCTCCTTCTGCCCCTCCCCCACTCACACTCACACTCGCACTCACTCTCTCTGAAATAAAAAAATTAAAACATTTTAAAAATGAAAAAAAAGGGTTCCCTAGTCTCTGACAATTTTTCAGATTTTTTTTTGTTTGTTTACTTATTTACTTTGAGAGAGAGATAGGGAAAGGCAGAGAGAGAGACTCTCAAGCAGGCTCCACACAGTGTGGAGCCTGATGCAAGGGCTCGAATTCACAAACCATAAAATCATGACCTGAGTCGAAATCTAGAGTCAGATGCTTAATTGACTGAGCCACCTGGGCACCCCAGACTTCCCTTATTTTTAATGACCTTGACAATTTTGAGGAGTGCTGGTCAGGTATTTTGTAAAATGTCCCTCAGTCAGGGGGTTGCCTGATTTTTTCTCTGGTGACACTGAGGTTACTGTCTTTAGGAGAGAGTACCACAGAAGGAATGTGCTCTTCTGACCATCTATCTCTGGCGATGCTAATCTTGACCACCTGGCCGAAGGGGAGTGTAAACTTGACCTCATCACTGGAAAGTTACTCTCCCTTGCTTTCCATACTCAACCCTTTGAAAGCACATCACTAAGAGAGGACAGAGGAGTGTCTATGCAGATTATTTGAAATTCTTCTGTAGCAAGATTGTCCTTTTCCCTTGCATTTATTTCTTATCTTTCTAAGATGGTGCAAAAGTAGAAGACTGAGGTTCACATGAAATTTGGGAAGAAGAAAAGCTTTGGGTCCATACTTAAGGTTCCTTTTCTCTTCCATGGTTCTTGGCTGATTCTTGATGGCTTTAATTCTGTCTCTAGAGGTCATTGGTGTCAAAGATGCGATTAACTTTTGTCCTGTGGAGGAAAACAAATGGAGTTTCAGTCTGTTTCTTTCACAGAATATCAACATTTTAAAAGACAGCACTGAACTTAGAGCATGTTTTTACAAGAACACAAGGAAAGAAGGATATAGGGGCTCAGTGATCCCAAAGGCCACAAATGAAAACAAGAGGGCAACCTGGTGTATTTCTCAACGCAAAGCAAATGATAATGTTTGCGTGCAACATTTGATATTTTCCTTTTTTTCTTTGAGAAGAAATATGCATTGAAGCCAACAAGCCCCTGCACATCTGGTCAGGGTCACTGTCCTCCCTCACTTGATTGCTGGCACCATTTTCTCTTGACCCCCATACTCTAGGCCCAGGCATCTTCTTTACAATTCCTTTTTTTTTTAATGTTTATTCATTTTTGAGAGAGAAAGAGAGCACAAGCAGGGGGAGGGGCAGAGAGAGAGACACACACACAGAATGAGAAGCAGGCTCCAGGCTCCAAGCTGTCAGCACAGAGCTCAATGCAGGGCTCGAATTTATGGAACATGAGATCATGACCCGAGCCAGAGTCAGACACTTAATAGACTGAGTCACCCAGGTGCCCCGTCTTCATTACATTTCTTGAGTGTTGTCATATATGCTCTTCTGCCCCCTGGAATGACTCTCCCATCTTCTCAGTATCAACAGATACTGTTGATCATCTTCCCTACTCATCTCTCCTTTTTATTTTATTTATTTATTTTATTTTTTTTTAATATTTTTATTTATTTCTAGGAGAGAGAGAAACAGCGTGAGCAGCGGAGGGTCAGAGAGAGAGGGAGTCACAGACTGAAGCAGGCTCCAGGCTCTGAGCTGGCAGTCAGCACAGAGCCCGACGCGGGGCTCGAACCCACGAACCGCGAGATCATGACCTAAGTGAAAGTCGGACGCTTAACCGACTAAGCCACCCAGGCGCCCCACATCATCTCTCCTTTTTAATAGAGTACTGATTTTTGGGGGGAAATCTACTCCCTCTTTCCCAAGGCCCTCAGCTTCTGCAGGTGGGACCCATCTTCAGGCATAGGGTATGAGTCCCTTGAGTCCAAGTTCATTCTCGCAGATGACTGATTTAGGCATGAGCATGTAACAAGATGCTGGCCAATGTTCTGTGATGGGTGGTCTGTTGAGGAGTGTCTTGGAAAAGGCTTCTTCCTTCTCAAAAAAGAAAAGAAAACAAGAAAAATACAGATCCTTTTCCTCTGGATGTTGTTGTGTGGCCACATGTGAGCTGCTGTCACCATCTTGTAATGATGAGGAAGCCAGTTGGGGGCCTAATGACTGGGGTAACTACAGAGGGAGTGGGCTGGCTCCCTGGTTATGGAGCTGAAACTCCATAATTGACCTAGTTGGTGTGAAAAGGAAATCTCCAAAAGAGGGCCACCAACTCACTCTGCTGAAGACAAGGAATATGTCTCTCCTGAGAGTGAAGTGGGGCTAGACAGAGGGAAGAAAGGACGAGGAGGAGGAGAAGAACACAGAGATGTGGAAGGCAGCAGCATGAGGGGAGACACCCCAATCTTCAATAAAGGGGCTAAGCCCACAAAATGCTTTAGTGTGAATGGATTTTTTTTCCGTCTTAGCAATCACTGAGAGTGGCTAGACTTTATGCCTGGAGAATTAGGAGATGAAACAGAAACAGCAGCCAAGAAACCACTGTTTGGCCTCAGGAACAGAAAGGCAGGGGAGTAGTGTCGGCTAAGACCTGGTGTCATGGCGGACTTGGCAATAAGGGCCATCCTATGTTGCCAAATCCAGGATGGGGAGGAACTGGACCAAAGCAGGACAGCGGTTGAGGCATCAGGCTTGGAAACCAGACAGACCTGCATTTGGGCCCTGGGTCTGCCAGGTCATTTAATCTCATCGAGTAAATGGAAGCAACAAATGTGCCAGCCTCAAAGCGTGGGGAGTAAGTAAAACTAAATTTGATGGAAACAAAGGAAGTGCTCGGCAGACTACCAGGCACAGAAAGTGAGCTTGGGGGGTGCCTGAATGGCTCAGTCAGTTGAACATCTGACTTCAGCTCAGGTCATGGTCTTGCAGTTCTTGAGTCCTAGCCTCATATTGGGCTTGTTGCTGGCTGCATGGAGCCAGCTTCAGATCTTCTGCCCCCCACCTCTGCCCCTCCCCAACTTGTACTCTCTCTCAAAAACAAACATTAAAAAAAAAAACAATAAAAAGGAAAGTGAGGTTGGTCATGGTAAACTCCTTTTTAGGTGTTAGGTGCTCCAAAGTGCCCCTTCCTGGATCCATCCGTTAGGTCATCTACCAAACTTCAACCTATTTGATGTCTTAAAATTTAAAAACCTCATGGACAACTTGAAGGCCTTCCTTGAGCCCTTCCTAACTCCTTTCCTCCCAGTGTCTCACCACCTTGAATGTTTTCATGTGAAGTGTCTATGCCCACACTTCCTGGGCTACGATGAAGGGTCCGAGGAAACGATTCATTCAAAGATGTGGAAAACCTCAACAACTGCTTGCTCTTTTTGTCATTTGGGTTGTTGAAACTCTGAGAGTCTGTCACATCAATGTCAGAAATGGATGAGACCATACTGAAGGTTGGGTTCACCAGTGTCTTTTCCGGAACAACCCCATATGGAACATTCTCAGCCTCAATGATGATTTCATTCAGTTGGTCATCAGACAGCATCTCTTGCCTCCTCCAAGGCTTGTTCTCCACCGGAGTGGCCTTCCAAAGACCTCATAGAGCAGTCACACTGGCAGTGTCATGAGCCACCAGGAAAAAGGATGACGGTCACAGAGAGATGCCCCATTCACACTTGTTAAAAAACAAGGATGAGATTGCCAAAGCCAGTCCTACACAAATCATAAACATAACTCCCTACATCTGCACCAGGGAGCTCTCTTCATGAAGAGGTATGTTTTTCTGCAGAGACTTCTGTCTTGGTAGCTAAGTAAGAAATTGGTAGCTAGGTAAGGAAACAGAATCCTTCATTAAAGACAATAGGGTTCTAGAAACAGAAGGCAGAGATTCTTCTAAATGACTCATAATCAAAGGGCAAGATTTTCCTTCTTTAATTTGGTGCCCCTGGCCTAAAACATATATTTTATGTTTATAATTTTATATACCTATATAAATCCAGACAGGTTTATAGTAATACAATTATTGGGGCACCTGGGTGGCTCAGTCATTGAGTGTCTGACTTTTGATTTCGGCTCAGGTTGTGGGATCAAGCCTTGTGTGGGGCTCTGTGCTGAGCATGGAGCCTGCTTGGGATTCTCTCTCTCTCTCTCTCTCTCTCTCTCTCAAAAAAAAAAAATTCTATAGTAATATAATTATTATCTCTTAACTCCCTTGGGTAGCCAGCCCTGCTATTTGTCTGCCTCCCCATATCCGCTCTCCATTTTTCTCATACCCCCAGAAGCCACCTTTCCTGTGTAGGCACTGTACTCAGTTAAAATTCTTCTCACTTCGTTTGTGGTTAAAGATAGACCTACAATCCCCTTCTGGCCAATGAGACATAAAGCTTCCAGGAATGCTTTTCAAAAGGTAACAGTCTGCCTAGTTTCACTTTTTACCCTTCACCATTTCTCCGTCTTCCTCACCAGAGGGCCACCATTTTGAAAACAAAAGGACAAACACTCACCCGAGAAGGATGGTTGAGAAAGAAGCTATGGAAGAAACACAGTCCTTGAGGGCAACCTGGCAGACTGCCATACAAACCGGGAACCCCTTCCCTCCACACTTCTTGTTACATGAGAAACATAAATTGCTAAGCCATCCTATTTCAGTACAAGGCACCTGAACACAATTTCTACCCAATAGACCTGATTCAGAAATCACCTCGGCCAAGTACTTTAATAGTTGGGGAAACTGAGGTGCACAGAAATGAGTTGACACTCCCCGCCACAACTGCCCTTCTCATCATGCTTTCTTTTTTTTTTTTTTTTTAATGTTTTTATTTATTTCTAGGAGAGAGAGAGAGAGACAGTGTGAGCAGGGGAGGGTCAGAGAGAGAGGGAGTCACAGACTGAAACAGGCTCCAGGCTCTGAGCTGGCAGTCAGCACAGAGCCCAACGCGGGGCTCGAACCCACGAACCGCAAGATCATGCCCTAAGCGAAAGTCGGACGCTTAACCGACTAAGCCACCCAGGTGCCCCTCATCATGCTTTCATTAAATGGCAGGATTGGACTGAAACTCTATTCCTTCTCCCCACCAATGATAATTAATAGTAAAAATATCTGCCATTACTGCAGGCCCAGTACTTTAAAGAGTATATAATTTAATTTTCATAATCACCCTATGCAGTATATACAACGATAAACCCCATTTTATAGCTAAGAAAACTGAGACCCAAAGATGCAATTTGCCTAAGTTTACAAAACCAGCAAGTACCAGAGCTGAAGGTCAAACCCAGGTCCATCTAGACCCAAAGCAGGGCCTCTTAATCACTTCGGCCTGGCCCCTTCCTGTAACAAGATGCTGATGTATCATTTATTCATTTATAAATAAATAAACATTTATGAGTACCTACCATGTGCTGGGTCCTTCCTAGGTGCAAAGCGTAACCCATCAAAGTGATGTTTTATCAGGAGGCTGTACACCAACTAATTGTACGTGGTTTGAGAATCCAAACCAATGCAAAGCAAAATAATGAAAACCAGATTCATTTTTGGGTTTTCTATTTCTTTAATTCTCTCTGCCTTCTGGGACTCTTCTTTTACTAGAGGCCCCAACCTCAGACTGGCTAGACAGAGCAGGCCAGTGAAGTTAAAAGCTATTCTTTTTCCTCAGTAGTTAAAGCCATTTTCTGCGTGAGTGGGAACCAAATGGAGAGTGTGATCATTTATACCTCCATGGTTTCCCTCCCAAGTAGCAGTCCCTAACCCTTGAAGATATACACCTCCTTGAGAAGACTCTTAAAGAAGGAGGCTAAAAGCTGTCATAAAGGCTAGGGTGCCAGAAGGTGAGACATGGTTTTAGGTTATGAGGCTCCTCAATTCACATTATTGTACAGAGGATCCCATTGGTCAGTTTACTTCTTGTTGTTCACAGATTTACCTCCAGGTTTTAGCATTCCCTGGCCTCTCTCTTTTGCTTCCTTTTAATTTCTTGCTCTCTGCCTATGATCAGACCTTCATCACTGCACACAGTGATCCTTAGAGAGCTTCCTAATTGATTTCACAACATTCTGTCATTCTCCAGTCCGACTGCTCCTACACTCTAGAATCATAAATAATTATAGGATTATTCAGAAAAATTGGGATCAATGCAGACTCAGAGGCCCTTGTTCCTGTAACTCATTCACAAATTAATTTGACAAACAGCTCTGAGCATTTACTATATGCCAACCTCTATACTGGGTCGTGGAAGGTAATTCTACCTTCAGTTCTTTGTTTCTTTCCTGTCCTTCCCACCACATGAGCCAGTACATTCACTTTGGGCCCATGTGAGTTGGGTTTCTGTCACATGAAACCAGAAGAGATCTGATGAAAGCACCTTGATCTCCAGGAGAGACAAAAGTCTGCATATATAAAGGAAACCCCATTATAGCAAATTAAGCAAGTACTGCATCAGTTACCACACCAGTGGCCAAAAGGAAATAGCGATGTCTGTATTGCCTTGAATACATTTGTCTCTAAGGTTGATTTTTTTTGGCTACTATTCATGTAAGCCTTACCTTGGGGTGACTTGTGCCAGTCACATCCAGACAATGGTGGGTTTCTATAAGCTGGGTAGGGGTTCCTTTCACCCACAGAAGCAGGGTCCACTGGAATGAAGGGGCAGGAGATATCACCAATTAATCCCACCACACCAGGCATTACTGAGCACATGATGGTCAGTAAGATCTCAACCTTGACCTTGAGGTCCTAACAGACCTAACAGATTGAGTGTTTGGGTAGAAAATAGGACATAAATGTGGAAGCAATGCTGTCATACAAATAGGTTCAATCAGTGGTTCTCATTTAAGTACAAGCCATGGCTAAAAATAATTGTTACAATGGAATATTACTCAGCTGCAAAAAAATGAATGAAATCTTGCCATCTGCAACAACATGGATGGATCTAGAGCAAGCAAAAGGAGTCGGTCAGAGAAAGACAAATACTATATGGTTCTACTTATATGTAGAATGAAGTTAAGAAAGAAAACAAATGAGCAAAGGAAAATAAGAGAGGGAGAGAGACAAACCAAAAAAGAGGCTCTTAACTATACAGAACAAACTGATAGTTGCCAGAGGCAGGGGTGAGGAGGAAGGGGGAACAGGTGAAACAGGTGAAACAGGTGATAGGGATTAAGAGTACACCTATCACAATGAGCACTGAGTCATATACAGAATTACTGAATTACTATATTGTACAACCAAATTTAATATAACACTGTATGTTAACTATAGTGGAATTAAAATTTTAAACCTGATAAAATTTTTTAAAACTTATTATACTAAGATCCAGGACAAACCTACACACATATAACTGAAAAAGAAGTTTCACTAAACAATACTTTGCTGGACTACATAAAAGGCTCTCTAGTATATTCTCATTCTAGTTCATTATTTTTCACTTCATTTTTCAGGATTAACTTACAACTTGTTAATGGCTTACAACTCAAGAGTTTAAAAAATACTTGTCTAGGGGGTTAGGATAAATGGACAGAGCAGAGGGTATTTAGAGCACTGAAATTATTCTGCATGATACCGTAATGGTGACACAGGTCATTATACATTTGTCCAAACTCATATATATTAGATTAGGGTGTACAATATAGTGATTCAGTAATTCTGTACATGACTCATAGAATTTATAGCACCAAGAGTGAACTCTGATATAAACTATGGACTCGAGGAGATAATGATGTTCTTTGTAGGTTCATCAATTACCACTCTGGTGGCAAATGTTGATAATGGGGGAGGCTATGCATGTGGGGAAAGGAGTTGTATGGGAAATCTCTGTACATTCCCCTCAATTTTACTGTGAACCTGAAACTGCTCTAAGGAAAAATAAGACCCAAAAATGAAACAAACAAAAAACTGGTCTAGATAATCACAGAAGTTTTTTCTATTTCTAGCATTTTATAATGATGCATGAATAGATTTGAAATATGACATGACTTTCTTTTTTTTAATGTTATTTGCTTATTTTGAAAGAGAGACTGAGTAAGAGGAGGGGCAGAGAGAGAGGACGAGAGAGAGAATCCAAGCAGGCTCTGCGCTGACAGCAGGGCTGGAACCCACAAATTGTGAGACCATGACCTGAGCCAAAATCAAGAGGTAGACCCTTAACTGACTAAGCCACCCAGGTGTCCCTATGGCATGATTTTCCTAGGGATAGAGTCTACTCTCAGCATCTACACAACAGTGTAATCTTTCAGGATATTTTTATTCAACCTACAGTAAACATTTTTTTAAATGTTTTATTTATTTCTAAGAGAGAGAGAGAGACAGCATGAGTAGGGGAGGGTCAAAGAGAGAGGGAGATACAGAATCTGAAGCAGGCTCCAGGTTCTGAGCTAGCTGTCAGCACAGAGCCCAACGCAGGGCTTGAACCCACGAACCATGTGATCATGATCTGAGCCAAAGTCAAATGCTTTACTGACTGAGCCACCCAGGTGCCCCTTAACCCACAGTAAACATTAAAAGCTGAACTCCTCAATAGAGAAAATGGAACACATTTTGATGAGAACTATGCACAAATTTACATTTCAGTTCTGAACTTCCTCCTGGGGATCAATTCCCAGCTTTGTTACCAGTTGATACCCTCAGGCATGTTACCTAACCTCTCTGAGCTTCAATATCATGGTCTCTAAAACAGGAATAATGATGAGCCCTTCACATAGCATTGTTGAGGGAATTGAATCAGTTAACACATGTAATATGCTTAAAGTAATCCTGAGACATAGCAAACTATACACACACACACACACACACACACACACACATCAACTGTTTTAGATCAATTGTGTATATATATACATATATATACACACACACACACATATCAACTGTTGTAGTAGAGATATATACATACACATACACACACACACATCAACTGTTGTAGTAGATCAATTGTTGTTCAGCAAATATTATACCACCACCCCCTGGACAACTCCATTGAAGCTGGGCTTAGTCATGTGAATTTTATCAGTGGAACATGGCAGAAGTGACCATGTGTCAGTTCCAACCAACTGAAACCTTAGAGATGTTGTGTTGTTTTTGCTTGTCACTTTGAGCACTTCCAGCTTGTAACACGGGACAACAGTGCCCCCAGGTGGCTTCCTGGTTCAAGAAGGACACCAGGCTCTAGATACAGAATCCATGGCCTGGAGTCAAGCACAGCCATACCTAGCTTAGTTCAATCAAACTCCAAGCAAACCTACAGTTGTGTGAGCAAGAAATGTGTTTCCTTATTATACAACATTGGTTTTTTGCAACTGCTTGTTATGCAGCATTACTGTGGCAATAGCTAACTGATACATCCCTTACCGTTACTGCTGCTATTAATTCAGTTAGCACTACTTAAGCACCTACTATGGCCAGGCACTGTGACACTAGGAAAATCACCTAGAGCCTTAAATAACACATAGATGAAGATGGGTTCTGAAGGAATAGATAGTCTATCAAGATGGCATAGTAAGGGCAGATGATTGCCAAGGGCTACAGTCGTGGTCCTACAAAGGAGTTCAGAAAAAGAAATCACATGTGACTACTTCTTCTTCTTCTTTTTTTTTTTTTTAACATGAGTAGTCAGGAATCTATTTGCATTTGCCTTGATATTAACCAGTAGTAATATGGGATAAGTAAGAGTCAGGTTTTGGGTCAGAGAGACTGGCTCCTTCAACTTAGCAACTCAGTGATCTTGGTCATTGAGCCTCTGAGCCTCAGTTTTCCCATCTTCACTCATTTTCCCACCTATAAATAGGGAGAGCAGTAGTGGCTATGTGAAATTTCATCGTTCAGATTTAAACAAGACAACGAAAGTAAAGTGCTTCGCAGAGTCTTCAAGGCATAGGAAACATTCAAAATCTGCTCGGCATTATTAACTCCACTTGCTTTGGGTCAGGACTGTGTTTCTCAGTCTTTTTCATTATTGGCCCCCTAAGACTCCCTAAAGAGTCTTTTTAGACATTTTTCCCCCCCAGTACCCTGCCCCATGAAATTTTAATACTACAGGTATACTGTGTATCTGCTTATATATATGTATCGGTGCTTTATACATAAAAAGAAGAAGACACTTCTGGCCTTTCAAGAATAAATTTTACCCCTTTGGGATTTATATTGTCCCCCCAACCCATTGAGAATGCATGGCATAAAGGTTTGGAATAGCCAAAATGAATGTTTTCTATGCAAATATGTAATAGTCAGTGTTTTTCACCAGTGCATGACAGTGCATCCCATCCCCTCCTCTCTGCCTGCTTCAAACACTTCCCCATCTACCCTCTCAGGTGTAAGCAATCCGCCATCTGCACCCACCAGCACTTGGGCCCCTCGTTCTGTTCTTGGATGGACACTCTTTCCCTATTCTGGCCCCCACAGGCTCTAAGTTTCTATAATATTGACTCTCATGTCATGAACTTGCTTCTTTCACCAGACAGCAAGTCCCTATTCCTCCTGGAAGATAAGAAGTTTAGAATTTCCTTTGCTTCCCAGAGCTAAACCTTTACTCATAGCAGATTCTGAGGACAACATGATTGATGACTGTTGGCATATGAATAGTCTCCTTGCTAATTGTGTGTGTGTGTGTGTGTGTGTGTGTGTGTGTGTGTGTAGTCTTGACATGCTGGTGTCACCCACCCACTTACGCTCTAAATAACTTGAGGAGAGAGCTGCCTCACCCTCCCTTTGCCCCCCAGTAGGCTCTGAATACTCAAGTGCTGACTGTCTGAGCACTTGTAGGATGTGCTAAACTAACGCTGGCCCCTGGAAGCCACATAAACTGAATCTAGCCCACAAGTGATTTTGTTTGCCCAGCTCAGTGTTTTAATTTTTTTTGAGAATGTAAAAATTGGGATGTTTCACATAAAGACCCAGATTTCTTTTTTTTTTAATTTTTTTAAATGTTTTATTTATTTCTAGGAGAGAGAGAGAGAGAGCGTGAGCAGGAGAGGGTCAGAGAGAGAAGGAGTCACAGACTCTGAAACAGGCTCCAGGCTCTGAGCTGGCAGTCAGCACAGAGCCCGACGCAGGGCTAGAACCCATGAACGACGAGATCATGACCTAAGCGAAAGTCAGACACTTAACCGACTAAGCCACCCAGGCGCCCCAAAGACCCAGATTTCTTGGGGTGCTCGGGTTGCTCAGTCGGTTAAGTGTCTGACTCTTGGTTTATGTTCATGTCATGATCTCATGGTTCGTCAGATCAAGCCCATATTGGGCTCTGTGCTGATAGTGCCCAGCCTGCTTGGGAATTCTCTCTCTCTCTTCCTCTCTCTCTCTGCCCCTCCACTGCCTGCACTGTCTCTATCTCTCTCAAAATAAGTAAATAAATGTTTAAGAAAAAACAAATTTCTTGCTTCTTTAGAAATATCTGAGGATTGGGTCACCTGGGAGACTCAGTTGGTTGAGCATCTGACTTTAGCTCAGGTCATGATCTCACAGTTCATAGTTTGAGCCCCGTATTGGGCTCTGTGCTGACAGCTCAAAGCCTGCAGCCTGCTTCATATGGTGCTCCCTCTCTCTCTCTCTGCCCCTCCCCCACTCTCACATGTGCACTTTCTCTCTCTCCCTCTATCTCCCCTTCTCTCAAAAATAAACGTTAAAAATTTTAAGAAAAGAGAAATCAATAATTATTTTTAAAAAAGAAATATCTGAGGATTTAGCCATACTAAGCCTGCATTCCTGCATAACCCCAATGCACCAAATCTGAATATAGTCACCTCCTGGAGACACAGGGTGTACACACCCCCATTTTTCATAACCCCTAACCAGCCTGCTTTGACAAGTGATGATACTGCTTGTCTTCTCTAGACCCTCAGTGTTTTAACCTTTGTATGATGGGTGTTTGAGGGAGGAGGGATAAACCAATTCTTCTCTTCCTGGAACTCTTTAATGACTCCTCCCCTAAGTGCACCAATTTTACTTTCTTCTCAGGACATGATCTTCATCTTAACAACCGCTTACCGTAGCCACTGCCAGGATCCCCAGGCACAGAGTGGCCATATGGATTTGTCGCCTCCAGGGATTTCATTGCAATGCTTTCAGGGTAATCATCATTCTCTCTCTCAAGGATGCCCAAGGGGCCATCATTACCCCTATGACGAAATGAGGGTTGCACTGAAGATGTTCTGCTGAGCCCCCTGAAATCCCAAAATGATGGATCAATATTCATCTAGTAGCATAGTAAGGACAGTCATCCATTCATCATCCGTCCACCCGTTCATTCATTCCACAAACGCTTACTGAATGCCAACCATGCATTAGGCATGGTCTAGGGGGTGAGAACACAAAGATAAAAACATGGGGTGTCTACCCTCTAGAAGCTCTCACTCCAGTCTGTAGAGCTTCTTAGATACAACTAAGCAATTATAATATAGGTAGTAACTGGTGAGTACCAGAAGATAGGCCCAGGGAGTTCAGAGGAAAGAGAAAAGATCTGGCTGGCAGTTTGGAGGAATATTAACATGGAAAAGAAACATCCCAGGTGGGACTAGAAGGATAAATTCATACATAAAGAGTTAGAAGGAGGGCATTCCAAGGATGAAGAACAGCATAAACAAAAATGTGAGACCATAAATAGAAGTGCCAAATATATAAAGGAAAGACAATAAAAATCAATTAATCTGGAGCAATCGTCTCAATTTTATGCACATGCCAGTCCCTAGGCCCCACCCCAGACAATGACATCAGGAGGTCTGCAGGATGGGCCCAGGCATCTGCATTATTTGTAAAATTCCCCAGGTAATAAAATGATTCTAAGGTTCAGTCCAGGTCAAGAAGCACTGTACTAGATGGGGGGAGGGCCTAGTGGAGGTGGGGAGACAGGAGGAAGTCAGGCAGGCTGGTCTTTGGCTGGCATCCTCCTTCTTAAAAGTTTTCATAAGCAAAGCAGTATGGCCTGTCTCCCAAAGCTTATGGAAAACATGGAAGAGAGAAACAAAGAAGTGCAAGGATCAAAGGTTTATTTTGGAATAATGAATCAGGCAGTGGGGGATAAGACCAAGGAGGCCATTTTGGGTTTTTGTGGGGTTTTTTTTATGGTTATTTATTTTTGAGACAGACAAAGTGTGAGCCAGGGAGGGGCAGAGAGAGAGAGAGAGAGAGAGAGAGAGAGAGAGAGACACAGAATCCAAAGCAGGCTCCAGGCTCTGAGATGTCAGTACAGAGCCCAACACAGGGCTTGAACCCATGAACCATGAGATCATGACCTGAGCCAAAGTAAGATGTTTAACCGACTGAGCCACCCAGGCACCCCTGGTTTTTGTTTTTTAAATGTTTTATATATTTTTGAGGGAGAGAGCATGAGCAGGGGTGGGGCAGAGAGAAGAGGGACAGAGGATCTGAAGTGGGCTCTGCACTAACAGCGGTGAGTCCAAACCATGAGATCATGACCTGAGCTGAAGTCAGCTGCTCAACTGACTGAGCCACCCAGGTGCCCCAAGGAGGCCCTTTTGATCTGGTTCTATTAATTGTCCTATTTACCTCCTGAAGACATTGTGATCCTGCTGTACACCCAAATTGTATGTCCTTATTCCTCAAGAGAAATATAAGCATAAGTTTTTGTTGTATTTATAAACAAATGAGTAGAACTAGTACGTACCAAATTAGACTTCTATTGGTTAAATTGTCAGAGGGTAAAAATTTTTGTAGAGTAAAAATAACCTGACTAAACAATCACATCTTGTTGGCAACAGGACCTTACCCCAGAAAAAATCAGACTTGCTAGAACTAAGTCACCCAAACTAACACTATCAATGTCCAGAACTGTACCTAAAAAAATTTGTCAATGACCAAAAATTGCCAGAAGATTAAAATGATTTTTGACAAAATTTAAAATTACAGAATCTGAACCAGGAAAAAGGAGACTTAGTTTTTTAGAATGAGCTTAAAGGAATACTAACAATGGAGGAAAACTATGGTTCATAAAATCTGATGAAAAGAACACCAATGCAGAAGATCAATACACCAAATCTGCAGTAAACATGGAAAGTGATCAATTCTGACAATAATTACCGTAAAATAAAAATGAAACTAGAAAAAATCAGGAGTGGCTGAAACAACTTGAACCAAAAAAAAAATTGAGGAAGCAAGTTGACTTTGTGGAGTTAGAGTTTCAAAAGATTTTCTTGGTTAAAATGCATTCCTATGGCTAGAATTCCGAGTAAAATGTTTGAGTTCATAACTGTCAAGTCTTAGCCCTAACTTTACTGGCAAAGTAGCAGGGCTGAAACAGTTAGAATCTAAATATCTTGTAGGGATTAGATAGAAAGAGGGAGAAGATGTTATCCAAGCAAGAGGTGATGAAAGATTATGTTCAGGTAAGGGCTTGAAACCTCAGGCTGAAAGTCCATGGTCAGGTGAAGGCTACAGGTAGGTATGAAAATTTCACCAAACCTTCAGGTCACAGAAACCATCTTATGTGTCCCTAACCCAAACACCACCAACCAGGTTCCACTGGCCTGATGATCTAGCCTTCAGCCCCGACCCCAAAGGAGGGAGATGCTTGTACTTACGCTCTAGTCATTTCTGAAGTCTCAGGAAAGCCATAATCATGACCATCCTCAGCAACTGGGTAATCAGGCTTCCCCCAAAAGTCTGGAGAGGTCTGATAGTCCTCAGCCTTTGGATAATCTGGTTCCCCAAAAATGTCTGGAGAGTTATGTTGATTCTCAGCACCTGGATAATCAGGCTCTCCTAGAGTGTCTATGTATGGATTGATTCTGGAACCGGCAAATTCTGGATTCCTTCTGGAGCCTGGATGGTTGGGTGTATCTCTGGAGCCAGTGTGGTTAGAGTTTCCCTGAGCTCCAGGGTAGTCTGGTTCTCCCAAAGAGCCCAGATAATCAGGATCTGTTCTGGAGCCTGCATAGTTTCCACTGCTTCTGGAACCTGCAAAGTCAGAATTTTGTTGGGATTTAGAGTAGTCTGGCTCTCTGAATGAGCCTGGATGGTATGGTTCACTCCAAGATCCAGTGTAATCTGGCTCTGCCAGAAATGTGGGATAGTCCGAACTTCTGGAGCCCGCAGAGTATGGATTGTTCGTGGTGTTAGGGTAGCCTGGATTACTCTGAGATCCAGGATAATCTGGCTCTACCAGAGACCCAGGATAGTCTGTACTTCGTCTGGAGCCAGTAGAGAATGGATTGCTTCTGGTGCCAGGCTGATCCGGATTACTCCAAGATCTAGGGTAATCTGGTTCTGCTAGAGGCCTGGGATAGTCTGAACTTGTTCTGGAGTCTCCAGAGTATGGGCTGCTCCTGATGCGAGGGTTGTCTGAGTTGTTCAAAACACCTGGAGAGTCTGAATAATCCTGAGTTTTCAAATCCCCCCGTGTACGGTTCCGAGATCCTGAATAGTCAGGGTAATCTGGATCTTCCTCATACCCATAGTTCCTGTAGTAGGCAGACATGCTGGTAATGCTTCTTTACCCTGGAGGGTGAAAATGTTCCCGCATTTGTAGTTACGCCAGGTTTTTTTTTTTTATCTGAAAAACGAAAAGGAGAAGGTCAGATTTTTTTTCTTCCCTATAGAGATTGCTGGTTATCTTCCATTATTACCTATTTTCCTTTCTTTCACAGTTGGGTACACAGCTGCCCAGAATCAGGACCATGTGTCCCAGTCTCCCATACCCCCAAGACGTGACCATGAGAGTGGTCAATGGGAGGTGAGCAGCAGCAGTATATATAACTCCCAGGTCTGTGTTGTCTAAGGCAAGGGGTGCTGCTCCCTTTCTCAGTCTTCTTACCTTCCGTAGGCTGGAATGTGGAAACGATGGTGTGCCATCTTGGGCCATGCACCCAGCCCAGGCATAGCCCACAACAGACGGAGGAAACCTGGGTTGCTGGTGACATCACAGATTAGTGCCAGCATATCAGCTTGGGATTTCATGTAAAAGAAATAAGCTTTTATCTTGTGTGAACCACTGCTTTTTTTGGGGGGAGGGAGGGGTCTCTGATACATGTGGCCAGACTTCCATCCTAACCACTATATTCCCTTCGTTGTGGAGGTGGGGAAAACAATAAACCAAAAGACCAGAAGAAACAAAGGACTTTTTAAATACTTTGATGGCACTTGTGGTTGTAGGGTTCAGAGCATAAATTAGTCGGAGTGCACAAAAGAAGAACACTTCATGGTAACTAGAGGACTTGGGTAAGAAGACAACTGCTGTCATCCCTTCCAGTTTGAAACTGCGTTTTTGTGAGTTCTCCCAGCTCTAATCTGTAGGCAGGGTATACTTTCAAATCAGAGATAATGGGATTTTAATTTCTGAGTGGGATGGATATCTGTTGTTTTTACTGGCCTATTCCTCCTTTTTCCTTCTTTTGGCACCAGTGCCCTGGTTTTCATCTGGGCACCTGCCTCTCCCTATTCCTGACTCCATGGACAGCCACATGACCTAGCCTTAGCCAATCAGTGTCCACCATGCCCCTGGCCACAGGGTGTGGTTCAGGACTGGGCATATAGCCCAGATCCGTCCTCCGGGAGCTTAACGAGACTAACTGGGAAAGATGCCCTCTTACTTCACTAGGTTGCCAGGGTGATGGAATGTGGGCCTGTAACCGGTGGTGTTGTGTCCATAGGAACAGAGAAGAAAATAAGTAGGGGAGAAAATTTAAAGGAAAAATCAGTAGGCTTTGTGGACTAACCAGATATGGGAACGTTGAAGGGTAAGGAAACAGAAAGACAAAAACAGCTCCACGGTTTCAGCCAGTGTGATTAGATAAGTAGTGTTGTCTTTGAAAGAAGGAAGTGAGACTATTTTTAAAGTTCAGCCAATGTTTACAAGTTTATCTCTATACAAATGAAAAAGATTTGACTCTGTTGGGTAATCAGAGCTGAACAATTAACCTTTTGCCATTACCTGCAGTCTTAGAATATTCACTCGCCAACTCAATTTCGTATCCCTCAGCATAGTGAAAGTCAATTGTTCATTATTTTGTCCCTGCCCAGCACCCATTTCTCTCTTTCATGGTAACATTTTTCCTTGAGTAATACTTCTTCCTCCCTTCCCCCACTCAGTCTATGTGGGCCAGGTGTGGACATACGACCCAATCAGAATTCTCTTCTCTCTGGCCACAGTGATTGGGTCAGGGAGCATAACCCCATCCAAGCCAATGAGATTCAATTCTGAGAGTTTTGTCAGAAGTGTTAGGACGAGAGAAGCTCTCTCTTTTGGCTGGATTGGGAGTTAGGAAGTTCTAAGACTGAAGCTGCCAGGGGTCACCAGTGGAGGAGGCCTGTCTAAGAGTGATGTCAACAGGGAAGAGCCAAGAACCAAGAGACAAGCAGAAACATCAAACGTGGATGGCAGTGGTTAAGCACCTGAATCCAGCCATGCCTGAAGGCAAATTACCACTGGATACTTGCATAATTAAATTCCCTTTATTTTATTGTTTAGTTTATTTATTTATTTTGAGAGAAAAAGAGAGGGCACGTGCATGAGCAGGGGAGGGGCAGAGAGGGAGAGAGAGCCGGCTCCGTGGAGCAGCACCCAAGGCTGGGTTCAGTCTCACGAACCTGACCTGAACTGAAATCAACGGTGGATGCTTAACCAAATGAGCCACCCAGGTGCCCCTCATTACATTCCCTTTAGACTTAAGTTAGTCTAAGTTGGGTTTCTGTAATTTGCAAATGAAAAAGAAAAGTTTTGACTAATATGTTCAGTTTTGCAAACAGAAATGTTTACACCTCTGAGGGCAATGAAAACTAAATGCTATGTGATAATGCAAATTATTTCTCATAACATGGAAAATGAACCCATTCATTTGCTTATATGTAAGCCCACAAGTTAATGTATTTATGATCTAGGATTTCCACTGACTACCAAAACCTCAGCTCTTAAATCTAACAAGCTAAATGATGCCTTCTAAATTCAAGACAATGAAAATTGGTACAATACCAACCAAAGAGAAATGAGTATGTCCACCAAAAGGCACTGGGAGTGTTCACAGCCACTTCTTTTCCATAAATGCCAGAAATCAGAAACAACCAAATGTCATTCAACAGCAAGAGAAGTCAATAAAGCGTAGTATATTCATACAATGAAATACTATACAGAAGTAACAAAGACTTGGGGCACCTGGGTGGCTCAGTCAGTTGAGCGTCCAACTTTGGTTCAGGTCACGATCTCATAGCCTGTGAGTTTGAGGCCAGCATTGGGCTCTGTTCTGACAGCTCAGAACCTAGAGCCTCATTCAGATTCTGTGTCTCCCCCTCTCTCCATCCCTCCCCTGATTGTGCTCTGTCTCCCTATAATAAATAAAAACGTTAAAAAAAAAAAAAGTAACAAAGACTGAACTTCCACTACCTACAAAGACATGGATGTAGTTCACAAATGTAAGGATGACCAGAAGGCTCAGACACAAAAGAGGACAGACTGTGTGACATTTATACAAAGTACAGGAACAGGCAAACTAGTAAATAATGGTAGAAATCAGAATAGTGATTATTCTGGGGAAGGGAGGAGATGGGAAATGAGGTGAGGGGGCCTCTGGATGCTGGAATGTCCCTATGTTGTTCTGGGTGATGGTTACATGGCTCTCTGTGTGTGTGTGTGTGTGTGTGTGTGTGTGTGTGAAAATTCATCAAATACACTTAACAACTGTGCACATCTCAGGGCCCTGGGTGGCTCAGTTGGTTAAGCGTCCGACTCTGGATTTCAGCTCAGGTCATGACCTCATGGTTTGTGAGTTAGAGCCCTGAGTCGGGCTCCAGGGTAACAGTATGAAACCTGCTTGGGATTCTCTCTCTGCTCCTCCCCTACTCATGCTCGCACTCTCTCTTTCTCAAAATAAGTAAATAAATAAACTTTAAGAGAAAATAGGGGCGCCTGGGTGGCTTAGTCGGTTAAGCGTCTGACTTTCGCTTAGGTCATGATCTCGCGGTTCGTGGGTTCAAGCCCTGCGTCGGGCTCTGTGCTGACTGCCAGCTCAGAGCCTGGAGCCTGTTTCAGAGTCTGTGACTCCCTCTCTCTCTGACCCTCCCCTGCTCAGGCTGTCTCTCTCTCTCCTAGAAATAAATAAAAATATTAAAAAAAAAAAAAAAAGAGAGAAAAGAATTGTGCACATCTCTGTAAATGTATTTGTCCTTAATTCTAAAAAGGAAAACGAAAAAGACCTAAACCAGAAGCCATAAACACAAAACTCTGTTTCCCCACAAGGCTATAAAGCAGTAGGGGGAGCGGGGGGTGGGAGGGAAGGAAGAAAAAGAATGGTTCTGGCTTAAAAACATTTCCAATTTTCTTATATGTATATATCACAGAGAATCTGAATTAATGAAAGCAAAAGTTAGGTGAAGACAGGACAAGTTATCTGGATTGAATCATCTATGTACTGCTGTAAAATGAAAGTGGTCAGGAACCCAGTCCTTGATATCAGATATAACTGCATTTAGTTGCTATCTGCTGGCTGTGCAGAATTGGGCAAGCCACTCAACCTCTCTGAGTCTGTTTCCTCACCCACCCAATCCTGACAAGACTATCTTATAAGGCTGATAGAAAGAATGAACGAGATAAGGCCCATAGAGCCTTCAGCACCGAGGAAGCAGGCAATGAAAAGAAGCTATTATCTACCATTATTTGTATTTATGTGTAACATACACCCATACAACTTCCAAAAGAGAGGGGAGTTGATGGACAAGAAAAGTAATGCACTCAACCAGGACATGACTAAGAAAATAGTCAATGCTTTTTAATAGAGTACAGGGAAGAGAATTCTACCTAATTCCTAGGCTTACAGTGACTCTAACAGAGAACTAGATTTTACTCTGAGCTTCTTGTGAGCCCAGACCAAAAGGGGATCGTGACAGGCTACCTAATACTTACTACCTGTGAAAAAGAGGAAGTATACCAGTTTTTCAAGAGGGCCACACTTCTTTCCCAGGATGAATTTCTGAAAAGAATATATCATAAGAATGTTTCCAAAGGGATCAGATAACCACATAATAAAGCTAGGGTTCACGGTCACCAGCAAAGAGCTCAGAAGCTCTAGAGAATCCAGGCAGAGGTGCAGGGGGGAAAGTGGGGGAAGGAGACGTTGGAGTCCTCTCCAGGTCACTATGAGATCAGCGGTTCCCTTGTAGAAGGGCAGCAGCATACAGCTATTTTTAGCCCATGGGTCGTGAACAAAAGTAACCACGCCACTTCCAAGCCAAGGCATTTAATAGCCCCATTTTTCCTGCGATAGCACTGAGTGTCATTTCACATAGGGACCCATTCATCAGCCTGGTTCCTGCATGACTACATAGAGCACAGCCCATCTCCACCAACTCACAATAGTTCTTATGAAAGTTTTTTTTTTTTAATGAAAGTTTTTTTAATGTTTATTTTTGAGAGAGAGAGAGAGACAAAGCATGAGTGAAGGAGGGGCAGAGAGAGAGGGAGACGCAGAATCTGAAGGAGACTCCAGGTTCTGAGCTGTCAGCACAGAACCAGATGGGGGGCTCAAACCCAGAAACTGCCAGATCATGATCTGAGCTGAAGTTGGATGTTTAACCAACTGAGCCACCTAGGCGCCCCCCCACAATAGTTCATCATGAGCAAGAAATAAATTTTATGAGTTAAACAATATATTATATATTCATATAAGATAGATAGATTAGATAGATGATAGATAGATTTTATATGTGATCAACCAACAATTAGTCCCAAGTTTGGGTACAGTTCTATGTTCCACTAATATCATCTGACAGGAACTCACACACTCCAAATCTTTTTCACAGCTCAAGCACAAATGGTGTTCTAAACACTACCACCTACATCCAGACAAGTTTCTAAACAAACAAAAAGCTAAACCCACAGATAAAGACTGGAAAGGAGGCAGGAGGAGGAAATAACCATAAGGAAATAGTCTTGTACTGATTGCCAAATGAAGTGGGAGTTAATCTTCTGAGAACCTTACTCATGGTTTCCTGTTAACTCTTAGAGAAACAACCAGCCTGCCCTTTCAAAAGAGTAATTTTGCTTTGTGCCTCGGAAGAGCACTAAGAAGATACTTTTCCCCCCCTCCAAATTGTATTGCTCTACTAACTCTCCAATAAAGGCTCCAAAAAGTCCTCCTTTTGACATCCCGTTGACATCCATTTCATCCTTGACATCATCCCATTTAGGGTTTCCCAGTTTACTGTTCCAGTGGTTTCCAATCACATCCCCGAACAAGTAGATGCCTTCTAAATCTGTTCATCGCTAGACTTTCTGTTTGATCTTGCAAGGCTCCCAGTTTGAACGGGTGAGCATAACAATCCTGCGTTTGTCATTCAGCTAGTCCACGAATGTTCAGAGGATGAATTACAGCCTACGGTCTCCATGAGGTCTCATTCAGCCTGTTTATCTGCATCTTGGCTGCCTCTTAGCCTTTCCAGACTTAAGGCAACATAAGCCAAGGCAAGCCACCTACAAGCTTGGTTCTGCAGCGTGGCCTCAAATCATAGGGACAGGGAGCCATTAGGATTGTCAGGCCAAATTTTGAGTGTGATAACAAACAACTGGAAACAATCCAGAAACCACGAAGAGAGGATGGTCCAAATCAGTGACGGTAAATCTGCATGATGGAATACCATGGAGCTATCGAAAAGAATGTATGAGATCTACACATAGCAGAGGCAGAGAGCGTGTGATGTAGGGCCCTTCTCTCTTATCTCCTTTCTCTGTGTCCTGCCCCAGGCTAGAATTGTAGCCATGCAGAAGTGAACCACCAAGAATAGGTTAATTTTGCTGATTGAGACCAGTTATTCTCTGAAAGGAAAGAGAAGCCAGGGCCTTATAAAACAGATCTGACCACCACCAAATGCAGAACATCACCCCAGAAGAGGCAAAGCCAGACCATGAATTCTAATTTCAGCTGTATGTTTTACCTTTTATTTATTTCATTTTATTTTTTAAGTTCACACACAGTGCTGGACCCAATGCCCACAATGCGGGGGTTGAACTCTGGCCATGAAATCAAGACTTGAGCTGAGATCAAGAGTCAGATGCTTAACCAACTGAGTCAGCAAGGCGTTCCAGAGCTGTATGTTTTATCTTTTCTAAAAATATTTTTAAGTTTATTTGTTTTGAGAGAGTGAGAGCAAGCAAGCATGGGAGGGGCAGAGAGAAAGAATCCCAAGCAGGCTCTGCACCATCAGCACAGAACTCTATGCAGGGCTCAAACTCATGAACCATGAGATCATATGCTGAGCCAAAATCGAGCTGGATGCTCAACTGAACAAGCCATCTAGGTGCCCCACATTTTATCTTTTTAAAGAGATGAACTTTGTCAACAAGTGATAGGGTAAACCTTTCAACTAAATGAAATCAATATTGCCTAGGTTAAGTACATTCCAATAAATGATATAAGATACATGCATATTAAGACCCACAGTCAAATTACCAAAGTAATCCTGTAGAACTTTATTTTTTAATTTTTTATTAAAAAAGGCTTTTTTTAAACATTTAGTCAGTTCTGAGAGACAGAAAGTGTGAGCAAGGGAGGGGCAGAGAGAAAGGGGAGACACAGAATCCAAAGCGGGCTCCAGGCTCTGAGCTGTCAGCACAGATCCCGATGTGGGGCTCCAACTCGCGAACCGTGAGATTATAACCCAAGCTGAAGTTGGTCACTTAACCAACTGAGCCACCCAGGTGCTGAGTCCTGTAGAAATTCTTAACTAGTTCCAAAGAGCCACCATCCATTTGACTTGAGTGTTTTGAATTTCACGGGTGATGGTCTCCAAGTAGTTGCACTAATTTCCAACAGCTGTGGGTAAGTTGCCTTTTCACCCACACACCGTCACCCAAGACAAGACAGACAAGCAGGGATATTCCCCAAGTTTATCCTTCTTCCTTAGCCCTGTATTACACCCAGTCCTACTAAATGCAGCTTGCAAAAACTCAAGTGCAAGATGTGAAGATAGAAAAACAAAAATGGCAGGATTAGCCTCAGTTAAAGTAGGTTTTCTCTGTCTTGGCATTATTCCCATTAGGGGCTAGAAAATTCTTCATTTTTGGGTGGCTGTCCTGGGCATTCTAGCAGAATCGCTGGCCTCCACCTGCTAGATGCCAGTAGCACCTCTCCCAACTGTGACAATCACAAGTGTCCCAGGCATTGCCAAAACTGCTCTGGGGGCAAGTCACTACTCCTACCACCCCACCCTTGCGTTTGAGAATGGCTGGGTTAAACTGATGTTAACATGGGGAGACTAAAAAGGCTTTTCCAATTCTTTAAATCACTGATGTGAAGACAAAATTATAGGGGTAAAAAAAGGGATACAAAGCAAAGAGAGATTTTGTCATTAAAAAGAAAAGAGTGGGGGCACCTGGGTGGCTTAGTCGGTTAAGCATCTGACTTTAGCTCAGGTCATCATTCGTGGTACATGTTCAAGCCCTGCATCAGGCTCTATGCTGACAGCTTGGAGCCTAGAGCCTGCTTTGGACTCTGTGTCTCCCTTTCTCTCTGCCCCTCCCCCATTCATGCTCTGTCTCTCTCTGTCTCTCAAAAATAAATAAACATTAAAAAATTTTAATCTTCACTCAATTCAGCAGGGGGACTCTCCATGTTCCTATTTTATAGATGAGGAAATTGAGGCTGAGAAGGACTTGGTAATTTCTCTGAGTTTTCAAGGATAGTAAGTGGGGACAGGGATTTGAATACATGTTCATTTACTACATTTGACCACTTCATACATACACAATTTTGTCACTTTTTAATTTACTTATTTAACTTCTTATGTATTTAGAGGGACACCTGGAATGCTCCATCAGTTAAGCATCTGACTCTTGATTTTGGCTCAGGTCATGATCTCACAGTTTGTGAGATCAAGTCCCACATTGAGCTCTATGCTGATTGCATGGAGCCTGCTTGGGATTCACTCTCTCCTTCTCTTTCTGCTTCTCTCCCACTCATGCTCTGTCTCTCTCGAAATAAATACATAAACTTATAAAATTACTTATATATTTGCAACAATCAATGAAGATTGCTTAAGCAGAAAGGGAAATAGAGGCACAGTTTCCCTCCCCCTCCCCCCATTAAAGACAGAAAATAAAAACAACATAATCCTGATGTTTTCTTTTAAAATAAATCTGTTAGGTAAAAAGAATAGGTAAATATTCATATGCATGGTAAGAAAAGGGGAAAAATCATAAAGGTGGGACACAAATGCCTAAATTCTGGGATATAATAGACATTAGATATACAATAATATAATTGCTTCAAACCCCCTTATCCCCTACTCATGCACCCAAAATACCAGTCTGTAATTCTATGAATTCCTGAAAGGGAAGGAAAAAGAATTTTAAAAGAAGAAATGGTCTAGTCCCAGGCATCTCGTTCCAACCAAGCTTTCCTAAGTGCAGCTGTGGAAGCTTTGATTCCTTTCTCAGGCACCTGTTCGTGGAAAGACAATTCCGGCACAAAGAGTGAGGGCCACCGCCCATCCCTGTACCGCTGCCCAGGTGGGAAGCCATCCTCCAATAAACACATGCACATTTCAGCAGAGGTAGGTTTCTTTTGTTTCCAAGTGCTTCTTTGTTGCCATGTTAGCTTAATGATTGCTATGGCTGTCATCATCCACACCACTGCAAACAAATGCCTTAGAGTCTTTTGTCCGTGGTGTGTAACGTTTAGAACATGGAAATAAAGGCAACTTAAACAGTACCTTATAAGCATGTGAGGGTAAAACCTTCAATCACCCATTTAACAAAAAGCCTCCTGTCACTAAGCATGTTAGTTCATGCCCCACAAGACTTTTCAGAGACTGTTTCCGTCTTCGACCCAGGTACAGTCGCAGCCAAACATTTGGATCCTTCAGAAAATAAGGTCTGCGCTTACAAAAGAGCAGTATCAAAGCCATGAATAGGAGGGGAAAATACAAATAGAACTAAGTGGGTACATCTTTCTGTCCTTTACATTTCCTCTTCAGAAAAGAATTTATTTCATCTTAAGATATTTATTTCATTACTAAAGAAAGGTAATTGGGGTGCCTGGGTGGCTCAGAGGTTAAGTGTCCGGCTTCGGCTCAGGTCATGATCTCACGGTTCATGGGTTCGAACCCCGCGTCAGGCTCTGTGCTGACAGCTAGCTCAGAGTCTGGAGCCTGTCTTCAGATTCTATATCTCCCTCTCTCTCTGACCCTCCCCTGCTCAGGCTGTCTCTCTCTTTCAGAAATAAATAAAACATTAAAAAAAAAAAAAGAAAGAAAGGTATTTATATTTTATGCATGGAAAAAGAAGGTAAGATTTCTAGCTTGCTGAACATGTAAGAAGGAGTCAGAAACTGGAAAATAAATATGAACTTTAATCTCACAAAGGAAATCACCTAGAAAAATGCATCCAGAGAATGGTCTGATGTGCTGGACTTAACATAGAAACAGCAAATGCTTTTTATAACACCAAATTAAGATGACAATAATATAATTTTTTAAAATACTTTGGGAAATGGGATGATAGAACTGGCACATATCACCAATTAATCTTCAGAGGAAAATTTTTTAAAAAGCAAGAATGGGATAATTCTTTTATTTACATGGATGTTTTGAAGCCCTTCAAATCTCATTACATTGGCTAAAATACCTCTTTTGATACAATCCATTCTTTAAAAATTTTTTTTCGAATATTTATTTATTTTTGAGAGAGACAGAGTAGGAAGAGGGGAGGAGCAGACAGACACAGAGACACAGAATCCGAAGCAGACTCCAGGCTCTGAGCTGTCAGCACAGAGTCTGACGCGGGGCTCAAACCCACGAACCGCAAGATCATGACCTGAGCCAAAAGTTGGACACATACTGAGCCACCCAGGCATCCCCTAAAAATTGTTCTAATGTTTATTTGCTTTTGAAAGAGAGAGAGAGAGAAAGAGAGAGAGAGAGAGAGAAAGAGAGAGAGAGAACGAGCAGGGGAGGGACAGAGAGAGAAGGAGACAGAGGATCCAAAGCAGACTCTGTGCTGACAGCAAAGAGCCCAATGCGGGCTGGAACCCATGAACATGAGATCATGACCTGAGCTGAAGTCAGACACTTAACCAACCGAGCCATCCAGGCACCCCCTCCAGTCCTTTCTTGATGAGAAGTCTCTGGACTTCGCCAGAACCCCTCAAATTCTTTCCAGGAGTCTCACTCTTACTATAACCAGCACCCCTCTCTATGCACATAACATTTTGTAACAAGACTTCCTTGTATATAAGACTGTTACCAAAGTAGGTGAAGGCCACAGGCCTTAGATGTAAAGCAGACCCTGCAAGGGAATTGCAAGATGGCATGTGCAGTCAGGTG
Organism: Hyaena hyaena; assembly: GCF_003009895.1. Classification (NCBI taxonomy): domain Eukaryota; kingdom Metazoa; phylum Chordata; class Mammalia; order Carnivora; family Hyaenidae; genus Hyaena; species Hyaena hyaena. The sequence goes on along the minus strand of NW_024081182.1, from coordinate 713,308 downwards.
CCAGAGCTCTGTTTGAAGTACAGGGTGTGTGGTTGGATCTTCTTCTCTTAGAAAGAGGTTGGTGGAGGGACATGTGGATGGCTCCGTCGGTTAAGCATCTGACTTTTTTTAATGTGTGTGTGTGTGTGTTTTTTTTTTTTCCGAGACAGAGAGAGAGAGCGTGTGCACATGAGCACACAAGTGGGGGAGGGGCAGAGAAAGAGAGAGAGAATCGCAAACAGGGTCTGCACTCACAGCACAGAGCCCAATTCAGGGTTCAATCTCACAAAGTGTGAGGCCATGACCTGAGCCAAAATCAAGAGTTGGTCACTTAACTGACTGAGCCATCCAGATGCCCCAAGCATCAGACTCTCGATTTCGGGTTTCAAGCCACATGGCTGGCTCTGCACTGCCTGTCTCTACCCATCCCCCACTTGCGCTCTTGCTCTCTCTCAAAAATAAATAAACTTTAAAGAAGAAGAAAGTGATTGTGGAAGCCATATGTCTAGAGCAATGATTCTCCATCAGTGCAGTTTTGCCTCTAGATAACACATTTCACAACATCTGGAAGACTTTTCTGTTGTCACCACTTGGGGTGTGATATGGGCATCTAGCAGGTAGAAACCAGGGATACTGCTGAGCATCGGTCCCCCAAAACAGAGAATGATCTGACCCAAAATGCTAATAGTGGTGAAGTTGAGAAGCTCCATTCTAAGATCATCTAGGGCAATACTGTCCAATAGAACTTTCTCTGATGATGATGGAATCATTCTATACCATGCTGTCCAATACAGCAGCCATGACTACATATATATATTGAGTATTTAAAAATGTGGCTCGTGCAATTGAGGAACTAAATTTTTTATGTTGTTTACTCTTAATTTTAATGTAAATAGCTGTAAATGGCTACGGGGCTGCCATATTTGCAGGGCAAGTCTAGGGAAGAATAAAACCTAAAGGAAATTCCAATAGTTAAGGCTTTGCTGGTCAGGGCACATCAAAGACGATCAAGCTGGGGGAGCCCATGAGACTCACTTGGGAGCTTACTGGAGATGGACACCTGTGGATTGTCAGGTGGCCAACTAGCTCCAGTTTACCAAGAACTTTCTTGGTTTCCCACTGGAAGTTCTATGTCCTGGGAGCCCTCCAGTCCTGGGAAAATCATGTTAGCTCAGGTCCCATGCCTAGAAGTTTTCATTCAGTGAGTCTGGGGCGGGACCTGGTAATTGGCCTTTTTATCAGGTTTCCCAGGAGGTTCTCTTGTGCAGCAATGTTCAAGAATCACGGCAGAGCAGCCGCTCCATGGAGGCTGCCAGGAGCAGGCAGAAGGAGGCAGGAGGGGAAGCGTGGTGGGTTGCTTGCGCCTTGGCAGCTCAGTGATTTCTTGCGTGGCTGGACTGCTCCAGCCTGTTCCAGAGCAAGGACCCCTCTGCGGGAGAGCCAGAGACAACACAAGATACACATAACGTCTCGTGCACCCACTGACACCTGCTAGAAGGAGTAGCCTCCTCTGTAACCCAACGAAGACCTCACTTCCTGGAGACCTACAGGCTATGGATGCCCCTGTAGGCTCAGAATCCTAGTAGGAGTCGTGGGACATGATAAACCTTAATGTCTCCCGTGGCTAGTACCCTCTACCGCTTTCTTGACCACGGGGGGCTCAGAAAGGCAGGAGACAGTAAAGCCAGGTTGAGCTTTATCCACATCCTGTGATTCTAGGTCTGTGGCAAGCCTCCTCCTTTGAGAGGAAAATGAAACCCCTTCTGGATCCATCTCTGGGACTAGAAGCTTAGTTCTTTTTATTTTTTATTTTTTAAAGTTTATATATATGTGTATATATATATATATAATTTTTTTAATGTTCATTTACTTTTGACAGAGAGAGAGAGGAGAGAAACAGAGTGTGAGTGGGGGGAGGGGCAGAGAGAGAGGGAGACACAGAACTGAAGCAGACTCCAGGCTCTGAGCTGTCAGCACAGAGCTCAATGCAGGGCTCAAACCCATCAACCACAAGATCATGACCTGAGCCTAAGTTGACGCTTAACCAACTGAGCCACCCAGGCGCCCCTATATATTTATTTTGAGAGCAAGACACCAGGGGAGGGAGGGGAGCAGGGGGGAGGGAGAGAGAATCCCAAACAGGTTCTGCACTATCCACCTAGATCCTGACGCAGGGCTCAAATTCACAAACTGTGAGATCATAACCTGAGCCAAAATCAAGAGTCAGATGCTTAACCAACTGAACCACACAAGTGTCCCTAGAAGCTGAGTTCTTTTTTTTTTATAATTTTTTTAAATTTTTTTAATGTTTTATTTATTTTTAGGAGAGAGAGAGAGACAGACAGCGTGAGCAGGGGAGGGTCAGAGAGAGAGGGCAACACAGAATGAAACAGACTCCAGGCTCTGAGCCGGCAGTCAGCACAGAGCCCGATGCGGGGCTCGAACCCACGAACCGCGAGATCATGACCTAAGCGAAAGTCGGACGCTTAACCGACTAAGCCACCCAGGCGCCCCCCTAGAAACTGAGTCCTTAACCAGACTAATTCAGATCCCTATAATATAATAGTCCTTACAATGCCTATCCAAACAAACATTATGTAATAGAACATAAGTATTATGGTCCCAGATCTGCATAAAGCAGAAACCAATGATAACAAAACAACAAATATGTATGTGCCAGACACTGTTATGAGAACCTGACGGGTATTAACTCATTAGCTCCTTACCTCAGTCTTATCAATGGGTGCTGTTACTATCCTCAGTTTACTTAGGAAGATACTGAGGCACAAAGAGGTTCAGTAACCTGGCCAGGGAACACAGCCAGTAAGGAGTAGAATACAGTATCATAAATGCCCTTCCTTTCAGGGAAGCGAATTTTCTCTTTTTCAGCTCATTTGTTCAACATCTTGAGCACATCTTGACTTCAGCCATCTCTTTGCCCATGCTGGGTAGGCATGACGTTAAGCTTGGGAAGTTTCTAGATTCAGTGCTATTTGTAGCATGGTTAGGAGCAGGGTGAAGAAGTGAAGAGTTTGCCCAGACACAGATTGAAGGGAGAGTACCCAAATCCCAGGAACCTAGATAAATAATAACTTAGTGCAATATTTTTAAAAGTAGGAAATACATGGTAAACAAAATATCAACATTTTCAATAAAGACAGGCTGAGGATTACTGATTTGTATTTTTGTTCCAGTTTGGCTTGACTCCACAGAGCCTGGCAGGCAGGACCCCCGCAATGCAGGCCTTTCATGAGCCACCCCAGGAATGACAGTTCTGGGGGGCAAATTAAACTATCTTCCGGGGATTTCCATCTACCTCTTCTCATGTTAAGGACTTCCCTCTGATGGTACAATTTATAAGTCAAGTCTCTGCCACAGGAGAAACTTCTCTTCTCTCTTTTGGAGAGCCATGATTTTTCATTTATTGGGGGGTGGGGGTGCTAACAGATGAAAGATTGGGAACTGCAACTCTGGACCTCTGGACCTCCAATTTTTCTTGTAAATTATAGAAACAGGGCTTTCTGCTCTCCTTTTAAATGATACCCACCCCGATCCCAATGCCACAGAATATGAAACAGAATATGTTTGTCTGCCATTTGTAAAAATACGGAACTCATGCCCAGCCCCTTACTTCTTTTGCTACACATAAGGATTGTTCTTTCTAGAAATGACCCTATAAATGATTAGCATTACATCAGCCTGGGTTTATCTCTGGGAACATTGAACCTGAGGTGGCTAGAAATAACCCTAAGCAGTAATATAATCCAATCTCCCAGCACTCCATTCTGGGAAGTCTTGGCAAACATAAACCATGGAGTGATTCACAGAATTTGTAGAAAGAAGTTTATACCTACAACGTGACCCTTCCTCCTGGGGAGAGGACCCTTCCTGGGAAAACACAATTATAAACCTCACTTCCTTGCTATCCATTTCCACGAAGTTCCTCTTTGTCTCTCCAGTATAGAAGGAACCTCGTCAGACAATATCAAGCAGCAGAAAGAGAGCACCGTTTACTGAGCACCTACCTGAGCGCCAGGCACCATGTTATGCCCCTCATGACATTAGCAATTGTATCCTCCAACAACCTTATGGGAAGGCATTATTATCCTCACTTTATGGTGATTACACTGAGGCCTAGAGAGAGTTAAGTAATTTGCCCAACATCACGCAGCTAACACAGGGCAGATGGGATTCTAACCTGTTCCTCTCTGAACTTGGATCATGATCATCATCATCAGTGTCATCAGAGGAAGAAGAGAAGGGCACAGAGGAAGAGGGGGGGTTGGAGATAATATTTATTGAGTGGCTTCTAGTGCACCATATTTTCTTTTCTTTTTTTTAATGTTTACTTACTTATTTTTGAGAGAGAGAGTATAAGCGGGGGAGGGACAGACACACAGACACACAGACACACACACACACAGACACACACACACACACACACACAGAATCCAAAGCAGGCTCTAGGCTCGGAGATATCAGCACAGAGCCTGATGCAGGGCCTGAACCCCAAAACCGTGAGATCATGACTTGAGCTGAAGTTGGACACTTAACCAACTGAGCCACCCAGGTGCCCACCGTATTTTCTTATTAGCCCTGATATCCACCGGAGGGGGGTGGGGGTGGGGAAGAAGTGGGAGCTCTTAGCATACTACCCATTCTATAGACAAGTAAACTGAGGGGCGCCTGGGTGGCTTAGTCGGTTAGGCGTCTGGCTTTCGCTTGGGTCATGATCTCACGGTTCGTGGGTTCGAGCCCCGCGTCGGGCTCTGTGCTGACAGCCAGCTCAGAGCCTGGAGCCTGTTTCGGATTCTGTGTCTCCCTCTCTTTCTGACCCTCCCCTGCTCACGCTGTCTCTCTCTCTCTCCTAGAAATAAATAAAAAACGTTAAAAAAAAAAAATAGACAAGTAAACTGAGCCTTGAAAGATACAAAAACTCACCCACAGTGGCACAGTAGGACTGAGGGAGCGAGATTTTGATTCAGGCAGATAGCTTTAGAGCTTCCTGAGCTGATATGCCCCCTAACTTCCCCAGAGTCTTTCTTTCCTCTAATAAGAACTTATCATGCATTTATTCTGAGCCTGGCATCTATGTCTACTTCCTCCCCTGACACATTCTCATTTCTGTGGCCCCCACACTGCCTTTAAAACACCCTTTCTTACCTGCCCTCCATCCTGGCGCTTCCTCTCCACTCTGCGGAGACAGCAGGTCCTCTCTCTCTCTTTTGGTTGTTAACACTAACCCATAAAGCCCTTCGTCTTCTGCCTGAGACACAGCCCCACTCGCTGTCTTAGTCACAATGCTGGGCCTGGCTGCCCAGCTTCCAGACAGCAGATATTTACCAGCCTGTGGCAGTTTCAGGCCACCCTTGGTATCATCTCTTCCCTCACTGGCCAATAAACAACCAGGTCTGGTCCAGATTAAAACGCAGATTGGCCCTTGCCCCGTGGGGCCGTGTCATGGCTTCCGTGTGCTGGATTTGCAAAGAAGCCCTAGCTCGGAGCCCAAGCTGCGTACTTCTTTCTTCCTGAACCCCAACCCTGCCCTCTCAATAATGCACTTTCAGCCTCAGTGCACTAGAAAGACCAAAGTCCTTTCTAGGGGTTATTTTATCTCCTGGACACCATAAGGAAGTAACTAGGTTAATTTTTTTTTTTAATCCCAGAGAGTGAGGTGCAGTGGAAAGAGACTATCTTTTCATTTACTCAACAAAGCATTCTCCCACCACAGGACACTCCACTATACACCCTCAAGCACTGGCCACTTTGTTTTGCAGGCATAGCCCCTGGAGCGACAGTCAGACATCACAAGTTAACCTGATAATTGTGATGGCATGTCCCTTCCAGAGATAAAGTCCAGGCAGCGAGCGGGGAACACAGGAGCTAACTTGAATCAAATCCGGGCTCCAGAGCTCTAGCCCTCTGAGGCTCCATGACTCTGTCCTTTTGAACCTCAATCTTCCCCGCCCTCATTTGCGAAATGGGGCAATATATTCTACCTCCAATGGGTTTGTGAGCCGTCAGAACTGTCATCCCTGGGGTGACTCATGGAACACATGGATTGCAGGATCCTGCCTGCCAATTAGCATGGAGCAGAGCCAAACTGGAATTCAAAGCAAAAGGACAAATCAGTAATTCTCTTGGAGGTCTAAGGTTTCTCCTCCTCCACATTTCTGGCACCTGGAGTCAGATGTTCTCTGTCTTGGGGGCTGTCTGAAGTATCAGAGGATGTTGAGCCACATCTCCAGCTTCCATCCATTAGATGCCAGCAGGACACTCCCCACCACCAACCCCACCAGCTGCGGACAACCAGAAATATCTCCAGGAATGGACAGGTATCCTCTGGGACACAAAAGCACACCCCAGGAGAGAACCTCTGCTGTGAATGATAGAATGTTCCACAAACTTGGGATAGTATCTCTGCAATTCCCTTTGATAAGACAAGGACATGAGCACCTCAGCATTTTCCTTTAGGAAAATTTTTCAACCCCTTCTGTTTCCCCACTTCTAGAAACTACACCATATATTTACATGTTGTGTCCATTCTACAGATCAGGGAACTGAAGATTAGAAAGCAACCTGTCGAAGTCCCAGAGCTAGAAATTACTGGAAGACAATATGTGAATCCAGCTCTAGCAGGAGTAACTACAATATAAATGTCCTAGCCACATGAAAGCCTAGTTCCCAAAGCCTCATCAGCTGCACTGGGAGAGGCACCAAAGCAGAGGAACTCAAAGGCTCCGGGTGACACCCTCCGTGTACACTAGATGGAAACCAGGGATATGGGGGACATGCCTCCCTCTGCACTGAGTATACAGGGCTTCTTAGGAATGCTCCAGAGAGCAAAGCTCCTTGGGCACCTGCTCCCCTCCCCTCCTATCTCTTCCCTGCCTCCCCTAAATAAACATTCCTGCTGTACCATCCCCTCCACTCGGTAGTAGAAACAACACACAGCATTCACTGTGGCCAATGTGTCTGCTAAGTAAGTGCCAGGCACTATTCGGAGTGCTTTATGTTTATGTAATCCAGAAGCAAAGCATATGGGGTAGTTACCATTGTTGTCCCCATTTTACAGATCAGGAAACTGAGACCCAGAAAAGCAATAACCTGTCACATTCTCCTTACTAGGAGGATGTTGAGAATATACAGACTTTATGACCAACAGACCTGGGTTCAAATGTTGACTCCTCTACCAGCTACCCATGTTAACATCTGGCAAGTTAGCTAACGTCCCTGAACCTCAGTCTCATCAGTAGTATGGGACTGGCAGGGATTGTTGTAAGAATAAAAGTTAACATTCTTATCCATTCAACAAGTGTTTACTAAGCATCTGGTGGTTGCCAAGCACTGGGGATGTATCTGCAGACAAAACAGCAAAAGGATCCTACCCTAGTGGCATGCACACTCTAATAGGGACGCGCTTGTGTGTGTCAGGTCAACTAATCCTCACAATAACCCATAGGTTATTGACTATTACACTATTGTACCCATTTCACAGATAGGAAGAAGGGGTCTCAGAAGCAGCTTTCCACCATCTCCCTTCAACCTTCTAATAGTGGGACCTGGATGAGACATGAATGCTCAGTTTCTGGAGCTCGACTTCTGGGATTCAAGTCCTGTCTAATTGCTGCCTACACGTTACTGAACCTGTCTGAGCCCAATCTCTTCGTGGGTAAAATGGAACCAGGAGGCCCTCTCTCAGGAGAGTGTCCCAAGGGAGCGACAAACGTCTAACATTTAGGAAGTGCTTCTTGGGTCCCCCGCATGCACAAGGCTCACAGAAACCTTAGGAGAAATGTCTTATTTTGGGTCCCTTTTCACGAAGGTAGACACGGGAGCCCAGAGAGGGTAACTGTCCGATGGTGCAGAGCGCTCCAACAGTGCGATTGCAAATCACAACGGCTGGCAGTGACAGACTCACGGGGTGGGTACCCCTGAGTGATGCCAGCAAGTGGGTGCGATTATTCTTTCCCTTCTGCAGCCCCGCGGCGGGCTGGTCAGGGCAGCGGATTGTGCGCACTCTCCAGAGGCTTTCCTCGCTCCACGGGGTGCTTCTCTCCCCATTTCCCGTGCCCTATCCATGCTCGCTCCTCGCTCCCTCGCCACAGCTGCCATCCCCGGCCAGGCCATCCCGCTGCCGCCCCGCGTTGGGGGCATCACCCCGCTGGGGTGCCTGGTTCTTCCCGTAGATCCCATCTCAGAACCAGGGAGGGGGCTCCGCCCAAGTCGCTGGGTCTCCGTGGACACCCGAGAAGGCAGCCCCCGAGCTGCCCCGAGACTGGAGAGCCCGCCTCACCTCCCTTCGGCTTTTGCGTCCCCTGTGCCTGGCGCTCCGGCCGCTGCCGCGTCTGCTCGGCCGAGGCTCACAGGCGACCCTGGCTAGGGCGGCGGGTAGCTAGGCTGCGCGCATCCTGGCACCAGAGCGGAACTTCCTGCCCAGGAGGGACGATCGCTTTCTTGGAACCCAGCCAGGTTCCTGCAACTGCTGGGTTAGTACACCTGTTGGCATCAGAGACCTCTTTTCACTGTCCCGGTTCTGCATTCATTGTTTCTTTCCATCTGGCAAACCTTACCGAGTGCCCACCAGCTGCCCGGCGCCAGGACTCAGAGGACCCGGAGGGCGCACAGGCTAGGGTTGCGATCTCCAACACGTTGGCCACATGTGGTTATTGCAGCATTCGAAATCGTGGCCCCAACAAACTGATGTTTTCAAGACAAAAGATTAAAAAAAAAAAAAAAAAAGAACTGCACACATATTACAAAAATTTTTTTTCAACGTTTATTTATTTTTAAGAGACAGAGACAGAGCAGGAGAGGGGCACACCCAAGAATCTGAAACAGGCTCCAGGCTCTGAGCTGTCAGCACAGAGCCCCAGGCCAGTATCCAACTCACAAACTGTGAGCTCATGACCTGAGTGGAAGTCAGAGGCTTAACCCACCGAGCCACCCCGGTGCCCCTACATCCACACTTTTTAAACTCATTGAGAAGTTTTAAATTGATTGTGTGTTAAAATGATAACATTTAAGAGATTGTTAAATAAAATAGATTATTAAAATTATTTTCTCCTGCTTCTCCTTTTCTAAAATACAGCTACTAGAAACTTTAAAATTATGTGTCTCCTATTACCCTTCTATTGGATAGCAGTGGTCTTGGGCAGGAACCCATAGAATGTTCCCCAAATATCTCTCCCAGTTCTCTGTCCTATGATTCATTCAGCCCTTCCTCGTTTCCTTCAGGAAACATTTGGGGGAAGAACTGGTATGAACCAGGCATGGTGCTAATAGTATTGGTTTGCAAATTCAAGAGTGTCTTGGATTTGAGTGTCAGGTACATGCAGAGGGCAAACAAAGACCCAAGAAAGGCGCAGACCACTCCAGATTGATAGGTGGCAGGTTTAATAAGCAAAGGAACTTACATAGAAGGCTTGCCTTGGGCAGCTGCAACACAAGTAGATCTCTGCACCCACCTTCTAGAACCCTAAAAGTTCATACAGAGGACTTCATGGGGTTCAGTCATGTATCAAGTCAGGATATTTTCAACAGCACCTTACTCTTTCAAGTTTTCACTCTCGAAACAAGTTCCTACTGCGGGAACGGTGGGCAGAATGTCGTATCAAGGACGGGGTGGTGGTAAGGAGCCTGCAGCTGCCGAGGGCCAGCCCCAGGGCGCACTTAGTGGTCATGTCCCCTCCATGACATCCTCCAACAGCTAGACGCTGGGGGTACAGAGTGGTAAGCAAAACAGCTACTGCCAGCGACCTCACAGCTGGCAGTCAGGTCGGGTGAGAGAGGTCTATTTAAAAAAGTGTGCAATGAGTAGAAAAGGCAACCTAAGGAATGGGGGAAATATTTGCAAACTATATATCTGATAAAGAGTTAACATCCAAAATACATAAAGAATTTCTACAACTCAACAACAACAAACAACAAAGATAACTAGATTTTAAAATGGGCAAAAGGGTGGCCTAGGTGGCTCAGTCAGTTAAGTGTCCACCCTCAGCTCAGGTCATGATTTTACAGCTTGTGAGTTCGAGCCTCATATCAGGCTCTGTGCTGACTGCTCAGAGCCTGGAGCCTGACTCAGATTGTGTCTCTGTCTCTCTGCCCCTCCCCCGCTTGCGCGCGCATGCGCTCTCTCTCTCTCTCTCTCTCTCAAATATAAACATTAAAATTACTTAAAAATAAATAATTTAAAAAATAAAATGGGCAAAGGACTGGAATGTCCTTCTCCAAAGAAGACCTTCAGGTAGACAGCTAACAAGTACATGAAAGATTGCTCAGCATCATTAATCATATGAGAAATGCATATCAAAGTCACAATGAGAGAACACCTTGTATCCATTAAGATTGCTACAATCAAAACCATAGAAAATAGAGAGTGTTGGTCAGGATGTAGAGAAATTGAAATCTTTGTGCACTGCTGCTCGGATGTGAATTGGTGTAGCCATTATGGCAAACAGTGTGGAAGCTCCTTAAATAATTCAAAACAGAACCACCATTGGATCCAGCAAATCCACTTCTGGGTATACATTCAAAAGAACTCAAAGCAGGATCTCAAAGAGATATGGCACACCCACGTTCCTTGTGCCATGATTCACAAGAGCCAAGAGGTTGAAGCGACCCAAACGTCCATCAATAGATAAATGAACACTAAGTGTGGTGTAGACATACAGTGGGGTCCTATGCAACCTTCAGAAAGAAGGAATTCTGACACAGTCTACAATAGCAAGAACCTCGAGGGACCTACATTAAATGAAATAAGCCAGTCACAAAAGGGCGCATAGTGGATCACTCCACTCATATGAAATATCTAAAGTAGTCACAAACATAGAAACAGAAAGCAGAAAGGGTAGGGGGTAGGGAGAGAAGGAATTAATGTTTCATTGGTACAGAGTTTCAATTCCACAAGATGAAAAAGTTCTAGAGATCTGTTGCACAATGTGGATATACTCAATACTACTGAACTGTACACTGAAAAATCACTAAATGGGGGGGCATCTGGGTGGTTCAGTTGCTTGGGCGACCGACTCTTGCTTTCGGCTCAGGTCATGATCTCACAGTACGTGAGTTTGAGCCCCATGTTGTGCTCAGCACCAGTGTGGAGCCTGCTTGGGACTTTCTTTCTCTCTCTGCTCTGCCTCCACTAACGTGCCCGCACATGCACGCTCTCTGTCTCTTTCAAAATAAATAAACAGGGGCACCTGGGTCGCTCTGTCGGTTAAGCGTCCAACTTAGGCTCAGGTCATGATCTCACGGTCCATGGGTTCGAGCCCCACATTGGGCCCTGTGCTAACAGCTCAGAGCCTGGAGTCTGCTTCAGATTCTATGTCTCCCCCTCTCTCTCTGTCCCTTCCCCACTTGTGCACGCTCTCTCTCTCTCAAAAATATATAAGTAAACTTAAAAAATAAACTTTAAAAAAGAGTTAAGATGATAAATTTAATGTTATTTTTTCATCACAACTTAAAAAACCATTCAGTGATATAAATGCAGTCGTAATTACTGCAACCAAGGGGGGTACAAAATGCCCTAAGAATTTAGAGTTAATTGGGGGCTTTACTGGGTGTGAGGCCAGGCTTCCATTAGGAAGTGATGCCTCAGCGAACTTGGGAATCCAGGCAGGAGAGGAGCAAGGGCAGCGGGGGCTGAGGTAGCAGCCGGCGCCAAGACCCCAGGGCAGCAGGTCACGTGCTGAGTCTGGCTGTATCGTACACAGCACAGGTGTCTCCAACCTCCCTGCTTCAGGAGCAGAATCAATGACAATAAGGACAGTAACAGCCAACATGTCCCAGAAATTAATTCACTTACTTATGTAATTAACGTAAATATCGAGTGCCGGGATTCTGAAGTAGGCTACTTCGGGTTAAATTCTAGCTCTAGTATATCCTTTCTAGCTTCATAATCTTGGGCAAGTTACTGAATCTCTGTGCCTCAGTTTCCCTTATCTGTAAAATGAAGACAGTAACGAGACCTATATAGAGGGCTGTTGCGAGGACAAATCAGGTAGCTTCTACTAGGAGTTATGTCATGTATACAGTGGCTGCCACAGCGCAAGGACTGTTTAGTACTTAGTAAAGGCAATTTAATTACATGGAGCAATTGTGCTAACGCCTCACATGCTGTGATAGACTGCCAGCTGGTCACAAATTCCTCCCGTCCCGAGAAGCATACCCTTTCACAATGTGACCTGCAGAACCAGGATCCATCTTTCCACATAAAAGGAGGGTGCATCCCACACCCAGCAAGGGTACATTTGATCCCTGAGGCTCCTTCTTCTGCCCTGTTTCTATCACCATCTCCGAAAGTGACAGGTCCATTTTCCCCAGTGGTTGCTCAGCCACCGCAGAACCTTACAGCAACTATCACTGGCCCTTCTATTTTTACTTCTCACATCTGTCAGCAGACGACAGTGAGGGCCTGGTGGTCTGATCTCTATGTACAGGCTCTCACCACCTCTGACGGATTCTATGCTGCCATCTCCCTGGTCCAGCCCATCATCTCTTGATGACTGCACTGGCCCCTTCGTGGTCTCCTGCTTGTGCCCTTGTGCGTCCGAGTCCATCCTCAAGGCAGCAGTCAGAGCCATCCTGCAGAGGCACGGATCCTCTAGTGGCTCCTGCCTGCCCCAGGGTAAAAGCCAAAATCCTATGGTGGCCCGTGAGGCCCTGTGCTCTGGCTTCATCCACCACAGATCCCCCAGCTGGCTCACTCAGCACCACCGCTCTGGCCTTTCTAGATCCAGACTCTAGCACTCCAGCGCCATCTGCCGTCCAGGGCACTTGCACCCGCTGCCCCATCGCCTGAACCAACATCCCCCTGGAAGTCACGCAGCCCGCTTCCTCATCCCTTTCACACTGACTCCCGTGGTGATCTTCCTCAGCTCTCCAGGTCCATCTGCACCTTGTCCCTAGCCTGGGTTTTCTCCCTACCCTTTCCTGCTTGTTTTTCCCCCAAAGCACTCGCCCCTGACACATTACGGGTGCGTGTGTGTCCTGTCTGCCTCCCTCCACTAGAATGGAAGCTTTCCGAGGACAGAGACTTGGGCCTGCTCTGTTGTCTGATTGTTGAGTCCCCAGTGCCCACGACGGAGCATGGCATGTAGCAGGTACTCGGTATTTACTAAAAGAGCACAGTCATGGGAATAGAGTAAGAAAGGAGAAGGAAGTAGAGGTGCCGGGGAGGCTCAGTCAGTCAAGTGTCCGACTCTTGGTTTCAGCTCAGGTCATGATCTCAGTTTGTGAGTTTAAGCCCCACGTCGGGCTCTGTGTTGACAGAGGGAGCCCTCTCTTTCCCTCTCTCTCCACTTCTCCCCCACTGCTGCACATGTCCGTGCACACACACACACACACACACCTCTCTTTCTCTCAAAATGAATAAACTTAAAAAAAAAGTAAACCAATCCACAAATTCAATGAGGACCCTGCAGCCCTGACTGCATCTTCCTATCATCAGCGTCTTCAACTTCATCAGCATGCCTCTTCCGTGTGTGTGCCTCACTTTACAGTTTGCAAAGCACATTCACACCCATGACACATTTGACGCCTACAAGACCCCATGAGAGAGGGATGTTAGTGGAGTGAAGAGTCATACTCTTCCCAGTTTTCATGGAGAAACAGAAAAAAACTGTTGAGACTTGCCCAGGACAAAATGACTCAGCAGTGAAAGAGCTATGATTCACCCATGACTTCTGACTCTGAGTCCACCTCAGTGGTTCGATGCTCAGTGGCTAGTTACCGCTAGGTGTGCAGTGGTCAGATGCATGAGCTATGGAGTTCAAACAAACAAGACTATGAAACTTACCTCTACTACTTCCTAGCTGTGTGACATTGGGAAAGTTGCTAGTCCTCTCCGGGACTCCCGTTTTCTCAATCATCAGGCAGGATTAAAAATAATATCCTCCTCATACGCTGTCCTGAGAGTTGAATGAGATAAGATTTGGTATGTCATGATTAGCGAGTTAAAAAAAATACTTTGAAAAAATATGAGCATGTTATTTCATGGGTATTCAAACACTTTTTTTGAGTGGTTTCCAGCTCTGCCCAAAGTTGCTCCAGTTAACCTGATGGGGAGGGACTGGAAAGTATGATGCCATCTATTTTAAAGGTGGTAAACTAAGGCTCTTGGTCTCAAAAGGGATTTGACTCAGTGCTTCTGGGAAGAGAAGGGCTGTGAAAAGCTACCAGAAGGCAGGCTCCCCAGAGGCAGAGCAGAGCTGTGGCCACCCCCTGGAGCACTCATTATATTCACGACACAATCTCATTCTGTCATCTCCGGAGAGGACAGTGTTTACACACACTGCAGAGATGTTTGCAATGATGTGGCCGCTGAACCACAGTAGCAAGGCACCACGCCTGCACACTTGCGCCCTCTTGTGGCCAGTTCCGCAGTCTGTCCAAAGGGTGCGGTGACCAGAAACGCAGCCCGGGCACTTGACATCACAGATGACCTCATTTAATATCTCCATGAGGTGGCTTTACAACATGGAGACTGCAGGAGAGAGACTGATACAAAGAAAAGCAAACCTTGCCCAAAGTCACCATGCGAGTAAGCATCAGAGCCAACAACATTCAAATCCAGACTTGTCTTGACTCCAGAGCTCACAGACTTTCCCCAACACTGCATTACAGATTGAAATAGACTCAGGCCTACCGACCTATTTGGGGATCAAACTCTATCATGACTCCATTATTCGATTCTATGTGGAATCGCAAATTATGAAAATATGTCCCTACCCCCTAGAAAAAAATCTCTGTGGTCGCTCCCTGGGGAGTAGGGTAGGAATGGAGCCTGTCATTCAAATGCATAGACATAATATATTTGATTCCCAAGATAAACCATTCAACCAATTTCTAAGTCATCTACCAATACATACACTAGAATCCCATTTATTTAACACTAGTATAATACATCTAGAAATTAGGATAAAGTGGTCAGAAGCATATAAACTTAAAAGTGGCTACTCCCAGGGAGGGAAACAGGATAGAGTATGAAGAGAGGTGTTACTTTTTATTCTTCTTGTTTCTGTGTCATTGGAAACAAGCATATTTTACATATATTTCTGTAGAGTTGAACAGTTTTATTTTCATAAATTTAAAAACCATTTAAAATTGTTTTAAAAAGTAATATATATTTAAAAGTTTATTTATTTATTATGTATTTATTTAGTGAGAGAGAGAGCGAGCACATGCTTGTGTGAGCAGGGGTGGATCAGAGAAGCAGAAAGAGAGAGGGAGAGAGAGAATGCCAAGCAGTCTCCACACTCCACTCAGAGCTCAATCCCAAGAACCGTGAGTTCACAACCTGAGACAAAATCAAGAGACCAATGCTTAACTGACTGGGCCACCCAGGCGCCCCACTTATTTATTTTGAGAGAGGGAGGGGGAGGGGCTGAGAGAGGGAGAGGGAGAATCACAAGCAAGCTCTGTGCTGTCAGTGCAGAGCCCACACAGGGCTCCATCCCAGGAACCATGAGTTCATAACCTGACCTGAAATCATGAGTCAGACTCCCAGAGCACGTTGGTGGCTCAGTCAGTTAAGCGACCAACTTTGGCTCCGGTCATAATCTCATGATTCGTGGGTTCAAGCCCGTTGTAGGGCTCTGTGCTGGCAGCTCAGAGCCTGGAGCCTGCTTCAAATTCTACATCTCCCACTCTTTCTTCCCCTCCCCCATTCACACTTTGTCTCTCTCTCAAAAAAAAAAAAAAAAAAAAAAGAGCCAGACTCCCAACCGACTGACTGAGCCACCTAGGTACTCCTAAAAAGTAATAGTATTTAACTGAAAAATCCCACAGGTGATTCTGAGGAACATTCTAGGTTAAGACTGAAAGATTATTGCCTTAAAAATTGTGACACTCATATGTAGTTGAAAAGGAAACTGATACCCTGTGTGCCAATAACACCAAAAGGTAACATTTATAAGCACCTACCATATGAAGAACTATGGTCTGGAATCCTTTCCGTCTATTTATTTTTTTAATGTTTTATTTATTGCTAGGAGAGAGAGAGAGACAGCATGAACAGGGGAGGGTCAGAGAGAGAGGGAGTCACAGACTGAAACAGGCTCCAGGCTCTGAGCTGGCAGTTAGCACAGAGCCGGACGCGGGGCTCGAACCCACAAACCGCGAGATCATGACCTAAGCGAAAGTCGGACTCTTAACCGACTAAGCCACCCAGGCGTCCCCCTTTCCGTCTATTAATGCATTTCATTCCCTCTATAACCCTGTGAGGTACGTACTTGTAGTAGCCAGCCTGCAAGATGGCTGTCAGTGACCCTTACCTCATGGTGTTCACACCCGTGTGTAGTCTTTTCCCACACTAAATAGTACTGACCTGTGTAACCAATAGGATATTTTCGAAATGATAGTATGTGACTTCCAAGACTAGGCCATAAAAGATACTGCCACTTCTGCCTTTCACTCTCTGTCTTGAACCAGTGGCTCTGGGAGAAAACAGCCGCCATGTTGTGAGGATGCTCCAGCTGCCCTGGGGAGAGGCCCACAGGATCATGAATGGCTTTTCGTTTCATGCCTCTTGATTCTTCTTTAATCTCCTTTTCCTTTAATTTGTCGCATTTTTTTTTCTCTAAAGATATTGGCATTGTCAAAATACTTGGCCAGTTGCCTCTCAACATCCCACAATTTGGATTTGCCTCTTTCTTCCTGAATAGATCCAGTTAACAGGTGAGGTTTTGTCAAGTGAAGAGGTCTGTCCCATCGGTGTGGTTGACTTGGATCTCTTCTTTATTCATGTGCTTACAAGTTTCAGTAATGCACAGATAGTGTTTGTTTCTTGCTGATGATCGCAAATCACTGTGGTAATTGACTTTTTTTTAAAATTGTGAAGATGTGATTGACCCAAATCTTGACCCTGAGAAAGGATCCTAAAGAAAAATTATAAATATTAACAAAAGGAATATAATTTACAGATATAACTGTAAGCAGAAAGAGTTAGGGGGTCCCCAGAAAAAGAAAGGTGAGATATAGCTTTTGTGGCACAGCAGAAGTCGTTTTAGACCCCTGCTACTCTCTGTGATCTACAGTTCACCAGCACTATTTGCCCTGGTAGCACTTCGGGCAGAATTTCTCCTAGGAGCTGTTGGAACAAGGAAACGCAAAAACCTCAGTAGATAAGGATTTTAAGGGAAGGGAATGAAAAACCCAATGGTCTCTACCAAGCCAGAATACAGCCTACCCATATCAGACACAGTAAATCAATGGTAAAATTCCCAGCACTGTTTTAGAAATAGATTGACCTGATGCACATTCTTTTTTTTTTTTTAATATTTTTATTTATTTCTAGGAGAGAGAGCGAGAGACAGCGTGAGCAGGGGGAGGGTCAGAGAGAGAGGGAGTCACAGACTGAAACAGGCTCCAGGCTCTGAGCTGGCAGTCAGCACAGAGCCCGACGCGGGGCTCGAACCCACGAACCGCGAGATCATGACCTAAGCGAAAGTCGGACGCTTAACCGACTAAGCCACCCAGGTGCCCCGACCTGATGCACATTCTTGAGTCGTTTTTGCAGGATTGAAACTGGCCCACAGGGTTAATGAGGTTAAAACCGTCACCAGCAAGTCCCCCACTCACCCTCCTTCTTCCTGAAAGAGACATTTTCTTTTTTTCTAAATATTTATTCATTTTTGAGAGACAGAGAGAGAGTGAGCAGGGGAGGGGCAGAGAGAGACACACACACACAGAATCAGAAGAGCTGTCAACACAGAGCCACATGCAGGACTCAAACCCATGAACTGAGCTGAAGTCCCAGGCTCAACCGACTGAGCCCCTCAGGGGCCCCAACCTTATCTTAGAGGCAAACAAGACGAGCTCCCGCCAGCCTAGACCAGTTTGAGCTCAACCAATGACTCACACCTGTGGGGATAGACCATGGAGTGTCCGACAGTGACCTCCATCTCATTCTAATGTTGAAACCTCTGCCCATGGGGCACCTCGGTGGCTCAGTCAGTTAAGTATCTGACTCTTGATTCTGGCTCAGGTCATGATTTCCGGGTTCCTGAGTTTGGGCCCCGCATTACGCTTTGTGCTGAACAACAGAGCCTGCTTGGGATAATCTCTCTAGCCCTCCCCTGGTTGCATGCTCTCTCTCTCTCTCTCTCAAAATAAACATTAAAAAAAATAAAATCTCCACCTCAGGAGGAACACATGCTTTATTAACACACATAGGATACGTGCATAGGCATGTTTTCTAAGTATGCCTGGGCAACCCCACGCCCAGCTTGACATGCAATGACAAGCCTCCCTCTTCTGATTTTTCACCCTAACCCCAAATAAAAGAAACCCACTCACCTCCGCCTGAGGAGTTACGCTTTGCAAATTGTTCCTCGTGATCTCCTAATGTGCTACAAATAAAGTTTCCTTTGTGACACAATTCCGCCCAGAGTGGTCTCTGCCTGTTAACTCACCACCAGGCAAACCTGTCACCAGCTCAACCCCAGGACCTGACCTTTACGCCCCCCTGGAGGTACTCACTCGCCTTTATCTCACATTTTTCCTTAAGCGCTTTTTTCCGACTTGCCTCTTCACTCAGGCAAATGAAACCCAAAACCACCTCAGGGGTGATGGCGACTGCCCTGACCAGACCCGCAGGCCAGACCATTTGACCCTGTGCAGATGGACTGTGGAGTGACCCCCGGAATGACCCAACACTACCTTTACCTCATTATAATACTAAACTCTCCACCGAAGGCGGAGCACGAGCCTCATTTACATACCTTCAACTTTTGTCTGGGCATGTTTCCTTAAGGCGCATGCGCGATGCCCTTCCACCCGCCTCTAGTCCAACGAACGGGAATCCCCGACCTAAATATTCATCCTAACCCTAAACAAAAGACACCCATTCACCCTCTCTCTGGGTATCAGGGCTTTGGAAGCCATTCCCGTGATCGTCCTTATTTTGCTGCAAATAAAGTTTTCCTGTGCGACGACCCACCTGGTGCAGCTTGTGTGACTCATGGAGGATCGAACTCACGTTGTTTTGGTTACATAACTGGAATGTGAGCAAGTCGAAACGGCCCAAACTTGGCGCTTTAAAATTCCCAAACTCCAGAAATTAAGAAAACTGTTCCATTTGCAATTGCACCTAAAAGAATAAAATGCCGAGGAATAAACTCAACCAAGGAAGTAAAATTTCCAAACTCACCATCTCAACAAGGCAAATATCGATCGCCAATCGATGTCAGCGCGACCGTCTGACATCATGTGCCTCCTGGTATGATGGACTATGAAACACACAAAACAGTAACATTTCTCCAATAACCTTTGGGAGCAAACTTAGGGTCACCAGTTTTTGCTTTTGTTTTCTCACATGACCAACACCAGGCAAGAAATTTTTTAGAGGCGCCTGGGTGGCTCAGTTGGTTAAGTGTCCGACTTCAGTTCAGGTCATGATCCCGCAGCTTGTGGGTTCAAACCCTACGTCGGGCTCTGTGCTGACAGCTCGGAGCCTGGAGCCTGCTTCGGATTCTGTGTCTCCCTCTCTCTCTGCCACTCCCCCACTCGCACTCTGTCTCTCAAAAATAAAGGTTAAAAAAAAGATATTAGCATTTAGTAATATGAACCTTTAATGAAAAACGTTTAGTGTATTTAACAAACATTTATATACCAATTATTCTGGACCAGGCACTGTTCTAAGTAGTTTATAGAAATAATTTCCTCATGTCATTCTGATGTGGAGAACAAAGGCAAAAGAGATATGAATAAAATTAAATTTCCATATAACCTGCAGCCCATTGACAAATACTGGAGACAGGCAGAATATGACATTCCTCCAGAAACTCCTGTCTTACAGTTAATGCTTTGTTAGAGGGGAAAACAAAGCTTGACAGTTAGCTGGCCTCCAGGATCCTGTAAATCTTCTTTAACGTATGGGAATCCTTTAGGAAACTTCCTTTGTCTTTACCTCCCCCAACTCCAAAGTATATGATCAGTCACTCCTCACAAGCTCAGTGTAGCTCTTTCTGCCCATGAGTCCTGTCCCTGTGCTTTAATAAAGCCACCTTTTTGCACCAAAAACATCTCGAGAATTCTTTCTTGGCCATTGCCTCCAGGACTCTCTCTACTTCAAGCCACATCAGTTCCAACCATCTTAAGCGCTGGGCTGGGACTAGGCTTGGGGGAAGAAGAGGAGGGTGGAGGAGGGAGATACTCGCAGGTGCTTAACCCTGCACTTCAAAACCCTGGGTGTCTCTGTAAATGCTGCCCTCAGGACCCCTGCCCGCCTTACAGCCCTGTGTTGGTGGCAGAAGATGTTGATGGGGTTTTGGGGTGGTGGGGGTCCGGAGCTGATGGCCAAGAAAGAATTCTTGAGATGTCTTTGGTGCAAAAAAAAAAAGGTGATTTTATTATGTAAAAAAAAAGGTGGCTTTATTAAACACGGGGACAGGACCCGGGGGCAGAAGAGCTGCCCTGGGGGTGTGAAGAGTGACTGGTTATATACTATGGAGTTGGGGGAGGTAGAGGCTGAATGGAGGCCTCCAGAGGGACTTTGATATGGTAAAGAGGACTCTTAAGATACTTGAGGCCTTGCTATTATCAAGCTAAGGTTGTTTTCTCTCTGGGAAGGCATTACCATTAGGACTGTAGGGGGTTCCTGGAGAAATGTTTTACTCTGTATTTGCCTCAAGTATTTGTCATTGGGCTGCAAGTTATAAAGAAATTTAATTTTACCTACCACTTCCTTCTTTGTTCCCCACATCACCGTGGAGGGGAGGGGACACTGAATCTATAGGTTCCTGCAGATTAGGCTGTTGATAACATTGCCTTTTTCTTGTAATTTACCAAGACATACGTAAACTGAGGGAGACTCATGTCCTGCATGACTGTGATCTCTACGAGTTAACCATTTGTTTCCTTTCCTTTCCTTTGTTCTCGGGCAGCCAGCAGTGCCTGAGGAATGTCACACAGATCCCACCCGGGGAGAGGGGTATTTGTGGTGTGTCAGCTTGCCTTATGCTCCCTCATCACAGCCATTAGAATCATTTGATGAGAAAACAGGAGCACAGAGAGGTTTAGCAACTTGCCTCAGACCACACAGCTAGTGAGTGGCAGAGCCAGCTGTGGAACCCAGGCTGTCTGGCTCCACAGCCCGTGCTCTCAGCCACCTCTCTCTGCAAATAGAACATTTTAACATGAAAAAGGATAACAACAGAATAAAACCGTCCTTCCTGAGAAGGAAGGCTTTGCAACCTGACGCGTTCATAGGCACAGATGAACCCAGGCATTTATAATAAAAATGTAATGAGGTATGTGCCGTGTGCTCCGCAGCTTGGAGGTGTGTGCAAAATAAGCCGAGGGGATCATTTTTTCCTCCCCTGTCACCCAAGTGGACCCCGTTGGCTCTTAACAGCTGTGTTTTAGGCTTCTGAGCAGCCCTATGGGAATACTCATGGCCTTTGTTGGGATTCAGCTCTTGGCGGGAGGGGATTAAAATGGAATCATTCGGGTCGGGGGATGATCTGTGCCTTGTGGGAAGGCAAGGGAGTGGTTTAAGGCTACAGTCCAAGTGGGGACTGGGAGGCAGGAAGGAAGCGTTTTCCAGATGGGCCCTTGGTCGATCTCTGAGCCCCCTGGGAAGGGACAAACCAGTGTGGACGTGCATGGACTGTAAACACTTAGGTCTTTAAAATAGCAGCTGAGCTCTC
The DNA here is from genome assembly GCF_003009895.1 of Hyaena hyaena. Taxonomy (NCBI): domain Eukaryota; kingdom Metazoa; phylum Chordata; class Mammalia; order Carnivora; family Hyaenidae; genus Hyaena; species Hyaena hyaena. Next base: position 691,679 of record NW_024081182.1, on the reverse strand, counting down.
TCCAGCAGGGAGGGGTCCTTTGCTTAGAGCCCTTTCTTTGCTGACAGCCAAGAGTCTGGAAAACTCAAAAAGGGCTGAGCCTCTCCTGACCTCAGAGGTGTTTGACCACTTCTAAATTTTACAATTTGCTTTAAGATTAATTTAAAATTAATTTAAGATTAATTTTCATGACTCCAAATAAAGATGTATTGTATTTAAACATCCTGGAACAATTCATACCAGAAAGAGAGAGTTTCCCTCCTTCCCCCATTACGTTTCCCATTTTTACAGAAAATTTCATCAGGAGCTGACTCAGAGTTTGGAGCCCCTTTTATAATCTTAAAATGAACTTCACAAACCCAATTTATGCAATCAGCTGGAATTGTTGAGCACCTCCTGTGTGCCAGACAGTTGAGATGTGGGAAAATCTGTCAGTGACGGCAGACACACCAGGATCCCTGCCCTTGCGGGACTTTCATTTTAGTGATGGAGACACACAATAACACATAAAACACATATAAAAACACACATAAAACAGTCAAATATATATGTATATATTTGTTATGTTTGTGTTTTGAGAGAGAGAGACAGAGCACAAGCAGGGAGAGGCAGAGAGAGAGAGACACAGAATCTAAGGCAGGCTCCAGGCTCCAAGCTGTCAGCACAGAGCCTGACTCAGGGCTCGAACTCATGAACTGTGAGATCATGGCCTGAGCTGAAGTCACACCCTTAACCAACATGAACCACCCAGGCACCCCCAGTCAAATGTATATTTTGTTAGAATGTGATGACTGCCTGGGTACCTGGGTGGCTCAGTCCGTTGAACATCTAACTCTGGCTCAGGCCATGACCTCTCGGTTCGTGAGTTTGAGCCCCACGTCTGGCTCTGTGCTGACAGCTCAGAGCCTGGAGCCTGTTTCAGTCTACGGCTCCCTCTCTCTCTGCCCCTCCCCTGTTTATGCTCTGTCTCTCTGTCTCTTTCTCTCAAAAATAAATAAACATAAAAAAAAAAGAAGGAACACTGCCTTCTCTTAAAAAAAAATGTGATGACTGCCATGAAAAATAATCATACAGAGCAGTGATGAGGGAGCATGGGGCAAACTGAGGGCAAAGTACAGGCTATAAGCAACCCCCCTCCTCCAAGGTGAGATATGTGTAATATTCCTCTGACACTCCTGGCTGCCCAAGGACAGAGGAAAGGAAAGAAAGCACATGGTTGACTGATAGAGATCACAGTCATGCAGGACAGGAGTCTCCTTCACTTTATGGATCACTTAGTAAACTGCAAGAAAAAAAGCAATCTTATCTATAGCCTAATCTCCAAAAATGTATAGACTCCCATTTCCTGGGCCCCTAATCTCACCCTCATCAAGATGTAAAGGGGTTTGAGTGCTTGCCATGGTGACGTGGGAAACAAAGGCAAATGAAAACTTAAATTCCCTTACTGCCTTACCCCGCCATCTTTTATTTTACCCCACTTACCCCACCATCACCCCCAAAACCCCATCAGCAGAGTAAGACTGTTATTATAGACATTTTGTGGAATTGAGTGGTTTGAAGTGTTGGCATTGGGAGCATATGGCTAAGAAAGAATTCTTGAGACCTCCTTGGTGCAAAATGGTGGTCTTATTAAAGCACAGGGACAGGACCCACGGGCAGGAAAAGCTGCCCTGGGGTTGTGAGGAGTGACTGATTATATACTTGGGAGTTGGGTGAGGTAAAGGCAAGAGGAAGTTTCCAAAAAGACTTTTGCAGCACCTGGGTGGTTCAGTCGGTTAAGCAGCTGACTCTTATTTTGGCTCAGGTCGTGATCTCACGGTTCATGGGTGGAGCCCTGCATCGGGCTCTGCACTGACAGTATGGAGTCTGGGATCCTCCCTCTTCTCTCTCTGCCCCTCCCCTACTCTCTCTCTCTCTCTCTCTCTTTTGTTGCAGGATTCTCGCTCAGAGAGTCGTGTCACTGAGACTTTTCTTTCCAGGAAGCAACTTTATTCTGCCGGCACCGCTCAGTTGGGTTCGTACCCAAAAGAACTGAGCGGCCCACATCATATGGCAAAGGTTTTTTATGCATTTTCTATTTCTTTGTCTCCCATATATGGTAACACACATAAACATTCAGTCTGATTAAGTTGTTTCAGTTTATAAGAACATGGGGGTTGTAGGCAGCTGGACCCATATCTAGGTGACCTTGAAGTCTTCTCTCCTCTCTTCTTCATTTTTTTCGTTCTCCTTATGGAGGGGTTCCTACCACACTTTCTCAAATAAACTTTTAAAAAATTTAAAAAAAAATTTTTAATGTTTATTTTTGAGAGACAGAGAGACAGAGTGCGATCAGGGGATGAGCAGAGAGAGAGGGAGACACAGAATCTGAAGCAGGCTCCAGGCTCTGAACTGTCAGCACAGAGCCCGACGCAGGGCTTGACCCACAAGCTGAGTGATCATGACCTGAACTGAAGTTGGACACTTAACCAACTGAGCCACCCAGGTGCCTCTAAAAAAATTTTTTAAATAAAAAAAAAAAAAAGGACTTTCATATGCTAAAGAACGTTCACAGGATCCTGGAGTTCTAGCTATTGTCAAGCTAAGGTTATTTTTCCCTCTAGTGAGGCATTAAGACAGGAGCCCCCTGAGGAATGTCATAGTCTGCAAGCCTCAAGTATTTCTGAACAGGGCTGCAGGTTATAAGGAAATTTAATTTTACCTATATTTCTTTCTACCTTTGTTCCCCACATCACCAGAAAAACCTACATGAAGAACATGGTTGACGAGAGCAAGAATTTATTCTTGATTTAAGTCAAGGATCAGAGGGCTGAGGCAGATAGGGGAACGGAGGGGGGCAGTGTTAAACAGGTGGTCTGGAGGAAGGTGGGTGAACAAGGGGCATGTGAGTCTGCTTAAATGAAGGAGAGGCAAGGGAGAGAGCCGCTTGGCTCTCTGCAGGCAGAGTGTTCCCTGAACATGGCATAACCCTACCTGCACAACTAATGTGGAAAACCAAACAATATACTGACCCAAGTCTAAGAGGAAAGAAGGATAAAACAAAAGTATTTGTAAGAGGATAACAGTCATGAAATAGTGGATGTCTTCTAGAAGAAACATCTCAAAGGCTTCAGCTACAAAAGTGGAGCGATACAGGAGCATAGTAGTGATGACTCAATTACCCTGAGCGGCTTTGACTTTCTGAAATAGCGAATAACTCTTGATAGAATTAGAGGCTAGGAGATATATACTCTCCTCAACGTATACAGTGGCTGTGTTCCTGGGAAATTCAACACAGATTTAAGGCATACAAAAATACAGGGTATTTATTTGTCAGATGGAGTTTGGTTCTTGGCTCTGATCATTAGAAGGGGTTTTAATCTGCTTGCATGTCTGCTTGGATCGTGGGCGCTTTGTGTCCCAGGAAACAGGATGTTTATCGCATGGGATGGAACCCATCAGCTCACTGCTAGGGAGCAACCTGGCTTTCACTTTGAATTAAGTCCGTAGCATCCCTTGTCCATGGTAACTGCTAAGCTGCCTCCCACATTTCCAAAGTGCCCCCTGGAGGGGTATCACCTTAGGTTAAGAACACTTCTCTGGTTGCAGGATTCTCACACAGAGAGTCGTGACACTGAGGCTTTTCTTTCCAGGAAGCAACTTTATTCATGCCGGCACCACTCAGTTGGGGTCGTACCCAAAGAACTGGGCAGCCCATATCACATGGCATAGTTTTTTATGCATTTTCTATTTCTTTGTCTCCCATATATGGTAACACACATAAACATGCAGTCTGATTAAGTTGTCTCAGTTTACAAGGCCATGGAGGATGTAGGCACCTGGGCACATATCTAGGTGACCTTTAAGTCTTCTCTCCTGTTTTTTCTCTCTCTTTAGGGAGGGGCCCCTACCACACGCTAATCTATCTTTTTTGCAAATGTGAAATCTGAGGACTCTATAGATGAAATTGTTCGTGAGCGTTTGTGAGCACACAGCCAAACCTGCAGGCCTACATTATTACCCGTTGTAGCAACGATAAAAATTACATGTCCAGCATCTTTGTGTTTTTCTATGAAGGGTTTGACCCAAGAGGAAACACAGGGATAAAGAATAGGTTTCCTATAATATGTTTAAAAAGAATAACTTTCATTTCTCGATTATGAATGCAATTTTGTAGAGAAGCCGGTGAATACAGAAAAGCAATAAGAAAAAAAAAAGACTTCTGTCATCACCTAGAAAAACTGCTGCTAAAATCTTGGTGTGACTGTTTCCATCTCCTCTGAGGCTCAGCAGCATCGTGCCCTCCCACAAATTCCTATTACCCCTTAAGACAACCAGACTCAGTTATCATTGCTGCCAAATAAAAGCAAGTTAGCCTACACCAAGTTAAACAATGAGTGAAAAACCAACCAAATGAATAAAAAAGGCAAACAAACCAACAGCAAGCTCAAATTATCTGTGAAAATTTAAAGTAGCAAAGACAGGCGTACCTGGGTGACTCAGTCAGCTAAGCATCTGACTCTTCACTTAGGCTCAGGTCATGATCTCACTTCATGAAATCGAGCCCCACAATGGGCTGTGTACTGACAGCAAAGAGCCTGCTTGGGACTCTCTCTCTCCCTCTCTCTGTGCCCCTCCCTTGCTTTCTCTCTCAAAATAAATTTTTAAAAATGAGAAGTAGCAAAGACATTGGCTAATTCTTTTTCTGTAAGTGAATTGAAATGATACGCTTTATTTGCACATATCTGTGGGTGTGTAAAATTCTCTCTCCTTTGTCCAATTTTGCAACCCCATAGGTGTCTTACACAACCAAGCTACTATATAAATATGTATTTAGGGATTTACAGTTTACAAAGCTTTTCTGTTGTGGGCAACATGTGGAATGACAATTAGGGGGCAGAGCGATGAAGTTTCCAGGGCAGTCAATGCACAGGGGACCCTGTTTGTACCAACACAACATACATGAAGAACTTGGGTGATGGGGCCAGGGATTTACTCTTTTTTTTTATTTATTTTTTTTAATGTTTTATTTATTTCTAGGAGAGAGAGAGTCAGGGCGAGCAGGGGAGGGTCAGAGAGAGAGGGAGACACAGAATCTGAAACAGGCTCCAGGCTCTGAGCTGGCAGTCAGCACAGAGCCCAACGCGGGGCTCGAACCCACGAACTGCGAGATCATGACCTAAGCGAAAGTCGGATGCTTAACTGACTAAGCCACCCAGGTGCCCCAGCCAGGAATTTACTCTTGATTGAAGTCAAGTACATCAGTTTCAGTGTAAGTATGACTTACTTACATACTTACAGTATGACTGTAATTATGACTCACAGATCTCTACTCAGTCCTCACAGAGTTTATGTAAACTTAGAGTTGAGATGCCACCACCTTTTGCCATGGGAAGAGAGAAATGGACAAAATCAGGGGCAAGTGTGACATGCAGGTTCCAAGGATAAGGAAACAGCAAACATGAATTCCACAGGCAAGAACATGCTAGATGTGTCCAAGAAGCAGAAAAGAGGCCAGCCACAGTGGCAATAGTAGGAGACGGGGTTGGACGGGTCCTGCAAAGCCTGGTCCACACACAATAAGGAATTTGCGAGTGTATTCTAAGTGGCAAGAAGAAATCATTGGGGGAGGGTTGTTTAAGCAGGAAAATGACAAAATTGACTCCTTTTTTGAGAAATTGGTTTTGGGGCGCCTGGGTGGCTCAGTCAGTTAAACATCCAACTTTGGCTCAAGTCATGATCTCACAGTTCATGGATTCAAGCCCCGCATCAGGCTCTGTGCTGACAGCTCAGAGCCTGGAGCCTGCTTTGGATTCTGTATCTCCTTCTCTCTCTCTGCCCCTCCCCCACTCACACTCTGTCTCTCTCTGTCTCTCTCTAAAAAAATAAACATATAAAAAATTAAACAAAAAATAAACATAAAAAATTAAAAAGAATTTTAAAAAATGCTTTAAAAATAGAAATTGGTTTTGACTGCTGTGTGGACAATGTTTGGACAAGACAGGGAGACAGTCAGGAGGCAGGCCTTGCCTTGGGGGAGACCATGGTGCTCTGGGTAGGTGACCTGTGGGGGGCTGGGGGGACGGGGAAACAGGAGTGATTCCACTGTGCCTCCCTCTTAAGGAAAACATGGCTTTTTTCTGTTTAAAATGGGGTTTAGGGGCTCCCATTATCTTAGGAATGATGAAAATTAAGTGAGGTCATGCACGATGAAAGGTTGATAGGAAGTAATGTTTCAATAAGCAGAAGTTATTATTATTATCATTATTCCCCTAATAATAAAAGAGAACCCTCACCAAGCCTCCTCACATTCTCCTGTGGAAAATAGATAAAACAAAGCGCTAAACTGAGAAAGGAGACAGGGGGCGCTGGGGCAAGACATGTGCCTCCCCTTGAAATGAAAGCAATAAAAGGAATCAAGGATTCCTTTCTTGTTCTGTTTTCTGTCCTACTTGCCATCCTTCTGTCTGAATTTGTCCAGTTGACAGGCTTCTTCCTCTCCTACTTCAAACAGGAGATTTCTGTGATCTTTTCCTGAAGAACTGCCCTATTTCTATTCCTGTAACATTAGTCTAGACACATGGGTGGCTCATTCTGTTAAGTGACTGAGTCTTGATTTCAGCTCAGGTCATGATCTCATTGTGAGTTTGAGCCCCACGACAGGCTCTGCACTGTCAGCATGGAGCCCGCTTGCGATTCTCTCTCTCTCTCTGTCTCTGCTTCTCTCTGCTTTCTCTCCTCAAAATAAATAAACTTAAAAAAAAAAAAACCAGTCTTCTCCCGGGAGGAAGAAGTCTCCTTCAGCAGCCTGGGCTCACTCCCTTGCCTTGGAGACTCTCAGGCCCCGCCTAGCCCAGGATGCAAACCCAAGCCGGGGCCAGGTGCCCCGTGAGACTAGCAGGAAGGAGATTTGCACCTGGACTTCTGAGCCTCTTCTCCAAGGTCACCACGCAGCTCTACCCCATTGCGTTACAGCCATGCCCTTCCGGATCTGTAGGCTGGGACTGGGGAGCGGAAGGTAATTTCTAGTGGGGAAGGGAAGAGGGAGGCACTATGTCATGATAGAAATTGCCATTATTTGTCAATATTTCTCTGCCATGGGCTTTTATTTTTTAAAAATACAAACAAGTACGTATAGGTAATATGTCTATGCAGTACAAAAAAAGGATTTTCACTAAATACCCTTCGAGAACTTGTTTGGAGATAAAATATGCATTTACAAACATATACTTTCTTTTTTGTAAATAATGCTTATTTATTTTGAGAGAGAGAGAGAGATAGCAAGTGAGTTGGGGAAGGGGAGAAAGAGAGGGAGACAGAGAATCTCAAGCAGATTCCACAGCTGTCAGCGCAGGGCCTGATGCAGGGCATAACTCACAAACCATGAGATCATGACCTGAGCCAAAACCAAGAGTCGATCACTTACTGGACTTAGCCACTCAGGTGTCCCAAGTATGTACTTTCTTTACCTAAATAGTAGCTTATCTAATACATGTCTTCTGCTCTTTGCTTTTGTCACTTAATTATATACTTCTATATGCAGAACTTTGTATATGTCTACATGTTGAGCTATATAATAGTTGGACATATGTATCAAAATTTATTTAACCAGCCTCCTACATACAGAGATTTAGGCTACTTCCAGTCTTTTGCTGATATAAACAACATTGCAAAGAATATACTTGCACAAATGTCACTGTGTTGCAAAACTTTACATTTTTATGTAGTTGGATTTATGCTTCTTTAGCTCCTGGGTTTGGGTTAAACTCAATGAGCCTATCCCCTTGGTGACACATTAAAAAAATGTAATTAAAAATTATTTTTAGTACTTCCATGGTTTTACTTTCTCGCTTACATCTCTGTTTGGATTTTCTTTTGTGCAGGTGTGATATTGGCATCCTGATTCGATTCCTCTCCCCATCGGCAGATGCTCCCCCAGGCACTTCAATCTTGTCACTACAGCCCAGGGCCTACTAATGGATCTTCATTTTATAGGTGAAAACAGAGGCTCAGAGAGGCGGAGGCATGTGGCCCAGCTCACTCAGGGAATAACTGGAAATTGGGTTCTAACGGGAAACCCGGAGACCCCACCCTTAGCTACAATAAAAATAGCGTTTATTTTGAGCCAAGCAATTACTTTTAAAAAAATAAATAAATTTTCTATTTTGGAACAGTTTTAAAGTTACAGAAAATAGTACAGAGACTACAGAGAGTTTCCATACAGAGAAAATAGCACAAAGAACTTCTGTACCCCCCAGCCTCAGCTCCTCTGATTACCACTATCTTAACATCACTATGATACATTTCTTACAATAGATGAACCAATATTGACACATTTTTATTATCTAAGGTCCATACTTTATTCAGATTTGCTTAGTTTTTTTTTTTTTTTGGATCCGCACCCCTACCCTCCTTCTCCCGCTACACTTCCACTTAGCAGTCCTATCTCCTTAGGCTCCCTTAGCTGTTGACAGTTTCTCAGACCTCCACCCCTGGTTTTGATGAACTTGACAATTTGGGGGAGTACTTATCAGATATCCTGTAGAATGTCCCACGTTTGGGGTTTGTCTGCTGTTTTCGTTTTTTTTATTAAAAATTTTTTAATGTTTATTTTTGAGAGAGGAAGCACATGCGTAAGCAGGGAAAGGGCACAAAGACAGAGGATCGAATCCGCTCTATGCGCTGACAGCAGAGAGCCTGATGGAACCTTGAGATATGATCTGGGCTGAACATGGTCTCTTAACTGACTAAGACACCCAGGCACTTCCTTCCTTCCTTCCTTCCTTCCTCCCTCCCTCCCTCCCTCCCTTCCTCCCTCCCTCCCTTCCTCTCTCTCTAATGTTTTATTTATTTCTGAGAGAGAGAGACAGCGTGAGCAGGAGAGGGTCAGAGACAGAGGGAGACACAGAATCTGAAACAGGCTCCAGGCTCTGAGCTGTCAGCACAGAGCCCGATGCGGGGCTCGAACCCACGAACCATGAGGTCATGACCTGAGCCGAAGTCGGACACTTAACTGACTGAGCCACCCAGGCGCCCCTCTTTCTTTTTTTTAGAGAGAGAGTAGGGGAGAGGGGCAGAGACACAGAATCTTAAGCAGGCTCCACACTCAGCATGAAGCCCCATGTGGGGGCTCGATCCTGAGACTCTGGGATCATGACCTGAGCCAAAAATCAAGAGTCTGATGCTCCCAGGCACCACTGTCTGATGTTTTCTTATGATGAGGCTATGGTTACAGGTTTGGGGGAGAAAGGCCCCACAGTTGGCGTGATTCTCATCACATCATACCAAGAGTGCATGCCATCAACGTGACTTATCACTGCGGGGGGCTGACCTTGAATATCTGACAAAGTGTCAAGTATTATCCAGGTTAAGTTACCGCCCTCCCACCCACACTGCACTCTTTGGAAGGAAATCAGTGTGCGGCCCACATTTAGCGTGGAGAATTGGGCTCCGCCTCCTTCAAGTATCTGTATAAATTATTTGGAGTTCTGCACAGGAGTTTTATCTACACTTGCTCATTTATGAATTTAATTTGGCAACTACCTATATACAAGTGCATATAGAATTACGTTTATGTAATCATTTTACATTTAGTTATACTTGGCAATTACTTTTAATTTCATTTCAAACCGTACATGAATAGATGTATAGCGATGAAACGTGGCTATGGTGACACATGTGTGACACAAACTCACACGGCGAGATCCTCCCTCGCACCTCACTCAGCCTCCCAGCCCCACGATGCATTTCCAAGCGTGTACAAATATCTCAGTTCCCGTTTTTGTCCCCAAATGGTAACTTACTAGATGCACTTGTTCAGAGCCTCCGTTATTTTTACTAAGCAACCTCTTTAAATTCAGTAAGACTTCGGCATGTCGCCCCTCGACTCGGCCTCTGGGTGGAGCCTTCCGGGGCCTGGGGCGCCGCGGCCGCAGACCCTTCGCACCCGGCCCCAGGTCCCCGGCCGCGAGGGGTCTGGGGGGCGGCGCACGTGCCCAGGGCCTCCTCCGCGCCCCGCCCCCCGCCCCGGCCTCTGTGACGTCCGCGCCGGAACCTGGAATTTCGGCTCCGGGAGCCGGCGGCGGCGGCGGCCAGAGCTGGGGCTCCGACGGCCTCTCCGGGGCGCGGGGCGCAGCCATGAGCGAGTCCAGCGCCAGTGCGCTCCCGCCGGGCAGGCACCAGCCAGGTAGGGCCGCGGGGACGGGGCTGCGGGCGGCCGGGAGCCTGGCGGGGGCCCAGCCCCTCGCCACCTGCCCGCGCCGGGCGCTGCGGGCTTTGGGGGAGAGCGGGTCGCTCACATTGCTGGTGTCCCTCCTGCAAGCCATCCTCATCCCATTCAGAGGGCGCATGCCCTCCCGAAAGGAGCACCAGAATGGGAGCCCTGACCGTGTGGTGCCTTCCGGTCACTGCTCTGGGGATCCCTGATCTGTTGACTGAAAAGAGTGTGAGCGCCCCGCCAGCCTTAACATTGTGGCCGGAGAGGACTGCCTCCCAGACATTTCAGGCTTTACGGTGAGACAGACCTGGAACCGAATTCTGCCCCGGCTGCTTATTGCTGTGTGATGCTTGGTAGATGGCTTGCCTTCTTCGAGCCTCAGATTCTTCAGCAGTAAATTGGGACTCGGATGTTGGTGGGATCAGTTGAGAGAAAAATATGTGAAGTGCCTAGCACCGTGCCTGGTACATAGAAAAAGGCACAATAAATGGTAGCCAGCCAAGTGTTCTGGTCTTTTTCCTTTTTTTTTTCTCCCAAATGTTTATTTATTATGAGAGAGAGAGTGCGTGAGGAGGAGGGGCAGAGAGAGAGAGAGAGAGAGAGAGTACTAAGCAGGCTGCACGCAGAGCCCAACACCAGGCTCCATCTCGCAACCATGAGATCATGACCTGAGCCTGAATCAAGAGTCAGATGCTTAACTGAGTGAGCCACCTAGATACCCCTCTTTTTCATTTTTCACCAAGTAAAACTTACAGAGAAGTGTAAACTTGGCGAATTTTTATATAAATATGTACAACTGCCACCCATTGGAGATAGAAAAGTTGCCAGCACCTAGGTGGGCTTCCCTGTAGCATTTACATCTTCCATTTGCCCTGAACCCTGCTGTGAGTTTTATCAAGAGCGTTTCCTCTCTTTCAATTTGAGAATAGAAGTTTTGTTACAAGGATTTACAGTAAGTAAACGATGAGTGTAGATTTGGGCATTGGGCCCTTCTGATTGGATTGTTGTCCGCATCTAGAAGAGGAAGAAAGAGATCTAGAGAGACACTCAAACCCTGGGAACTTGCTCAGGAATCAGAAAACAGAAGTCAAATTCGTTTGGATGCTAATTTTTTTCTACCTCATTGTTAATAGTGCTGGCATCAGCTCAACTTCAGCTGTTCAATCATAGCCATTCAAGTATTTTTCTAGTTCGTTTCCATTTGTCTTCCTCTTATTTGAGCACAATTCATCATGTTTAAGATGCCAGCCCTGGTTTTCCATACAGTGGGCATGAGATTCATCTATTTTCGATCTTTGCTAGGTGTTTAAGGAGATTCTCTAAGCATTTTTAAATGAGTGTCATAACAGGCCCCTCTGACTAAAAGGTCTTCCCTGTTCTTCAGACAAATGATGTTTTATCACTTTGTAGCCACCACTCTGACTGGGAGGCTCAGCGGGATCATGTTTGTAACTTTGTTGTACTTTGTAAATGGTGGCTTGTTGTATGGGCATCACAGAAGGACAGCTGGAGTGACAGGAGATGAAGGGGATCTAGTTTACAGATTGGGAAATATGCATCTTTCTAAATGATGAAAATCCCTCCAACATATTGTTGCTGCCTCAGGGCCTTTGCGCCAGCTCTTCTCTTTGCCTGGACTATATTTCTCTTTGGTCTTCCTGTGGCAGCCTCTTCCTCCTGCTGTCAGATCTCTGCTCACATGTCAGAGAGGCAGATCTCTGGAGTCGTTGTCTGAAGAAGTGTCCCCATCTCGCTTCCCTTGACTGGTTCCCTTATTTATTCCTTCAGAGCACTTACCAGCTTCTGAAATCACGTGGTTTGATTGTTTTCTTGTCTCTTAGCTGTCTCTCCTTCTACAATGTGCGTGCTATGAAAAGCAGGGGCTTTGTCTTTTTCTCCTAACACCCAGAACATAGTAGATGCTAAAAAGGTGTTGAATGAATGAATGAGTGAATGAATGAAGTGTACCCGAAGCCTCACTGGCAGCTGTAGCATAGTGGTTGAGAATCTAGACTCTAGATTCCCAGATGCAAATCCTCATTTTCCATGTACGGGTTTTATCTTCAGGCAAGGCACTTAAATGTTTGATGCCTCAGTTTCCTTGTGTATTAAATGGAGGTAATGGCAGTAACTCCTTCACGGGGGTCAGTATAAGGATTAAGAAAGTTAATTTACGTTAAAAACTTAGTAAGGACTGATATTAGTTATCTATGCTGTTAACAAATTATCCCCAAACTTAGAGGCTTAGAACAGTGATAATCGCTTCTTATCTCACAATTCCTGCAACTCAGGAATTTGGGGATGACCTATCTGTGTGGTTCTGGCTCAGGGCCTCTTATGAAATTGCGTTCATGGTATGAGCTAAGGATGCAAATCTTCTCAAAGTTTGCCTGTGGCTAGAGGTTCCCTTCCAAAGATGACTGGCTCAGATGGCGACTGACACCGGCTGTTGGCGTCAAGCCTCTCCACGTGGACCTCCCAGAATCCATGTGGACCTCCCAGGATCTGGCTTGAGCGCCCTGTCGACATGACATCTGGTTTCCCTTGGAGCAAATGGTCCTGGAGAGAGCAAAGTCATCATAATGTCTTTGATCATCTGCTCTTGGAGATGACGCCCTGTTATCTCTGCAATATCTTATTGGTCACATGGATCAGTGGAAAGGACCTATGTAAGGGTGTGAATGTCAGTATTTGGGGGAGAGGATCACCGGGACCCACCCTGGAGACTTATGTGGCTGTCACAGGACCGTGTAAATATGAACTGTTGTTATTAATGTCTCTGTTCCCTACTAGATGATAAGCCCCGGGAGGGCAAGGGCTAGGCCTGTTTGGCTCACCATCATGTCGCCATGCTTAGGACAGTGCTTCGTGCATAGTACATCTTCAGGAAGTATTAGTTGAGTGGACACCTTTCATGATTTGGTCCTGTGATGCTTCTAGAGCCTGCAAGGCCCCTTCTGTTCCCTCTGCCATGGATGCCATTCATTACCTTATTCCTTTAAAGGCATACTCCGCCTCTTTCAGTCTGGTGTCGCTTCCTCCCAGAAACCTTCCCTGACTGCCTCCCCTTTCACGGGCTAGACTGTGTCCCTGCTCCATGCCCACACGGCCCACTGCCCTCATACTGTCCAAGTGTCCATTGAAATGTATTTTTGCTTCTCTTGAGTTTTATTGTTTTTTAAATGTTTACTTATTTTTGAGAAAGAGAGAGTGCGTGCAAGTGGAGGAGGGGCAGAGAGAGAGAGGGAGACGCAGAATCTGAAGCAGGCTCCAGGCTCTGAGCTGTCAGCACAGAGCCCGATGTGGGGCTCGAACTCATGAACTGTGAGATCATGACTTGAGTCAAAGTCACACGCTCAACCAACTGAGCCACCCAGGCACAGGACTGCCACTCTGAGCAAGCCCCTGGCCACCTCTCCTGACCCCTGCTGCTGTCCCACCTGCGTGTCCCCTGGCCCCAGCTACCCATTGTTCCCTTCCCGTGTTCTCCTCAGGTCTGGCAGTCACTATTGCTCTGCCTGGTCTCAGCTGGAATGTCACCTCTTCTGAGCAGCAAAGACCCTGCTCTCTCTCAGGTACGCCTGGGAGGCTTTGCCCAGCCCAACCCCTCCACTCCATGGCTCCTGGCATGTTCTGTTTGTTGAATGGAGTGACTCTTGGTGGTGTTTCTCCTTTGCCAAACATTTACCATATTCCAGTCATAATTACTTCATACGAGATCATCTTCAGCTAGAACACATTCAGTGACTTTTATTTGTTTTTAAATTTTTTATTTATTACTATTATTATTTCAGTGTTTATTTTTGAGAGGGAGAGAGTGGGAAAGAAGGAGAGGGACATAGGGGAGAGAATCTTAAGCAGGCTCGGGTGCCCCAATTCAGTGACTTATTATTTTATATTTTTAAGTGTATTTATTTTGAGAGAGAGAATGTGAGCAGGGGAGGCACAGAGAGAGAGGGAGAGAATCCCAAGCAGGTTCTAAGCTGTCAGCACAGAGCCTGATGTGGGGCTTGAACTCACAGACTGTGATATCTTGACCTGAGCTGACACTGAGTGTTGGTTGCTTAACCGACTGAGCCACCCAAGCACCACCCGCTCCACTCAGTGACTTTTTTTTTAATTTTAATTTTTTTTTAACATTTATTCATTTTTGATAGAGACAGGGTGCAAGTGGGGAAGGGGCAGAGAGAGAGGGAGACGCAGAATCTGAAGCAGGCTCCAGGATCTGAGCTGTCAGTACAGAACCTGATGCCGGGCTTCAACTCATGAACCCTGAGATCATGACCTGAGCCCAAGTTGGATGCTTAACTGATGGAACCACCCAGGTACCCCAGTCAGTGACTTTTAAGTTGAGGTATAATTTGCATAATGAAATCAACTCTTTGAAAGTGTACAATCCAGTGGCATTTAGTGCATTCATCACCTCTATCTAGTTATGTTGTCACTACCCCCAAAGGAAGCCCTGTGTCCATTAAGCGATCACTCCCTGATTCCCCCTTCACGCAACCCCTGGCCACCACCAGCCTGCATTCTGTCTCAACAGATTTACCTTGTCTGGACATTTCATAGAAATGGAATCATACAGTAGTGTATGACTTGTGACTGACTACTAAGCATACGTAATGTTTTCGGGCTTATCCACATTATAGCCTGTATCAGTTCTTCATTCTGTTTTATGGCTGAATATTATTCCATCGTATGGTTATACCAGAGTGTGTTTGTCCGTTCATCCATTAATGGACATTTGGATTGTTTCCAGCTTTTGGCTCTTAGGAAAAATGTTGCTGTGAGCACTTGTGTACACGTTTTTGATTGAACACCCGTTTTCAGCTCTTTTGGGTATGTACTTAGGAGTGGAATTACTGGATCATACGATCATTCTGTGTTTAACCTTTTGATGACTGACCAGACTCCAGGACTCTTAACCCTCATGTGGGATTTGCTGTGACCATTACCCCATTGTTCATTGGGGAACCCAAGTGACTCTTGATGGCCTGATTGTCATTATGTCATGGCCGGGCTTGCCATTTCTGTGATGGCTTTGGAGCCACTGGCCCCTCCCCTGTCCTCCTCAAGGGGCACCACTCTGCGGAGGGGCCCTCGAGGGCCCCGATGTTGTGACTGTATTTGGATTGACCCCATTTTCCAGAGGGTGGAACTGAGTCTGGGCCTTTGGAGCAGGTACTTTTGGAAAGGTAAAGGGGTAAAACTACACAGACCCTTTAGACTCCTTCTGTGAGGGGGAGCTGAGACCTGGCTTATTATTTTTACTATTTTTGTCAGTATTATTATTTTTTTGTTTTTAAGATAAATAGAGTTGTAGTTTGTACCTGGCCCAAATATAAATCCCAGTTTGGCCAGTTATCTGGTGTGTGACCTTGAGTAAGTCCTGTTACCTCTCTGACCTCCAGTTTTCTTACCCGTAAAATAGGGATAATCATACCCCTATTTGCTAGGGCCGCTGAGAAGATTTAATGAGAAAAGCATGTTGAGGACTTAGGTGCTGAGCACTCAAATGGTAGCTATTGCTATTATTATTATTATTATTATTATTATTGTTATTTGGAGCTTCTCTAGCCTTAATATTATATGATTTGCTGATTTCATGTACTATGTACTTCCACTCTCTGGAGTTACGCTCTTAGATATTTATATAAAGCAATTCTTCGGGGTGTTTCAGCCCAACAGGTTGTATTAAGCTTGAAGATAAGTAGCTGTTCATCCATCAGTGTTTGTTCCCTTAGCTGATAAGCCCATTTGTCAGGGTCACTCATCACCCTTAAATGTGCCCTGGGGTCACTCGGCACCCTGAAAGGTGCCTGGGAGGGGGCGTCTTCTGCAGGACTGGATGCAGCTGGAGACGGCACACACCGCTTCAGGCCACAGCGGTTCCCTGGTGAGCCAACCGTCTGACCTTGGATTATTTTTTCCCCTCTGTCTGAAGAGGCTGAGATCTGCCCAGCAACTCAGGCCACATGAGGCCCAAAGGTCCTCGATGGCTTTTTTTGTTTTTGTTTTTTTCAGGAAGTGAAGAACTGAGAGGGATAAAAGGGGGAAATGACTTCTCAATGTTGTAACCTTTGTTGCAATCTGGTTGCTTTTTAAAGAGCTTTATGTGAGTGTGGGACCCCCCCAGACCTTCAGTGGGGCTCCCCCGCCTACCAGCAGGAGGAGGAGGAAGAGGAAGGGAACTGACCCTGAGCCATGACCGTGTACCAGGCCTGGAACCTAGTAGTGAAAGAGGCAGACTGGGGGACATGCTTTCAAGAAGCTTCTAGTCAAGCGGGGGAGACACTCAACAGGTAAAGAGGAAATAGGGTAGTTAGAGCTAAGTGTGATTGCTGAGCAGGAAATGAACAGGTGATGAGAGAGAGGAAGGGCCTGCTTAGCTGAGGTGGTCAGAGAAGTCTCTCTGAGCCGTGGACGTCTGGACAGAGGCTGAAGGGCATAAAGGAAACAGCCATAGGAAATGCAGGTAGAAAGAGCGTCCAGAGGGGCTTACAGCAAGAGCATAGGGTGGAGGTGACAATGACGTTGCTGTATTTGGGGAGGCTTCTGGCTGGAGCCGACAGGAGGAGAGGGGACAAGATCAGGTGAGCAGGAGCCAGTTCCTGGGCCCCGGTCAGCAGTGTGACTTTGGGCTCAAGTCTTGAATTACAGCAACTCACGAGGTGTTATTTGCCCATTTTACCCCTGAGGAAACTGAGGCTCTGGGAAGTTACTTGACAAAGTACTGAAACAGAAGGACATTAAAGGGGGCACCTGGGTGGCTCAGTCAGTTAAGCGTCCAACTTTGGCTCAGGTCATGATCTCATGGTTCGTGGGTTCGAGCCCCACATCAGGCTCTGTGCTGACAGCCAGCTCAGAGCCTGGAAACTGTTTCCAATTCTGTGTCTCCCTCTCTCTCTGACCCTCCCCTGCTCTCTCTCTCTCTCTCTCTCTCAGAAATAAATAAAACATTAAAAAAAATTCAGAAGGACATTAATGTTATGAATCTAGAGCCAGTGTGTCCCTGTGTTTATTAGACAAATGTGTATTTGGTTTAAGATGTGCCAGGCCCAGGCCAATCGCCAGGGATGTAAAAGTGAATAAGACCCATGGAGGTCTTTGCCCTCAGGGTTCAGACTTCGGCTCAAGCTTGGGCAGAGATCCCCTCTGAAATTTCTGTGTTGCAGTAGGAAGGCAGCACTTAAGAAGGACCATGCGATAAAGTAATTGTAAACATCACAGGAGAGAAGTACATAAAGGGTTTGGCATGATCATGGTGCACGGTTAATGCTCAGTAAAGGCTGATTTTTGTTGTTGCTTCCAGGAATGATGGAAATCTTCCTTGGAGAAATCTTGGCCAAGGAAAGTAAACACTCCACAGAAGGAGTAGCTCATCTATAGCAAGATCCCTCCCAGCACATATAAAATCTTCCTGTTCACTGAGTTCATTAATAAATAACCGGATATAAGCACAATACGCCGGACACTGCGCTAAGCCAAGGGTCTGTAAACTACAACCCATGGGCCAAATCCAGCCTTCCACCTGTTTTTATAAATAAAGTTTTATTAGAACACAGTCATGCCCATTCTTTTTTGGATTATGTCTGCTTTCCTGCAGCAACGGCAGAGTTGAGGAGTTGTGACAGAGACTAGGTGTTAAATAGTAAGGAAATAGTAAGGTTTGCTGACCTTTCTTCTAAGCATATAATGGCCGTCTAATCCTCAGGATAGTTATGCCAGGTGGGATCTCCATTTTACAGGTGAGAAAACTGAGACATGGAATGGTCAACAAAGTAGCAAGTGGACCTGGGATTTGAATCTGGGCAGTGGGCTTTAGAGGCTGTGCTCTTACCCGAGATGTCTGTCACCTACTCAGACAGACAGAATCCCTGTGGTTGCTCCGCGTATAGCCCACCGGATGCTCCGCCCACTTGAAAACCAGGAGACTTGGGTTCAGGGCCCAGTGGGGCTCTGATTACCCAGTTAGTCACTCCTCTTGAAGACTGTTTGCTCATCTGGTCATAAAGCCTTGCACCCAGCCAGTCCCTAGGCCGCACCCAGGTGGTGTGGTGCCAGGTGGTGTGACTCATACAGGTCCTAGCCTGGCAGTTCTGAGGTCTGGCAGATGGAGGAGGCTCCCAAGGCCCTGGGTCCTCTCTTCTCAGACTAGCCTCTGGACTCCTAAGAACGAGGCCCATCTACATTGTCCAGTATGGTCGCCACCAGCCACATGGGGCGATGCAAATATAAGTTTAATGAAGTCTGATAAAATTAAGAATTCATTTCCTGACCGTCACCAGCCCCATTTCATTCGCGTGTGGCTAGCGGTCACCACACTGGACAGTGCAGACATAGAACATGTCTGTCATTGCAGGACACTGCAGTTTGACATTTGATGCCCTGGAATGGGATGTAGCCACGCCAACCTGTGCAGCTCGTGGACAGAAATAGCCTCAGGACTGGCCAGAGAGATCTTGTTAAATCTGAGTCAGAATATGTCATTCTGCTGCTCAAAACCCCTCATGGCTCCCACTTTCTCGACTGAAAGCCAAAGTCCTCAACATGGCACACCGATCCTGTGTGGCCCGGCCTGTTTCTTCCCCTGATCTCTTACCTCATTACTGTCCTCTCTGCTGACTCTCCTTCAGCCATGCTGGCCTCCCTCCTGTGCCTTGAACTGAGTGGACATGGTCCTGCCTCTGGACCTTTGCACTTGCCCTTCTCGCTCCCTTGGATGCTCTTCTCCCCAGTAGCCATGTGGCTCTTCCCCTCACCCTCCACCTCCTGCAGGCTTTGCTCCAATCCATCCCTGCTTTATTTTTCTCCATACAGTCAGCATCTGAAAAATACCCCTCTTTTTTTCATAACCTGAGCCGAAGTTGGACACTTAACCGAGTGAGCTACCCAGTTGCCCTTGAAATATATTGTTCTTAACTTGCTTACTGTTGGTCTCCTCTGGCTAGAATGTAAGCCCCATAAAGGGAAGGGGATTTGTGTGTCATATTCAAGCCTATGTCCCAGTCTTAGAACAGTGCTGAGACAGCTATGGCTGGCATATAGCAGTTGCTCAGTAAATGTGTTTGAATGACTGAGGGAATGAATGAATGATGGATGGATGGGCAGGTGGGTGGCCTTTCCAGGAGTAGGACAGTGATGAGACCCTGGCCTTGGAGCACTTGGTGATGTCATAGCAGCTTCCACTAGGTCCCCTGGACTGTGAGCCCTTAGGCTAGGGTTAGGGTTTGGGTTTGGGTAAGGGTCAGGGTCAGGGTCAGGGTTGGGTTTAGGTTCAGAGTCAGGGTGAGGGTCAGGGTTAACTGTGAGAATAAATTACCTGGGTGTCCCACTTCCTGTTAACATTCAAAATAAAAACCTTGTCAAAGAACGTTAGTTGAGGAGGCCCTCGAATTTCTGCCATCAGTGTCTATCTTGCCTTATTGGTAATATCAAACCAGATGTACACAAGCCATTTGGTCATTTCTTGATAAATGATAGAAAAGCATGCTTCCAATAGGGCTCATTTGTGTGAAGTGCTTTAAATAGGAATAATATAATATTTGGTGAACATTTCAATCATTATTTTCTGCCAGCTTATTTTTTCTCCTTAAAATTTTTTTTTTCATGTGTGGAAAAAAAATATCCATATAGAAAAGAATAATGTTTGGGGCACCTGAGTGGCTCAGTTGGTCAAGCGCCTGACTTCGGTTCAGGTCATGATCTCATGGTTCAAGCCCTGCATCGGGCTCTTTGCTGACAGCTAGCTCAGAGCCTGGAGCCTGCTTCAGATTCTGTATCTTCCTTTCTCTCTGACCCTCCCCTTCTCATGCTATGTCTCTCTTTATCTCTCTCTCTCTCAGAAATAAAAAACATTAAAAAAAGAATAATGTTCAGTGCTTAAATTTCTTAAATCTTTTCCTTACTCTTTAGTGTTCCTGCTTTGCTGGTGTTCTAAAACATGCTTTGGCCTGTCTGGTTGGTGAGCCAACATTGCCTGTATCTGAAACATCAAATTTATTCATTCATTCTTTTATTCATTCATTCAGTCAATCAGCAGGTGTTTATTGAGCGTCCACCATGTGTCAGGTTCTGTGCTAGACCCTGGGGACTCGGCCATGGAGGAGAGAGATGGGGTCCCTGACTTTATGGAGGTTATATAGTCTTACTGGGGGACAGTCAGAGACAGTCAGGACAGACAGGCAGTCAGAGACTAGGTGCAACTAAACAGTGAAGGGGATAGAGTTAGGGGTGAGGGGTGCCTAGATGGCTCAGTCAGTTAAGCATCTGACTTGGCTCAGATCATGATCTCAGGGTTCTTGAGTTCAAACCCCACGTCAGGCTCTGTGCTGACAGCTCAGAGCCTGGAGCCTTCTGCAAATTCCCTCTCTACCTCTCTTTCTGCCCCTCCCCTACTCATGCACACTCTTTCTCTCAAAATAAATAAATAAACTTTAAAATAATTTAAAAAAGAATTAGGGATGAGTACAATGGGGTGGGCACTTAGGAGATACGGTTGGAGGAGTGAGGCAGGTAGCCACTCTGCAAACCTTCCCCCCCTCCAGAGTCCCTGCCTCAGAGTCTCGTGCGGAGAGGGTCTCCATGCAGTTAGTCAAACAGAAGTCATTCCCCCTGCAGCTGGCGAGAGGCCTGGACCAGATGACCCAGAAAGTCCCTTCTTGGCTGGAGTTTCCACGATTCTGTGAGTGGGTAGAAAAACCCTGAAGTGAACCCAGCACCAAATAAGGTTGGGCTGGATTCTTGGCAAGCATGAGAAGGAGACCGGTGGTGGTTTGAGTGCCATTTAATCATGGTTGGCCTGTGCCCACTTCCTGACAGTGTTCATGCCGATGGGTAGGATTTCATGGCCTGTGGAAGGGGCTGCTGAGAAACTTAGGGCCGAAGGATGCTGTCCAGGTGTGCTTGCCTCTGCGTGTTCATTCATTCCGTCTGTCCTTCAGATGGAGGGCTGTCGCTCAGCAAAACACTGCCCTAAGTCTCAGAGAGACTAGCTTTGCCCTTAACCTGGAAGAATACCAGATAACAGAGAAAGTACTGAATGGCTGTCCCTGCCTCCACATTCTCTATAATTACCCAGTCATCCTCCCACCTAAATAATAATCTCTTAAATGTCGAAATCCAGCTCTAATGGGCAAAAGTTTCTAGACATTTCTAGATGGAGGCACCCCAGTGTCTCAACTATGCTCCTGCCTCCCATGCAAATAAGTGTCCAACAGGCAGCCCACACACTGACCACAGGAATTAATTGGCTGTGCTGACAATAATTGTCAGCTGGACCAGTTCAGGAGACCATCGGACAATAAGTATGAGACGTTCTTACTCTCTAAGGATGAGAAAAGCAAGGGAGATGATGCAGCCTGTCTTTCTAAGAAGGTAAAACCAGGAGTCTGTCTCGACAGCAACGGCTTGGGCAAGCCGCCGTTCCCTTGTTGAAAAGCCAGGGCAGTGACGCCTTCTCCCTCGCCTACCGCTGCAGGTTGGCGTGAGAAACCAGGTGATGTCATGCTCTGACAAACGTGTGGTCGAATGAAAATGGGAGGAGGTGGATCATAGTGCTGAACATAATGAGGCCTGTGTTCAAAGAGTTACTTGTGATTTTTTGTTTTCTTGATTTGAAGATGAAGCACGTCCCAAGAATGTCTGAAAAGTCTTTCCTCTTCCATAATGGCCATTTGAAAATAGAGTTTTCCACCAGGGACTGTTGTTATGAAATATGAATCTGAGTACGTGGAAGAACAATTAAATAAGTTATATTTTAGTGTTTCTGAAGCACTTTCTTAAAAATTTTTTTAATGTTTATTTTTGAGAGAGAGACACAGAGACAGAGAGAGAGACAGAGCATGAGCGGGGGAGGGACAGAGAGAGGGGGAGACTCAGAATCCAAAGCAGGCTCCAGGCACCGAGCTGTCAGGAGAGAGCCTGATGCTGGGCTCACACTCGCAAACTGCGAGATCAAGACCCGAACTGAAGTCAGACGCTTAACCGACTGAGCCACCCAGGTGCCCCATGGAACACTTTCAAATCGATGGCCCATTGAATCGTTTCATGATGAAGCCTACAGCTTTAGCATTTGGCAAGCCTATGATAGATTCCTAATTCCAAAACTTACTGTGTGAGTGGGCAAGGCACTTAACCTCTCCAAACCTCAGTTTCTTTGTCTGTAAAAGGGGATGATTCTATTCAAAGAGTAGTTCAGAGTATTTAACGTGTTGATGCATGCTGAGTACCTCAAATAGCCTGGCACAAGGTAAGTGCTCCGCAAATCCTAGCTAATATCACTTGTGTTGTTTGTAACCTCATCCTCATGATCACACTGAGGTCTGTAGTATTACATACCCGACTCCTGAGAAGAGAAACATGTGACTCAGAGACAGTCATTGTCTTGCCTGGGGTGCCCTGGCTGGTGGGTGACAAGCCAACCCAGGCTCTAGCTCCAGCCCGTGGTCCCTGACCCCACAGTTGCTGAATATTCAGTTGGTTGGTACTGCTTCATATTCTGAGACCTTTGTTTGTGATTACTAAGAGCTCTTTGTTGGTGGCCAGAAGGAGTGGCCTTCAGCCAGGGCTTGGACCCTTTAGCCTCCTGGCCCCCTCCCCCACCACCCGCCACACCCCCCACATTTGCTTTAGGAGCCGCTGTTACTAATAGAAGTGTGTCATTTCCTCAGGGTGTGCTGGAGCAAGGAAATGCAAGGTTGAGTGAGATTTGCAGGCTTGCACTTGGCAACAGGCAGGGCTCCAGGCGCGTGTCTGTGTGTCATCGGCAGTGGGACAGCTGTGCCGTTGTGTCTGAATGTGCTCGTCAGAGAGGCAAACATTACAAATCTGAACCGTCAGACTCCAATTCAGACAACCAGGCCTTGGCTGGTTTCCCCCTCCCCAGCACTCCTTTCTCTTAATAGCTGTAAGTACATTTTATGGAGCCCACTGTGGCCAGGCGCCAAGCCGAGTGTCTCTCCCTAGCAATCGCCTTTAATGCGCTGAAGCCGGCCTCTGCGGTGGGTCCCATCCTTAGCTCCGCAGCCTCCAGAGTGATCCTCTAAAATGTGGTCACATCGAGACACCCTTCAGCTCTGAGCCCTCAGTGGCTTCCCTTCTGTTACCTCCGAGGGGCATACCCGGCCCATGGAGTCTGACTCGGTGTGGCCCCAGCCACGTCTTTGACCTCCACTTTTCCATGCTCCCCGTCCCAGTTACCTATTGTTGCGAACAGACTACTCTGAACGTGACGGCTTAGGCCGTTTTCTGGTTTCTGCTGATTCTGTGCATCAGGAAATCAGCAGGGCATGGAAGAGATGGTTTGCTCGGCCGCGTGTCATGTCTGTTGGGTCTGGAGCATCCAGATAGCTCCTTCCTGCCCCTGGCAGTGCTAAAAGCGAGGGTGACCCAAGGGCTGGGGGTCGGCCGCAGCAGCTGGGGTCAGAGCTAGGGTCTCTGGTACTCACTGTCCACTGGTTCCTCGTTTCTCTTCCTCGGACACCTGGGGCCTCTTCCCTTCCATGTGACTGTGCCAGCCGCACATCCCAACTTCCTACACGACAGCCTCGGCGTCCCAAGAGCACCCAGGTGGAAGCTTCTAGGCCCTTCAAGGATTGGGGCTGCAACTGGCAGAGAAACACTTGTGTTGTGACCTTTGGTTAAAGCAAGTCACAGATCCAGTCCTGATTCAAGGGGAGGGGACCACAGAGGGGCTGGTGTGGTTCATCAGAGGTCAGAACTACAGAACCTTTCAGTGCCTGTTTGTTCACTCTTCTCCAGCCACACCAGCTTCTGCTTCTGTGCTGCTCCTCAAGCGTGCGGTACACACCCCTGCCTCCTGCCTCGGGGCCTTTGCATTTGCTGTTTCCCTGCCCTTGGATTCCCTTCCCCAAATATATACAGGGCTCAGGCTGCCTATTCAGCCTCAGCTTCAATGCTAGTTTAATGCGGAGATCATACCCTACCTGCCTTATGGGAAACAGTGCCTTCCTTCTGCATATCACCTGTCTCCTTAGCCCACTCTGGTTCCGTTTTTGTACTTTTCACCTCCTGGAATATTTATCACTTACTTACTGTCTAATCTTCCCCTGTCCTCCTCTCAGAATATAAGTGCCGTGTGAGTAGGACATTTGCTTTGTTCATGGCAGTATCACTGGCTCTAGATCTGACACATGGTAGCTATATTTGGTGAATGAAAATTTGAGATGAGAGTAAAGTTCAGAGAGGTTAAGTACTATTCCCAATGACACACACACTAATATTCAACAGAGCTAGGAGTCAAACCCAGGCAGTTTGGCATCTAACATTAAGCCTTAGAAGTTTTGCTGCCAATAGGGGTAATTGCTTAGGTTATTATGGCTGTTTCCTATTTCCTCTCCCTGTTTCCTGTCTCTTCTCAAGGTGGTCTTCACACAACTAAAATTGCATCAGGCATAAAACCCATCTTGAAGGTGGTATCTCACCTTCGACAGAAGGCCCTCCCTTCTTAGACTGTTGCCTGGGCACAGCAAAACTTGGCCTCCAGCTGTAGCCTAATGTGGTAGAGTGAATAATAGATTTTTGTATGTGCGTGTGTAATTCTAAATTTAATTTCTCCATCTTAACAACTTTTTTTCATATTGAGGTATAGTTGACATACAAAGTTATATTCATTTTATTTTTTTAACATTTTATTTTTTATTTTTTAATGTGTTTTGTTTTGTGTGGTTTTTTTGTTTGTTTGCTTTGTTTTTGAGAGAGAGAGAGAAATAGTGTGAGTTAGAATGGGAGGGTCAGAGAGAGAAGGAGATACAGAATCCGAAGACAGGCTCCAGTCTCTGAGCTGTCAGCACAGAGCCCGACGTCAGGTTGGAACTCATGAACTGTAAGATCATGACCTGAGCCGAAGTCGGATGCTTAACCGACTGAGCCACCCAGGCGCTCCAAGGTTATATTCGTTTTAAAACATAGTGAGCGGAGGGGCGCCTGGGTGGCTTGGTCGGTTAAGCGTCCGACTTTCGCTTAGGTCATGATATCGCGGTTCGTGGGTTTGAGCCCCGCGTCGGGCTCTGTGTTGACTGCCAGCTCAGAGCCTGGAGCCTATTTCGGAGTCTGTATCTCCCTCTCTCTGACCCTCCCCTGCTCACACTGTCTCTCTCTCTCTCTCCTAGAAATAAATAAAAATATTAAAAAAAAAACCAGAGTGAGTGGATAATTCGATAGATTACACGGTGCTCATATAAATGTAGTTATACCATCTGTCACCATACAATGTTAATACAATATTATTGACTAGATTCCCTAGGTTGTTCTCTTCATCTCCATGATTTACATACTTTAGAACTAGAAGTTTGTATTTCCTTTTTTTAAATTTATTTTTTAAATTTACATCCAAGTTATTTAGCGCATCCTCCCTCCTACAACGCCTCCAACAACCCTCTGTTTGTTCTCCATATTTAAGAGTCTCTTATGTTTTGTCCCCCTCCCTGTTTTTATATTATATTTGCTTCCCTCCCCTTATGTTCATCTGTTTTGTATCCTAAAGTCCTCATATGAGTGAAGTCATATCCGTGTAGCTGCAAATGGCAAGATTTCATTCTTTTTTGAATACCACATCTTCTCTATCCATTCATTCATAGATGGACATTTGGGCCCTTTCTATACTTTGGCTATTGTTGATAGTGCTGCTATAAACATTGGGGTGCATGCGCCCCTTGAAAACAGCATACCTGTGTCCCTCGGATAAATAGCTAGTAGTGTGATTGCTGGGTCATAGGGTAGTTCTATTTTTAATTTTTTGAAGAACCTCCAGACTGTTTTCCAGAGTGGCTTCACCAGTTTGTATTCCCACCAGCAGTGCAAAAGAGATCTCTTTCTCTGCATCCTCGCCAACATCTGTTGTTACCTGAGTTGTTAATGTTAGCCATTCTGACCAGTGTGAGGTGTGGTTTTGATTTGTATTTCGCTGAGGATGAGTGATGTTGAGCATTTTTTCATGTGTTGGTTGGCCATCTGGATGTTTTCTTTGGAGAAGTGTCTATTCATGTCTTTTGCCCATTTCTTCACTGAATTATTTGTTTTTTGGGTGTTGAGTTTGATAAGTTCTTTCTAGATTTGGGATACTAACCCTTTATCTGATATGTCTTTTGCAAATACCTTTTTCCATTCCATCGGTTGCCTTTTAGTTTTGCCAATTGTTTCCTTCACTGTGCAGAAGCCTTTTATTTTGATGAGGTCCCAGTAGTTCACTTTTGCTTTTGTTACGTTGCCTCTGGAGACCTGTTGAGTAAGAAGTTTCTGCAGCTGAGGTCACAGGGTTTTTGCCTGCTTTCTCCTCTAGGATTTTGATGGCTCCCTGTCTTATATTTAGGTCTTTCATCCATTTTTTTTAAAAAAATTTTAATCTCGATTTATTTTTGAGAGAGAGACAGAATGTGAGCCGAGGAGGGGCAGAGAGAGAGAGGGAGACACAGATCCAAAGCAGGCTTCAGGTTCTGAGCTAGCTGTCAGCCCAGAGCCTGACACAGGGCTCGAACTTACAAACCACGAGATCATGACCTGAGCCAAAGTTGGACACATAACCGACTGAGCCACCCAGGTGCCCCTCTTTCATCCATTTTGAGTTTATTTTTGTGTACGGTATAAGAAAGTGGTCCAGTTTCATTTTTCTGCATGTCGCTGTCCAGTTTTCCCAGCACCACTTGCTAAAGACACTGTCTTTATCCCATTGGATATTCTTTCCTGTTTTGTCAAAGATTAGTTGGCCATATGTTTGTGGGTCCATTTCTGGGTTCTCTATTCTGTTCTATTGATCTGAGTGTCTGTTTCTGTGCCAGCAAATAATAGATTTTTGAGTCAGGCAGACCTGGTTCCATTTCCAGTGCCCCCCCTCATTAGGCTAAGCATGGGTAAATTAAGAATGTCATCCATCCATTCATCCACCCATCCATCCAATGAGTATTTATTGAATTTCTCTCTGAGTCAGGGACAGTGCTAGGTTCTGGGGTGCAGTGGTGAAGACATCATCACAGCTCCTGCCCTCTGAGAACTTCCAGTCCACTGGAAGGGATAGATGTACTCACATAGTCACACAAATAAATTTTTTTTTTAAATATTTTTATTTATTTCTAGGAGAGAGAGAGAGAGACAGCGTGAGCAGGGGAGGGTCAGAGAGGGAGGGAGACACAGACTCTGAAACAGGCTCCAGGCTCTGAGCTGGCAGTCAGCACAGAGCCTGTCGCGGGGCTCGAACCCACGAACCGCGAGATCACGACCTAAGCGAAAGTCGGACGCTTAACCGACTAAGCCACCCAGGCGCCCCTCGTTTTGTTTTTTAATTGGAAGTTGTGATCTATGTCCTTATTTATTTAAAACTTAGTAAACCCTTAACAGTAAAGTTAACATATAATNTCGCGGGGCTCGAACCCACGAACCACGAGATCATGACCTGAGCCGAAGTCGGACGCTTAACCGACTAAGCCACCCAGGCGCCCCAATCACACAAATAAATTTATTTGCAAATATTATGTATGTATTTTCAAATTCTGATCAGTGCTATGAGGGACTTAGTGTGTGTGTGAGTGTGTGTGTGTGTGGAGGGGGGTGGAATGGCATCTGTAATAGTGCAGGGGGCAGGAGCAGTTCCCTGATTAAGTGACATTTGAGTAGGAGCTAATAGGATAAATAGTTGTGGTAAGTTCATTCCAGGCAGAAGGAACAGCATATGCAAAGGTTCTGAGGAGGAGGGAGCAAGGCCCATCTTAGCGTCTGAAAGATCCTTAAAAATGTGTGGTCGGAGGGCACAGAGCCTGAGGAACTGGAGACACAAGCAGGATCCAACCAGGCAGGGCTTTGAGGGGCCTGGGCGTGTGGTTGAGGAACCTGTCAACTTTATTTTCTCATCTGTAAAATGGGAATGGTAATAGCACCTCCCTCAGATGTGTGAGCAGCTGTGGCCAGCTGGGTGACAGTGGGGTGTAGCTCGTCTGGGATGTCTCAGCTGGGCTGATCATCCCCCACTGCAATGGTCTCATCCTCTAGCGGGTTAATGTGCACTTGTTCACAAGGCAGCAGCTGGGGGCCAGAGAGCAGCAGAAGCCAGCAGGGCTTAGAGAATGGCACAGCATCGCTTCCACTGCCTTCTCTTGGCCTGAGCAGATCACAAGGCCAGCCCACATTCATGAGTGCATGTGAAGCTCTCCACACGGTGCCTGGCGCACAGGAAATGCTCTGTGAATGCGATTATTATTGCCGATGCTACTGATGTTATCACCATGCATTGCACTTGCATAGCGCTTTATGCTTTTCAAAGTTTTGTCCAATGCATCATTATAGCTTACCCCGCGTGAAGATAGTTGGGGCAAATTATACCAGCCCCATTCGGCAAATGTGGAAGGGTTCAGAAAACTACCTCAGATCACACATTTAGCTGGTGGCTGCAGCCAAACTCTAGAACTCCGATACCACAAAAGCTACCGCATATTTGCACACACATCTGCTGAAAGTGAACCCATTGGCTGATGATGGTGTCATCCTCCCGAGGACCATCCTAGTAAACAGAATAATTAAGATACAAATGTGTTTTGTGTGTGGCACAGGCTAGTGACCATCTGCTAGGTTTGGGTATGGCCCCTGAGACTCTCCTCTCAAGGTCTGTGTTTTTGGCTCCCAGGCTCAGTGGAGTCAATGATGATTCTCTTTTTTCTTGCTCAGAGAACCTCTCTTTGGATTCCAGTTGCTTTTCCTCTCCACCTGTGAACTTCCTTCAAGAATTGCCAAGCTATCGGTCCATTGCACGCAAGAGGACGACCGTTCCTAACCGAGAAAAACAAAGTGGCACTTTGCTGAAGCCGACAGACTCTCACAGCTCCCAGCTGCAGGGAGGAATCGCCGAAAACCTCAATAGCCAATCGATTCGGAAGTATGCACTGAACATCTCTGAGAAGCGGAGGCTAAGGTTCGTTCAGTAGCCATGCGGAAGGCATTTGATGCATGTTTTGGGCAGGGGTGTGCTGGATGCATGGAATGCATTTCCTGAAGAGTTCATGTGAGTAGAAATGTATTACTTAAGGTAAGCCACACTGCAGGGACAAAGTTACCCAAAACATGTAATAGCACATGTATTAGAAATTTATTTCCTTTAGAAAAATGTTTTATTTATTTTTGAGAGAGCACCAGAAGCGTGGGGGGGGGGTGGCGGGGAGGCGCGTGGGCATGAGGACAGAGGATCAAAAACAGGCTCTACACTGACAGCAGCGAGCCCGATGCGGGGCTCGAACTCACAGACGGTGAGGTCATGACCTGAGCTGCTGAGCTGAAGTCGGACGCTCAACTGACTGAGCCATCCAGGTGCCCCTAGAAGTTTATTTCTTGTTCACATAAAAGTCCTGGGTTCAGATCAAGGGGGAACTTTGTAGTCATTCGGGGACCCATGCTCCCTCCCTCTTGTGGCTCTGCAAACCCCTGAGGCCTCATTGTCTGTAGTTACTCCTCCCTGTTTCCACTCCCCCGAGCCCTTGCCAACCACTGATCTACTGTGTCTTTAGATTTGCCATTCTGGACATGTCATATAAATGGAATCATACAATACCTGGCTGCTTTCACTTAGCGTCATGTTTTCAAGGTTGATCCAAGTTGTGGTGTGTCTCAGTATGCCATTCCTTTTATTTATTTTTTTAAGTTTATTTGTTTATTTTGAGGGAGAGAGAGCGAGCATGCATGCGTGCTCATGAGCCTGGGAGAGGGGCAGAGAAAGAGGGAGAGAGAGAATCCCAATCAGTCTCTGCACTGTCATGCAAGGCTTAATCTCACCAACTGTGAGATCATGACCTGATCTGAAATCGAGAGGCAGATGCTTAACCAATTGAGCCACCCAGGTGCCCCAGTATTCCAGTCCTTATTTTTTTATTTATAAGACTAGGTTTTTTCAAAAATGTTTACTTCTTTTTGAGAGAGAGAATGAGAAGGGGAGCAGTAGAGATAGCAGGGGACAGAGGATCTGAAGCAGGCTCTGCGCGGACAGCAGAGAGCCAGATGCGGGGCTTGGACTTAGGAGCCAAGCCATGAGATCAGAACCACCCGAGCTAAAGTCAGATGCTTAACCAACGGAGCCACCCGGGCACTCCCCTTTTTAAAAAAGTTTTTTAATATTTATTTCTTTTGAGAGAGAGAGCGCGCGCACTAGCAGGGTAGGGACAGAGACACAAGGAGAGAGAAACTCCTAAGCAGGCACCATAGTCAATGCAGAGCCAGATGCAGGGCTCTAGCTCACAAACTGAAAGATTATGACCTGCGCTGAAACCAAGAGTCAGACGCTTAAGCAACTGAGCCACCAGGCGCCACAGTGTGCCATTCCTTTCTATGGTTGAATGTTACTTCATTGTATGGATATGTCTCATTTTGTTTGTGCATTCATCCGTTGGTGGACATTTGGGTTGTTTCCACCTTTTGGCTCTTGTGAATAGTGCTGCTATGAACATTTATTTCCAAGTTTTTCTTTGAGACCCTGTTGTCCGTTCTTTTGGGACCTCCACCTAGGAGTGGAATTGCTGAGTCATATCAGAACTCTGTGTTTAACATTTTGAGGAATATCCAGTCTGTTTTCAGTAGCGGCCACACCATTTTACATTTCCACCAACTGTGTATGAGGGCTCTGGGGTTTCCACATCCTGTCAACTGGAGTTTTATTTGATGCTGAGGCTTGATGACATTGTCATGACTTTCATTTACTTACTTATTCAGAGAGAGAGAGAGAGAGAGAGAATGTGCAGGAGTGCACAGGGAGGGGCAGAGAGAGGGAGAGAGAATCCCAAGCAGGCTCCATGCCTTCAGTGCTAAGACTGAGGCAGTGCTCGATCACACAAACCATGAGATCATGACCTGAGCCAAAGTGAAGAGTTAGACGGTTAACAGACTAAGCCATCCAGGCACCCCCATCATGACTATTTTTTTTAATGCAGGAACATTCAGGAGACCCAGATGAAGTATTTATCTGAGTGGGACCAGTGGAAACGGTATAGCAGCAAGTCTTGGAAGAGGTTCATAGGGAAGGCTCGCGAGATGGCAACCCACCTGGAGCTGTGGCGGAAGGACATTCGCAGCATAGAAGGTACCACGCCCCACACTCTGCACATGCGCCCCTCGGGGACTTCGCGGGGGTGGAAGTCTCCCGTCCGGGGGGGGGGGGGGGGGGAGGGCCAGAAAGTACAGCTTCGTTTCTCTAACCTGTAGAAGA
This sequence comes from Hyaena hyaena, assembly GCF_003009895.1. Lineage (NCBI taxonomy): Eukaryota > Metazoa > Chordata > Mammalia > Carnivora > Hyaenidae > Hyaena > Hyaena hyaena. Next base: position 660,312 of record NW_024081182.1, on the reverse strand, counting down.
AATTTAGCACTTAGTTCTGTGAGGAGTGGGAGCTACAGACCAGTGAGAATTAGCAGAACCTGTGTCTTCGTCACCAGGAAAATCAGATATTTATTTTCCTATCCCTTCCGGCTGTACGTGTCTTGGAACACCGTTTGTGCTCGTCACTACTTTGAATTCATAGCAGTTAACCTGCAAGGCTGCCACTAGATCCTGTTATTTAATGTGCTAATAAAGATGCTCCTATATTATTCTAGCACACATTTGGTTTTTAATATTATAACCATAGGTCTATTTGTATTAGGAGCATTTAAAATACTATTCTGAGATAGGGTTTGTTAGGTTTCACCGGACTGCCAAAGCTGCCCCTGGCCCTGAAAATACCGAGGATCCCTCCTTCCCCATATGGGGGAGAGTTGGGCTGCAGGATTCCAGCAGTCACCTCTGGTTGTTCTAACAAGATACCATAGACAGGGTGGCCTGAGCGACAGGATTTATTTTCTTATAGTCTGGAGACTGGAAATTCAAGACCAGGCTGCCTTCTCACTGTGTCTTTACATGACCTCATCTTCGTGCCCTCTTAAGGGACAGAGAGAAAGAGAGAGAGAGAGAGTGCGCGCACGCTTCAGTTATGATGCCTCTTCTTGGAAGGGCACCAATCCCATCATTGAGCCCCACTCCTGGACTTCATCTAAACCTAATCATCTCCCAAAGACTCCACCTTGAAATACCATCATATCAGGGCTTAGGGATTCAACATATGAATTTGGGGGTAGGAGGGAGACACGATTCAGTCCATAGCAAGTATACAAAAAACTGCAATTTTTGCAAATTGTGCCAAAATATAAAATTAGGAAAGAACATTTCAACATTTGGGTGACATAGCAGAGCCAGGGAGAAAATACCTCTTAGGGTTACATAACCATAAAGCAGAAAGTTGATTTACAGACAACTCCTCAAATCTGCTAAATTGGGAATTTTGTCAAGTCTGTAGGGAATGAGTGGAAGAAATGCGGTCATTTTTACTATTTTAAGGCCTATAAAATATACTGTTGGTAATTTATTCAATAAAGTGCCTTTTTAAATTGTTTTATTGGGAGAAGGTAAGTGGAATCACAAGGGACTTCATAGGCTCACTTAAAACTTAACCATCGAAAGGGTGCCTGAGTGGCTCAGTTGGTTGAGTCTGACTTCGGCTCAGGTCATGATCTCATGGCTCACGGGTTCAAGTCCCACATTGGACCCTGTGCTGACAACTCAGAGCCTAGAGCCTGCTTCCAACTCTGTGTCTCCTCTCTGTCTGCTCCTCCCCTCTCTCTCCTTCAAAAATAAACAAACATTAAAAACAAGCAAACTTAACCATCTGGCTGTACTTTTTCTGAGATCCAAGCATAACCATGTTTGGAGCAAAATAATAAAAGCTAATCCCAACTGAGCCTTTATCATCCACTAGGCATTGTGTTAAACATTTCATTCATATTAGCTTAGTTAATCCTCACAAGAACCTTTCATATAGGTATTTATCATTTACATGACTCAAATGGGTTAAAATACTTGGCCGACTTCATTCAGCTAGGATGAGGGAGACCCAGGATTTGAAGGATTCGATCCAGGCGGTCAAGCTTCCATGCCCAGCTTCCTTTCTGATTTAGTGGTGGCCTTTCTGGAAGTTTTCATTCAGAAAGGGGTTTGTGAGAATCCAGAAATGAATTCATACAGTCACGGTCAGTTACAAAAGCACCTACTGCAATTCACTGGGGAAAGGGTAGCCTTTTTAGTAAGTGGTGCTGAGTCAATTAGGAAAGACATTGAATCCTACCACACACCATTGTCAAGATGGAGTGTAGATTTACAGGTGAAAGAAGGAAAGCCTTAAAGCCAACAGCAGAAAAACCAAATGTTTCTTCCTCCCTCCCCCACCAAGACTCCTCTAACCAGCTTTCTGGCTGATTGGATCTACCGCAGGTAGTGCGTGTGGTTGGTGCTCCTGATTGGTGATGTCTGGATTTCTTTGTTCCAGGGAAGTTTGGCACTGGGATTCAGTCCTATTTCTCCTTCTTGCGGTTTCTGGTGTTGCTGAACTTGGTGATCTTTCTGATCATCTTTATGCTGGTTTTGCTTCCAGTCTTGCTCACCAAATACAACATCACCAATAGCACATTTGTGCTTATTCCGTCCAAAGACACAGGTGAGTCTAAGACCTAGTTTGCTGTGAGAATGTCCTTGTCACACTTTACCTATCTACCATGCTTCCTTTTCTGGGAATCTTTATATTCTAAGTTGTGGGTGCCTGTATTAGGCGGAGCTAGGCTATGCTTCAGAAACAAATGATTCTATGACTCTCAGCACCTGGTAACCACAAAGGTTCTTTCTCACTCACAGTACGTGTCCATCACTGTTTGGCGGTGGTTTCACTCCGTGTTGTCTTCACTCTGGAGCCCAGGCTGATGGAGCAGCCTCTGTGTGGACCCCTGACGGTCACTTTGTCCAAGGGAAAGAGAGCCATGGCAAACGTGCTGGCTTCTAAAGCGTCTGCCCGGACATGACTCCTGTGACTTCCGCCACATTTCATTATCCAAAGCAAGTCACTTGGCCACTCTTGATTTCAGCAAGGCATCTGGGAGGAGCACTGTGGGCTAGGAGAGTGGAATAATTAGCAAGCATGATACAACGTACTTTAGTAACTGTATTTTGAGACTTTTATCTCTGATAATGGTGACACTCAGTTTCCGCCAGTCACGTGCCAGACGTTATGGCAAGTGCCGGACCCGTGTTTCCTTACTGAATGCTTAATTGAAGTCACATCATTTGGGCATTCTGTTTATTCTAATGTGGAGGGTTTCTGTCATTCCACAGACATTTATCGATTCCTCTCTTGCTCTGTGCTACGTGCCAGAAGTCGGGCGAGCTGAGTCAGTGCCTAACTTACGTTAGAACTGTAAAATGGCAGAACTGGAATTAGCTTTGGAGAAACTGGTTCAACTCCTTTTTCTTTTTTCTTTTTTTTTAGTAGGCTTCATACCCAGTGTGGAGCCCAATGCAGGGCCTTAACTCACCACCATGAGTTCCAGACCTGAGCTGAGATCAAGAGACTGTCAACTCTCTTCTTTTAACAAAGGGGAAACTGACGTTCAGAGAAGGGGTGGTAGATTGGGCTCTTTTCCTCAATTTGTCACTCCTCTGTGATTATGACTTTGTAGGGCCCCCCACTGGGGGCAGAGAATACTTTCTGTCCCATTGGTGTTGCAGTTGGCCATGTGACTTGTTTTGTCCAGAGGAATATTGGCTTGAAATGGTTTATGTGGTTGACTTGTCTATGAGAAGAGTCATGGGGAGAGCATCACCTAGGTAACCATTGCCTCAGCCTGGGCCCCAGAATGCAGTCATATGGCGTAGAGCTGAGCCCAGCTATAAGACTGGAGTCCATCCTGGCTCAGCCTAAATCAGCGAAATGAGCTCAAACTGTAGCTCCACGAATGAGAAAATACATGTTTAGTATGTTCAGTCCCTGAGACTTTAAAGTTATTTGTACAACAGCAAAGCTCACTGATACAGGGAAAGTGAATTAGCTGTTCAAGGATAAGGTAGTGTCTCTCAAATTAGTATTCAAGTAGTTTCTTGGTTATTTGCACATATGTAAATATAGGTTGTTTTAATGAAGCTGCATGTTTATTTATACACATGGAGAGATCTTTTAAAATTGAATGTGCTTACAATGGAATAACAGTTATGTCAATCACATGTTCCAAAACATGTGCAAACATGAACCCCAAAGCACAAAATACCAATACCGACAAAACACGTGATGTATGTAGACCCACATACAACATGTATAGAAAAAGACACACAGCCACCGATGTGTAGGGAGAATAGTGAGAGGTGAAAATGGTGTTGTACTTGGTGCACTGAGGTTTGGATTGCAGACAGAAACCCACGGATTGGCAAACACGTCCACACATAATTATATGCGACATGTCTAAATATATATACATATGCATGCATAGGTACACAAATTATGATGGACAAGTTGTAGAGACTGTAAAACTATTTCCACTGATGTTTTTGTTTTTTCACAGATGTTCAGTGCACAGTGTATCCAATAAGTAGTTCTGGACTCATTTACTTTTATAGTTATATCATAGACTTGCTCTCTGGCACTGTAAGTATTTCACATAATTTTGTATTTGGATCCTCAATATACTGAAACTAGGTTAATTTAAATTTCTTTTAATGTTTATTTATTTTTGAGACAGAGAGAGACAGAGTATGAGCGGGGAAGGGGCAGAGAGGAAGGGAGACACAGAATCAGAAGCAAGCTCCAGGCTCTGAGCTGTCAGCACAGAGCCTGATGTGGGGCCCAAACCCACAGACTGTGAGATCATGGCCTGAGCTGAAGTCAGACACTTAAGTGACTGAGCCACCCAGATGTCCCAAAAATTAGGTTAATGTAAAGCTCAGGTTCCTGAATGTCTGTGGTGAGCCAAACACAGGAGTTGACCACATTGGCAAGGATAATGTTCACCCACCTGCTGCTGGATTATACAGGAAATAGGCTTTGTCACTAGTAGCCATTGGCCTTTCCTTAATCCCTGTCACCTTGGTACTGATCTACAGCAAAATGCTGAGAAGTTTCAGTGAAAATAAACCCAGATAGAATATATTTAATTTCTCAGACATTGTAAAACCTTACATTTTGGGGCCTTTGACCGCCTGGATGAAAGCCATGGTTCTTCCTCTCAGAAATTACACACAAAGACATGAGTGTCACACGCATTTGTACATTCCCTGAAATCCAGAGTCTGTTAATCCCAGGTTAACCCGCTACTCTAAAGTGAAACCAATCTCATCCTTGCTATAGTAGTTCCAAAAGGTTTTTAAATCTTCTTTCTTCTTAAAAAATGATTTTTTTGTGCACTTCCATTTGTTTATCCTACTTTTTTCAGGAAATAAGATTGCAGCTATGAAAAATGGCCATCTCTGCTTCCTAGACCAGGATTTCTCAACCTCAGCATGAATGATATTTGAGAGCCAATCCTTCTTTGTTGTGGGGCCTTCCTGTGCACTGTAGGAAGTGTAGCAGTGTCCCTGGCCTCTCTGTACTAGACACCAGTAGCAGCTAAGTTGTGACAATCAAAAATGTTTCCAGACATTGCCAGATGCTTCCTGGGGATAAATTGCCTCTGGTTAGGAACCACTCCTTTAGAGGGGCGCCTGGCTGGTTCAAAATAGAGCCTGTGAGAGGCTCCTGGGTGGCTTAGTCGGTTAAGCGTCCGACTTTCGCTTAGGTCATGATCTCGCGGTTCGTGGGTTCGGGCCCCGCGTCGGGCTCTGTGCTGACTGCCAGCTCAGAGCCTGGAGCCTGTTTCAGTCTGTGACTCCCTCTCTCTCTGACCCTCCCCTGCTCACGCTGTCTCTCTCTCTCTCTCCTAGAAATAAATAAAACATTTAAAAAAAAAACAAAAAAAACCGAAACAAAATAGAGCCTGTGACTCTTGATCTCATGGTCGTGAGTTCCAGCCCCATGTGGGGCATGGAACTTACTTAAAACAAAACAAAACCAAAAAACCCATTCCTTTAGATGCTTAAAAAATACAAATATATAAAAAAATCTCTGAAAGTTATGGTCTTCATTTTATTTTATTTTTTTAAGTATGCTCCATGCCCAGCATGGAACCCAACTCAGGGCTTGAACTCACAACCCTGAGATCAAGACTTGGGCTGAGATCAAGAGTTGGACACTTGACCAACTGAGCCACCAAGGTGCCCCTGAAAGTTACTCGTCTTAAAATGCAATGTCATTGACATTCTACTTTACCAAGTGTACAAAGCTTTGAATTTGTCCATTGCACTTGATTTTGAAAAGTGGTTTTTACATCTCTGTGCTTATGTGTTTCTCAGAGCAATTGAGAGGAGTTATCAGCTGCGTGTTAAAATGTCCACTATGCAAAAGAAGAAATGGAAGCGATATAAAACATGCAAGGGAGAGAGAAATTCATTGACTAACCCAAGGTCGCTAATGATAACCAAGGTCGCTCCAGTTCTCAGAACTGTTGTTGCCCCATTTCTGTAAATTACACCCCACAAGAGAAATTTCTTTTCATAGATCTCCACACACCATAATCTTTTTCCTTATAGGAAAAGTATAGGAGACTTAGATGCACTTGATCATAAATGCTTAGCATACAAAATGATATGATATGATAAAAGGAGAGATGGCCAGAGATATTGAACATAGACTTGTCTTTGCTGAAAGCAGTTGAGCTCACGATCAAATCAGAGAAATCATTTTCCAGTCCCACTGGATCTTGGCCCTATAATGTTACATTATTTTGAAGGAATTACAGCCCTGATATCAACCTGGGGCAACAAAAAACCAGGTTTCGTGTAGTTGGGCAGGTTTTTATGGCCTGTGTGCCCAGCCTTCAGAAGAATTAAAGAATTAAAGATAGAGCCTTCTGCTTCTACATTTTTTATTTCTTATAAAAAATTTACTTAAGGGGCACCTGGGTGGCTCAGTCACTTCAGCATCTGACTCTTGATTTTGGCTCGAAGCAGACCCATTTGGATTGTCTCTGTCCTTCACTTGCTCACTCTCTCAAAATAAATAAATACATTTAAAAATGCATTGAAATAGTCAATATAAGAATATATGGTTATCATAAAAAATACAGAATTTATAAAGTAAAAGTGAAAGCACCTCTCTCCAGAGGCCACCTAACCTTTAACGGTGGTTCGCAGCCTTCTCAAACTTTCTCATGACCTTCTGGCTCATAGCTTTCTTGACTTTTCTCTCGACCTTACTTCATATGGTCTTACTTTGTATTTTATAACATGGATTTTTCATGGTCTAGACAGTCCCCTACTGCTTCCATATTCCTCCTTTACGAACATCTGTGTACCTTGTATACTATTTCTGCCTTCTTTATATATTTCCTTCCCACTCTCCTTCAATTTTCCTGCTGTCGAAGGAGAAGAGTGAGGTGTTTGGTTATTCCTACCCTAAGTAGTCTGGGACTTTTCTGTGCTGTATTTTCTCATAGGGCACCTTTGGGTTTTTTGTTTGTTTGATTTGGTTTGGTTTTGGTAAGAGCTTTATTGAGAGATAGTTCATGTATCATACAGTTCACTGATTTAAAATGTCCAATTCCATGTTTTTTTAGTGTGCTGTCATCACCAGTCAGCCTTAGAATACTTTCATCACCTCAAAAAGAAATGCTGTACCCTTTAAGTATCACCTACCAATCTTAACCAGCCTTAAGCAACCGTTAATCTACTTTGTCTACAAAAATGCTCATTCCTGACATTTCATATACGTGAAGTCATATAATACATGGCCTTTTGTCTCGGGCTTCTTTCACTTAGAGTGTTTAAAAACACCTATGTTGTGGCATCTATCAGTCTCATTCTTTGTTCCATTGGAACAAGATTCCAATTGTGTAGATTCCATTAATAAGATTCCATTGTGTAGATATACCACTTATTGTTTATCTATTCACAATGGACACTTGGATTGTTTACAGCTAGTGATTCCGCTCTGAGTAAAATCACTAGGTCAGATGGTAACCCTGTGTTTAACTTGTTGAGGAACTGCCAGACTTTTCCAAAGCAGGGTTTGAGGATTCTGATGGCTTCACATTCTTGTCAACACTTGCTGTTTGCCTGACTTTTTGATTATAGCCCCCCCAGTTTGTGTGAAAGTGGAATCTCTTTGTGGTTTTGATTTGCATTTCTCTAATGACTAATGATGTTGAGCATCTTTTCATGTGCTTATTGACCGTTGTGTATCCTCTTTGAATAAATGTCTATTTGGATCTTCCTTCCATTTTTAATTGGATTCTTTTTATTGTTGAGTTATAAGAGTTCTTTTTTTAGGGGCGCCTGGGTGGCTTGGTCGGTTAAGCGTCCGACTTTCGCTTGGGTCATGATCTCACAGTTCGTGGGTTCGAGCCCCGCGTCGGGCTCTGTGCTGACTGCCAGCTCAGAGCCTGGAGCCTGTTTCAGTCTGTGACTCCCTCTCTCTCTGACCCTCCCCTGCTCACGCTGTCTCTCTCTCTCTCTCTCTCTCTCCTAGAAATAAATAAAATAAAATAAAATAAAAACATTAAAAAAAAAAGAGTTCTTTTTTTAAAAAATTTTAAAAAAAGTGGGGGGAGGGTTGCCTGGGTGGCTCAGTTGGTTAAGCTACTTCAGCCCAGGTCATGATCCCACACATTGTGAGTTCGAGCCCCACGTTAGGCGCTGTGCTGACAGCTCAGAGCCTGGGAGCTGCTTCAGATTCCGTGTTTCCCTCTCTCTCTGACCCTCCCCTGCTTGCACTCTATCTCCCAAAAGTAAATAAACATTAAAAAAATTTTTTTAAGTAAAAAAATAGTTTTTTTAAAAAAAGATTTTCTTTTTAAGTAATCTTTATACCCAGTGTGGAACTTGAACTTACAACCCCAAGATCAAGAGTCTCATGCTCCATCAACTGAACCAGCCAGGAACCCCAGGAGTTCTTTATGTATTCTAGATACAAGGGCCTTGTCAGATACTTGATTTACAAGTATTTGCTTCTATTCTCTGGGTTGTCTTTTCACTTTCTTGATAGTATCCTTTGAAGCACAAAAGTTTCTAATTTTGATGAAGTCCAGTTTATTTTTTCTTTAATTGCTTGGGTTTTTGGTGTTATGCTTAAGAATTCATGAACAATTTCAAGGTCATGGAGACTTTATTCCTCTATTTTCTTCTAAGAGTTTTCTAGTTTGGGCTCTTGCATGGAAGTCTTTGATACATAAGTTAATTTTTATATATGGGTAAGGTAGGGGTTCAACTTCTTTCTCTTTCTTTCTTTCTTTCTTTCTTTCTTTCCTTCTTTCTTCTGGGTTTTTGTTTGTTTGTTTGTTTTGCATTTGCCATCCAGCTGTCTCAGCACCATTTCCTGAAAAAAAACCTGTTCTTTCCCTTTATCAAATATCAATTGACCATAGATATATTTGCCTCAATTCTATTCCATTGATCTATATGTCTGTTTTTAAATTAGTAGGACAGTGTCTTGATTAATCTTGTTTTATAGTATGTTTTGAAATATGTGTGGGCCTCTCTATTTTATTATTCTTTTTCAAGATTGTTTTGGCTATATATATATATATATATATATATATATATATATATATATAATAATCTGGGATTAGTTGGTAAATTACTACAAAGAAGCCACCAGGCATTCTGATACAGATATGTTGAAACTATAGATCAGTTTGGAGATTGCTATGGATCTCTTGATCCATGAACATGGAATGTTTTCTATTTACTTAGATCTTCTTTAATTTTCTTAAACAATGTTTTGTAGTCTTAAGAATGTATGATTTGCTCTTTATTTTGTTAAATCTCTTCCTAAGTATGTTATTCTTTTTGCACATGGAATTGTTTTCTTAATTTCATTTCGGATAATACAGTGCTGTATTTTTAATGCTCAGGTTTTATCTGTGCTTTGTTCCTCAAACACTAACCCAACATGCCTTATGATTCTGGGATTGTTCTGGTGTCTGGGAATTCAGGAATGAACAATGACACTGGAATGTGAATTTCTTGAGGCAGAGACTGGTCTCCTGTTTCCTGCAGTGAATTCACCAGTCTGACCTCATGCCCTTGGCTTTGTTTCAGGGTTTTTTGGAGGACACCTGCCTCTTTTATGGACATTACACCATTGATGGGGTGAAATTTCAGAACTTCACCTATGATCTGCCTCTAGCTTATTTGTTAAGCACAATTGTCTACCTGTCCCTGAGCCTTCTTTGGATAGTGAAAAGGTAAAATTTATCTCTTCATTGTGTTGTTTTTGCATTACCCTTGATGGCTGGGGTTCATTGGAGGTCTATGGACTCTGGGAGCCATTTCCCAAAGGATGAGCAGAGTCCAGGAGAAGGATTTGGGAAGAAAGGTCGTTGAGTCTCTTGTAGGTTGGGGAGACCTGGAGGAAATGGAAGCAAACTTTGGGAGCTGGAGCAGCAGCCTGGGGTTCCGCAGTCAATCATTATTAGACACATTGGCCAGCGCCATAATGTAACCTTACCTTTGATCTGGTGTGGATGGTAATCAGGTCTTTATTGGGTTGCAAGTGTTAGAAATCCTACTCTGACTAACTGGGGTAAAGGGGAACTGATGGGCTCAGAGAAACAAGGAAGGGAGGGGAAGGGGAAGAATATAGATATGTCTTCCAAACAACCGAAAGCAAGGGCTCCTTCGTCTCGGATTCTCCTGGTGGCAGCTTCCTTACATGGACTCTCAAAGTCACAGGTTCAGAAATCCTTTCGAAGAGACTTATTGGCTCTGCTTCATTCAGGTACCCAAACCTGACCGACCCTTCAACTAAGGCCAACAGGTCAAGGTCATAGGAGAACCTCGCATTTTTTCTGGTAGACAAGTGGTTCGGTGGGAGATGCCAATTCCCAAGACATGAATAGCAAGGAATATTAATTACTTTAATTACTAACAAACAACTGTCCTAAAAAGTACCAACAGCCCAAACAATAGAAGTTGTGTATCTTTCTTACATGAAGTTCTGAATAAGGACACAGGTTACTGTGGTTAGACTCCTCAGTCATTCTGGGACTCAGGTTTACCAAAGTTCAGCCATTTTCAGCATTTGGTTGGAAGGGCAGGAAGGGAAAACAAACATGCAGGAATATCACATGGGAGGTGTTTATGGGCTAAGCCTGAAGGTGATGCACATCGCTCACATTCCATTAGTCATAGACCATAGCTAACTGCAGGGGAGGCTGGGAAATGTTCCTGGCTGGCAGCTGCTTTCTAGCACTAACATTATCCTATAGGGGAACTACAAGTTTTTGATGGACAGCTTGCTCTCTCTGCCCCAACGATGTTGGTTGGCAGGCAGGGTCATGGGTGGGTGCCTCTCTTACCCTCTGCACTGTCTATATGAGAGCATAGGTGCTGTAAGCCATGGGGCTATGAGGCGCCTTATCACAGGCCTAGAAGGGACTGGGGTGTTGAGTACTGAGTGTGCTCTCCATGGAGACTAGGAAAAAGCCCCAGAGCCTAGCTGGGCCCTCACATCCTGAGTTGGTACCCATGAAATGAAAATCAAGTGCTGTGTGTCCATCACCCACTCAAATGGGCAGCCTACGGATACAAAAAAGCAGTGGCTCATTTCAAGAGCAGAGAGATGCATGGTAAAAAAAAATGTGAGTTGATTGGACTCTCTGATTATGGCAGGGACAGATCCAAGTTTTAGGGGCCCGCAGTTTAGACAGTTTGGAGGGGCCCTCTGCAAGATGAAGAACACAAAAATGTCTTGTGTAAAGCTTGAAAAAATAAAAACAAAAGGACCATATGAACACATTGCTGGAGGTGCTTGGCTCCTTCCAAGGCCCTGGGAGAAGAAAAAAGCTTCATTAGCCAAATAGTGACGACTCCGCCTCCAGACCTTGCTCCTGCTCCTCACCTCAGGGCTCTGATTACTTCCTGGGGAAGACTGAAGGGAGGTCTGGGTGTAATGTCACAGGGAAAGCCTATCCCGGGAGGAGGAAGTGCTATTAGCAGCAAAGAGCATGGACTTTGGGGTCCAGAGACCAAGGTTCAAACGCCACTTCACATCTGTGAGCCTCATTTTCTTCACCTGTGAAATGTGCAGGCCCGGAATGGTTGTGGGAAGATTAACTGAAACAAGGCAGGTAAAGGGCTTAGTACTGGGCCTGGCACCTTCCAGACACTTAGTGAATTAAAATTACCATCGTCGTCACCATCAAATTAGCCCCTGTTCTTACCCTAACTCTCTGGATCTAGGGAAATAATTTTTCCCATCTCTGTGTCTGCTTTCTCATCTGTCAAATGTAGTTTTGGTCTAAATCAGAGGTTTTCAACTGGGATAGGAGCTTAGAATCCCCATGGACCTTTCTGAAATAACATATTTCTGGGCCCCACGTGGGATCTACTGAATTAGAAATTTCAGGGTATGAAGCTTCCTGGGAGTCAACATTTTGGAAGAGCACCCCAAGTGGTTCTGATATAAAATTTTTGCTGTGACCTTTTGACAGAATGACTGATCACTGTAATTTTCTTACACTCCTGCTGTATTCACAATGCACTACCAAATCCTAAAAATATCCCGTTTCGTCTACACAGTGTGTGGCATTTGATGTTTTTGTATCATCAAAGGCTGGGGTATATTTTTTCCAGGAAGGCATTTGAATGAATTAGAATTATGAAGTGTGCAACCGAGTGGCATCTGACCTAAACAGATGCTCACTAAATATTTGGCTATTTTACCATTTAAGTCACTTATATGTTCATTTATCTATCAATTGGATAGTGGTCATATTATGGTCCATTTATATTCCAGATATAAAAATGACCAAACAGCCAGGGTACTTGCCCTCAAGGAATTTAAAATTTAGTCAGGTTAGGGGACCTGGGCGTCACATTTGGTTAAACATCCGACTTTGGCTTAGGTCACCATCTCACAGTTTGTGAGTTCAAGCCCCACATTGGGCTCTCTGCTGTCAGCACAGAGCTCACTTCAGATCCTCTGTCTCCCTCTCTCTCTGCCCCTCCCTCACTCACACTCTCTTTCTCTCCCTCTCTCAAAAAATAAACATTAAGGGGTGCCTGCGTGGCTCAGTCGGTTAAGTGCTGATTTCGGCTCAGGTTCTCTCAGTTCATGGGTTCGAGCCCCGCATCGGGCTCTGTGCTGACAGCTAGCTCAGAGCCTGGAGCCTGCTTCAGATTCTGTTAACTCCCTCTCTCTCTGACCCTCCCCTGCTCAGGCTGTCTCTCTCTCTCAGAAATAAAAATTAAAGGGGCGCCTGGGTGGCTTAGTCGGTTAAGCGTCCAACTTTCGCTTAGGTCATGGTCTCGCGGTTCGTGGGTTCGAGCCCCGCGTCGGGCTCTGTGCTGACTGCCAGCTCAGAGCCTGGAGCCTGTTTCAGAGTCTGTGTCTCCCTCTCTCTCTGACCCTCCCCTGCTCACGCTGTCTCTCTCTCTCTCTCTCTCTCCTAGAAATAAATAAAAAATATTTTTAAAAAAAGAAATAAAAATTAAAAAAAACATTAAAAAAATAAACATTAAAATGTTTTTTAATTGAGTCAGGTTAAGGGGCTGCAAGATGATTGCAGATTAGGGTCATTGCTGTGAAGAAAATACACTAATGTGAAGTGGGGGTCACAACTTTAGATGGGGCGGCGAGGAACCTTTGGAAGGGATATTGGAGCTGAAACCTGAATGATGCGAAAGGAGCAGCCATGGAGGCAGGGGAAGAACTGCCCCAGGAGTGGGTAGAGGGTCTGTAAGTACAAAGGCCCTGGGGCCGGAGAAGTTTTTGTGTTTCTGGAAAGGAAACAAAGCACTGGTCGTTAGAGCAGAATGGCCATACGGGCGGAAAGGCCCGGTGCAGGATCTCTAGGCTGTGTTAACGAGTTTAGATTGGATTCCAGCTGTCAGAGAAGCCACTGGGCAGATGAAATGATTTTCAACAAGCCACCTGGTTAGCTGCCATGCATGTATAGAAGGGTCCAAAATGTGTCAATGTCACAGTGAGTGGAGAGTGCAGCCATGTGTCCCCCCCCTTTTTTTTTATTGTAAACTAAGCCAATCTCTGGCCTGTATGTTGTTGTTCTTCTAAGAGGGGGAATTGTGTTTTGGGGTCAGGTCAGTGGAAGGATTCAAAATCAACCTGATCCGGAGCGAGGAGCACTTCCAGAGTTACTGCAACAAGATCTTTGCCGGCTGGGACTTCTGCATCACCAGCCGCAGCATGGCGGACCTCAGGCACAGCAGCCTGCGGTATGAGCTCCGGGTGAGTGTGCCCTCACCGCCAAAGTCGTGCCTTGGAAAGTAGTGGGGAGGGGGGTGGCGGTGCAGCTTGCAGAGGAGCTGGGTCGGGGCCAGGCTGTCTCCAATGCTCAGCAAGTTTCCCCAGTGTCGGTGTCAAGAGCTTTCCACAGAGGGGGTGCCTAGGGGGCTCACTTGGTTAAGCATCCAACTTTGGTGCAGAGCCTGCTTGGGATTCTCTCTCTGCCCCTTTCCCACTTGTGCTCTCTCCCAAAATTAATAAACTTAAAAAAAAAAAAAAAAAAGAGCTTTCTGCAGAGACCACCTTCTCCTAAGCGTGGGGCTGATGGACTGGGGATTGGAGGAGATAAGAGGCACTAGGGTAGGTGGGAGGGGAGGGTGTCTTCCCTCGTTCCCTCACCACCTCATGCTGCTGTTTTTCCACCTGATGAGAACCTGTCATCATCACTTATACCAGGAGAAACAACTAAGACAGGATGCCGTGATGATAAGGTGGAGTGGTGAGAATACAAAAAGGTACAAGCGAATTTCCAGATTCATAAGGGGAGAAGAGGAACAGATAGTATTTTGACCAAACCCACCAAAAAAAGGAGGAAGGGGCGGCTGAGTGGCTCAGTGGGTTAAGTTTCCAACTTCAGCTCAGGTCATGATCTCATGGTTCATGAGTTTGAGCCCCAAGTCGGGCTCTGTGCTGACGGCTTGGAGCCTAGAGCCTGCTTGGGATTCTGTGTCTCCCTCTCTCTCTGCCTCTCCCCTGCTACTGCTCTGTCTCTCTCTCAAAAATGAATAAACGTTAAAAAAAAAAAAAAAAAAGGAGGAAGGGATAATTATACCAAAAGGATAATAAAGTAAGATGGAAGGAATCAAATCAAATGTATTATCTGTTTAAAGGAATGACACAGAGGCATCTGGCTGGCTCAGCGGATTAAGAGTCTGACTTCAGCTGAGGTCGTGATCTCACGGTTCCCAAGTTCAAGTCCCGTATTGGGCTTTTTGCTGTTAGCCTGTCAGCACAGAGCCTGCTTCGGAACCTCAGTCCTTCTCTCTCTCCCTCTGCCCCACTCATGTACCCTCTCTCTGTGTCTCTCAAAAAATAAATAAAACATTTTAAAAATTAAAGGAATGGCACACAGTACATATAAGTAATGTCATACACTTGGTGGGGATGAGCACTGAGTGTTATGTGGAAACTAATTTGACGATAAACTATTTGTAAAAAAAAAAAAAAGTAATGTCATGAATAGGTTATGCTTCTGTTTTCACATTTATTATGATATCTAACTGTAGCCTTAAATAGGAGGCTTTACCTTGACATAGGTCTTTAGCAGACATGAAAACTAGTTGGGCTTGGTCTGGGAAGATATCTGGGGGGAGATGAATGCTTAAAGAAGGTCTTCTAGATGGCTGGATACGGTATGGCGATGAATCACGGGTTCAGCCCCTGAATATCTCTTCACCCCGTGCTCACAGATGAGTTTCCTTTGGCCCTCAGGCAGATCTGGAGGAAGAAAGAATACGGCAGAAAATAGCAGAAAGGACCTCAGAAGAAACGATACGGATTTACTCTTTGAGACTGTTTTTGAACTGCATTGTTCTGGCCGTTTTAGCCGCGTGCTTTTATGCAATTTATAGAGCAACGATATTCTCACAAGAGCACATGAAAAAAGTGAGTACTCTGTGAAAATCATTTTAATTTTTACTCTGGCTGGACATGTTGTAGGCCAAGTGCATTATCTGAGGTGGATATAAGTTTGGCTGATATAACAGAGAACTGAAAATCAGAGGTGACCAATTTCCACTTTTATTTTGTTTTATCTATCTATCTATTTATCTATATCTATCTATCTATCTATCTATCTATCTATCTATCTATCTATCTATCTATTTTTAAAGTAGGCTACATGCCCAGTGGGAAGCCCAACATAGCGCTTGAACTCACAACCCTGAGATCAAGATCTGAGCTGAGATAAAAAGTTGGACTAAGCTTAACTGACTGAGCTACCCAGGAGCCCACAATTTCCACTTTTAATAAAAATACAAAAATATCCAAAAAGAGTGTTTGGAATTCCTCCTGGAATCCACATGATTCAAAATTCAGGCTTGGCTGTCTACATTTAATTGCCAGTTCCACTACTTACTAGGTAGGGCCCCAGTTTACCTAAAATAGCAGTGCTTTTAGGGCCACCTGGGTGGCTCAGTCAGTTAATCGTCTGATTTCAGCTCAGGTTATTTTTTTTTTAATTTAAAAAAATGTTTTATTTATTTTTGAAAGAGAGAGAGAGAAACAGGAGAGGGACAGAAAGAGAGGGAAACACAGAATCCGAAGACAGGCTCCAGGCTCTGAGCTAGTTATCAGCACAGAGCCTGACATGGAGCTCGAACCCACAAACCGTGAGATCATGACCTGAGCTGAAGCCAGACACTTATCCGACTGAGCCACCCAGGCGCCCCTCAGCTCAGGTTATGATCTCACAGTTTGTGAGTTCGAGCCCCACATCAGGCTCTGTGCTGACAGCTTAGAGCCTGGAGGCTGCTTCACATTCTGTGTCTCCCTCTCTCTCTCTGCCCCTCCCCAGCTCGTACTCTGTCTCTTTCTCAAAAATAAATAAAACAACAAAAAAAAAATTTAATAGCAGCAGTTTTAAAAATCCAAGTTAGTCTGCTGGCTCTGCTTCATGAAATCAGTCTTTGAGGGCCCAGGTTCATTCCTCTTGTGGCCTTGCCATCTTTAGGGTGCGTTCTCTTCTATACGGTACAAGATAGTTGAACACGTCCACATTCTAGCCAGTGGGAAGGAAGTGAAGGGGTCAGGGAAGGCATACCCTTTCCTTCAAGGGCAAGACCTGGTGCTTGCACTTGAAACTTCCACTCACATCCCTGATGGCTGTATCTAGCTATAAGGGAGGCCAGGAAATATAGTTTTATCCCAGATAGCCATTATGTGACCAAGTAGTCTATTATTCTGAAAGGAGGGACTGACTAGTCCAAATCAGTTATGACTATGGCCTTGAAAATACTTTAAATTGCCCATTAATACAGACTCCACAGATTTTCTTTCTTTTTTTAAATGTTTATTTATTTTGGGGGGTGGACAGGGGGAGAGAGAGAGGGAGAGAGAGAGAGAGCGAGCATGAGTGGGGGAAGGTTAGAGAGAGAGGGAGAGAGAGAATCCCAAGCAGGCATCACACTCAGCATGCAACCTGATTCAGGGCTTGATCTCATGACCATGAGATCATGACCTGAGCCGAAATCAAGAATCAGATGCTTAACTGACTGAGCCACCCAGGTACCCGCCCCATCCATGGATTTTTTTTCAATACTTGACCCTAATTAATACAATAGACTTAATTTTTCTTCCTGTGGTACTAGAGCCCAGTTCCTCTATTTGAACACCCAAGGAATGAAGTGGCTTATGTTTATGGACCACGTTGAATGACATATATGTTTTTTTCTGCTTGTTTTCTAAATATGTATAGTTGAGTTCTTTTTGTTTGTTTGTTTCTTCCAGTTTTATTGCGATATGGCTGACATATAGCATATATGGCGCTCAGCATGATGACTTGACATACTTACAGTTCAGTCCCTTCAAGGTTGATTCATTTGTGATATGACTTCCCTTTGTTATCTTCACAGGAAATTGACAAGATGGTGTTTGGAGAGAACCTTCTGATACTGTACCTGCCTTCTATTGTGATCACGTTGGCCAATTTTATCACCCCAATGATCTTTGCCAAGATCATCCACTATGAGGATTACTCCCCAGGCTTTGAGATCCGGCTGACAATTCTTAGGTAATGCCTAGACATGCCAAGCAGATCACCACCTGCCCCCTTTCTTGCCCATTGCTGACTAATTGTGGCACCTTCTTCTGATGAGCCAAGAATCCTCTAAAGCCTTCAGACAGCTCCTGTGAATGAATCAGTGTGTGCCCATGCGGTGAAGTCTCTTTGACTCAAGCATGTACTCAGCGGTACTATGTTTTGTGATCATGTGTTAGGATATCGACAGCTGAGGGCATACGGTGGGAGCCCTGGGAGGCGGTGTTGCTCGGAAGATGTTAGAAATGACAAGTGTTGACCAGCAGGGGGGAGAGGGAATGAGAGAGAGAGAGAAAGGATAAAGCGTATCTTATTGGAGATGTTGGCCGCTGGGGCTCAGTCCTACTGGACAGCTAGGAGTTGGGTAGGAAAGCTCTGAAGAGTTCCCATCCAACAAGGTGTTCATCCTGGACTTCCTAAAGATGGCTGGCTCCCAGAGGCCTTAACTCCGCCACGCTCCCACCTCCTACCCCGATGCATGGGCCTCGTGAGGAGAGGGGAGGAGAGTCACCAGGGGTTAGGACACGAACCTGCCCAAGGCATCTTCCGGTGTAGTGAGTACCAGGTACAGTGAGTCAGTGAGTGTAAGTCACCGACTAGATGCGCTACAGCTGATTTCTTATAACTTGTTGTAAATATCTCTCTTCATTCTTAATAAATAGTTTCTTAGAAGAAAGAAAGAAACGGCAGCTGTAACACAGGGTCTGGGGAGCTAACGCAAATGAGCTGAAGAGGACCAGTTGGGGACTGTGTAAAATAGAGTGTTTCATGCCTCAGAGGGTATTTGCATGTTAAAAACAAAACAAAACAAAACTTTTTATTTTATTTTATTTAAAAAAAATTTTTTTTAACGTTTTATTTATTTCTAGGAGAGAGAGAGAGATAGCGTGAGCAGGGGAGGGTCAGAGAGAGAGGGAGTCACAGACTCTGAAATAAGCTCCAGGCTCTGAGCTGGCAGTCAGCACAGAGCCCGACGCGGGGCTCAAACCCACGAACCGCGAGATCATGACCTAAGCAAAAGTCGGATGCTTAACTGACTAAGCCACCCAGGTGCCCCAAAACAAAACTTTTTAAAAAAAATGTTTATTCATTTTTGAAAGAGAGACAGTGCATGAGTGGGGGAGGGGCAGAGAGGGGGAGACACAGAATCTGAAGCAGGCTCCAGGCTCTGAGCTGTCAGCACAGAGCCCAACGTGGGGCTTGGACTCATGAACCAGGAGATCATGACCTGAACCAAAGTCAGATGCCCGACCGACTAAGCCACCCGGGTACCCCCAAAACTTTTTATTTTGGAAAATTTCAAACAGAAGGTATAATGAACCCCCCATATGCCCCTCACGCAGTTTCAAGCATTCCCAACATATTGCCAATCTTGTTTCATCTGTCCCCCTGCCCAACTTTTACTGGATAATTCTACCAAAATCTTACTTCACCTTTTTTTTTCTTCCCTTAACATACTCTCATCATACCTCATAAAATCAAGCCAGTTCCCTGATGAAGTTGCAAATGGCCTTCTAGGATTGTTTTCTTCAAACCAGGATCCAACTAGGATCCATATGCTACATTTAGTTATCTCTTAAGCTTCCTTTATTCTTGTAAGAATTCCCCTTTTTCTTCTTTATGCCATTGATTTGGGAGAGACACCGGGCATTTGTCCCGTAGAATATCCCCTAGTGTGGATTTAGTTCATTGTTTCTTCGTGGTGTATTGTATCATCCTGTTGCCTACAGTCGCTATAAACTGTGTCAATTCTGACTTTTCCATTAGGTTCCATTTTTAGTTATGGGCCCTTCCCCAGTGGTGCTGGGTCCTCACATTTCACCAGGACAGACATAATGTTAGGTGGCAGGCTACGTATCCAGAAGAGTGAGCAGATGTGTGGCTTCGCTCCCCACCAACTTTTTCATATTTCTATTTTTTTTTTACAAGCAAACAATAGAAAAGCATTAACTTAAAAAAAGAGTTAGCCCACTCTGTCCTCCTGTCTTTATTTTTTAGAGAAAGAGAGAGTGCATGAGAGGGGCAGAGAGAGAGGGAGACAGAGAATCCCAAGCAGGCTCCGCACTGTCAGCGCAGAGCTTGACACAGGGCTTGAACTCACAAACGCTGTGAAATCAAGAGTCGGACGCTGAGCCGACTGAGCCGCCTAGGGGCCCCCGCACTCCTGTTCTGACTCCTGTTCCCTAGAAATAGGATCCTATTTAAGTGACGCTCTGTAACATGATGTTTCCACTTCCCAATATATCACACATCTCTCAAAGCTTATACTTAGGAGATACAATTAGTCCCCTTCAGGAGTGCGTAATGTTCTGTAGTGTGGCCACGTCATCATGGATGCAGGAATTCCCAGCTTTTTTTTATCTATTTCCCCCTGCCATTTAAAAAATTGTGGCAAGTTCTATATATAGCATGAAATTTCCCCCTTGAGATATTTTTAAGTGTACAATCCAGTGGCAGTAAGTACATTCCCAGTGTTGTGCCACCAGCACTACCATCCATTTCCAGAACGTTCTCATAATCCCGAACAGAAACTCTCTAAAGAAACTCCCTTGCTTTGAAGCTTTTTCGCTCGCTCGTAGCTTCAGTTCCAAGGAGCCAGCCTACCCGAGGCCTCCTCATCCCGTCCCCCCGCCCCTCTCTTTCCCTGCAGGTGTGTGTTCATGCGGCTGGCCACCATCTGTGTGCTGGTCTTCACCCTGGGCTCCAAGATTACATCCTGTGGGAACTACTCCTGTGAGCTCTGTGGCTACAACCAGAAACTCTACCCGGTGAGGCTGCAGGGAGGGGAGTGTCCTCAGGGTGAGTCATCCTCAGGTGACAGGCTCAAGGTCGAGAGAACAGCCCTCAGCTCTGGGTTTGAATCCCCGTCGATCCGCTTTCCTGCTGTATAGCAGAGCCTGACGCTGCAGACACGTCTATAGGCTTGAAAACCAAAGTCTGTGCTGGAGCTCAGAGGGGCGTCTGCTGGGCGTCTGGTAGGGTCTGGGGGCGAAAAGGGCTTTGAAAGGAGTCTGAGAACCTCGCTTTCTCTGCCCCAAGTTGGGCCTCTTTTCTCTCTCTCTCTCTCTTTTATTTCTCTTTCTTTCTTTCTTTTTTTTTTTTTTCCGATTTTATTTTTAAGTAACCTCTCCACCCAATATGGGGCTCGAACCCACAACCCCGAGGTCCAGAGTGCATGCCCTACCAACCGAGCTCCAGGGCCCTCATTTTCTCTTTATCTCTTTGGTTCCAGTGTTGGGAGACCCAAGTTGGGCAGGAAATGTACAAGCTCATGATCTTCGACCTCATCATCATCTTGGCTGTGACACTTTTTGTGGATTTTCCTAGAAAGTAAGTGTGAGGGATACCCCTCTTATTTCCCCCTACCCCTCCGACCCCAGTCCAGTGCGGACAGAAATTACCAACAACCACAGAGTGACTTTTAACTGGCTCCAGGCCATTGACCTCCAGGCCCATCAGGTGCCCCCTTGAAAGGCAGCATGAACAGAAATGGTGCTGGTTTCCAGGAGTCTTCCTCGGAGCGGACTTCCGGCCATTAGCACAGCCACTATGAAGGGAGACCCTCCAGGTTCACACCCTGGCACTGCCACTTGCTGGTCGTGTGACCTTGGGCAAGTTATTTAAGCTCTGTACCTCTTTTCCCACCTGCAGAATGGGGATAGTAGTATTGGCCACTTCATAGCACTGTTGTGAGGATTACATGAGAAAATGCAGAGATAAGTACTGAGCAGTCAACAAAATATTAACTAGCACATGATCACCATTGTTTAAAAAAATTAAAAAAAAAATTAATGTTTATTTGAGAGAGAGACAGACAGACATGAGCAGGGGAGGGGCAGAGAGAGGGAGCCACAGAATCTGAAGCAGCCTCCAGGCTCTGAGCCGTCAGCACAGAGCCTGATGTGGGACTTGAACTCATGAACTGTGAGATCATGACCTGACTCAAAAGTCGGATGCTCAACCGACTGAACCACCCAGATGCCCCACATGATCGCCATTATTATGTTTTAATCATCATATTATTATTGGCATCTCCTTGAGCCTTAAGCAAAACTGTTTACTTAGCTACTTTTTTTATGCACATGTACAAATTATTCAGGCATGTCAGAAGTCTAGTAAGCCCTTCAAAATCAACTAAACCTAAAAAAAAAACCTAAATGAATATGACATGAATGTGTGCTTATTAAAAATATTAAATATTTAGTATTTAAATAAATACAGAAGTCCAGAGAATAGTGAGACTTCTCTTTTGTTACTGTCCCCCTAACTCCCCAGGCCCACCTTATTTCTCAGAGGTGACCATTGGGGCAGATCCAGGAGTCCTGGGGCACCCGGGTGGCTCAGTGAGTTAAGCATCCAACTCTTGATTTTGGCTCAGGTCATGATCTCATGGTCCGTGAGATCAACCCCTGTTTGTGAGATTGCCCCTGTGTCGTGCTGATAGCATGGAGACTTCTGGGGATTCTCTGTCTCCCTCTCCCTCTGCCCCATCCCACGCATGTGCATTCTCTCTCTCTCTCAAAAAAAAAAAATAAATAAATAAAAATAAAAACACATTTACATAGTTACATCTGTAAGTAAACACACAGTCTTCCTAGAAGTGTTCTTTTCCCCCCGTTAAAAGGGATCACAGTACATCTGCATTGGTCTGTAGCTTACCTTTTTTTCCTCCCTTGCACAAATATCATGAATAACTTTCCAGTCAGGACACATGAATTTTCATCGTTCATTTTAAGGACTGTATAATATTCCACTGTGCCTGTGGCTTATAGTTTATCAATGTTGCCCCTACTGATGGGCATTTAGGTTGTTTCCAGTATTTAAAAAAATGTTTTTAATGTTTATTGTATTTTTTTAATGTTTTTTATTTCTGAGAGAGAGAGAGAGAGAGGAAGCATGAGCATGGGAGGATCAGAGAGAGAGGGAGACACAGAATCCGAAGCAGCTCCAGGCTCTGAGTTGTCAGCACAGAGCCCGATGGGGGTCTCGAACCGACGAACCGTGAGATTGTGACCTGAGCTGAAGTCGGATGCTCAACCAACTGAGCCACCTAGGCGCAACAATGTTTATTGTATTTTTGAGAGAGAGAAAGGGAGAGACAAAGTTGGGGAGGGGCAGAGAGAGAGAGGAAGACACAGAGTCCGAAACAGGCTCCAGGCTCGAGCTGTCAGCACAGAGCCTGACACAGGGCTCGAACTCATGAACTGAAAGATCATGACCTGAGCTGAGGTTCGGGCTTAACTGACTGAGCCACCCAGGTGCCCCTGTTTCCAGTATCTTTGCTGACACATGGCAATCTACAGTGAACAGCTGTACGTGTTAGTCACAGGCCCCTGGTCCTGAAGTTTCTGTGGGAAGCTTCAGGTAGTGGTTACGCCGGGTAGTAGGATTCTCATAAGCCATTTCTGTGTGGATACATGTTACTTTTCGAGCCAGGTGGCAAGCCAGAACACGCAGACTGCCCATGTCATTAATGGTCACCACCACCTGGTGCAGTAAGTTGTGTTACAGTTCCTCTACATTCCACATGAGGAAATGAACCTCATCTAAACTTACTCGGCTGGTAAACTGTAGATCTGAGCCTCAGACTCTGGTCTTAATGATTCCAGAGTTCACGGTCTTGTGCAACTTCTGGACGTATGACTAACCAGTTTCCCTGAGAAATGTGTGTGGAAATAGCCCTGATGTGGTGGACGTGGTCCTGTGGCCTTGGCAGGTACCAGCAATCCAGGTGAGAAACTGTCCCGTTTGTTTCCAGGCTTCTGGTGACCTATTGTTCCTCTTGGAAGCTGATTCAGTGCTGGGGACAGCAGGAATTTGCCATTCCCGATAACGTTCTGGGGATTGTTTATGGGCAGACCATTTGCTGGATTGGAGCCTTTTTCTCCCCTCTTCTCCCTGCAATTGCAACCTTGAAATTCATTATCATCTTTTATGTGAAAGAGGTAAGGAAAAGGTTGGATGGGGGGCTGATATTCTGGACCATTCTTGACCTTGCTAGTCATTCGGCAATCATTTCTTTTTTTTTTTTTTTTAATGTTTTATTTATTTCTAGGAGAGAGAGAGAGACAGCGTGAGCAGGGGAGGGTCAGAGAGAGAGGGAGTCACAGACTGAAACAGGCTCCAGGCTCTGAGCTGGCAGTCAGCACAGAGCCCGACGCGGGGCCCGAACCCACGAACCACGAGATCATGACCTGAGCCGAAGTCGGACACTTAACCGACTGAGTCACCCAGGCGCCCCTCGGCAGTCGTTTCTTGACCTTGCAAGGCATTTGGCAGTTGTGTGTCTGGAGCCCCACCCACGTCCCATCAGATATATCAAAATTACATCCCTTATTTGACACATGTTTTTATTCTGGAAAAAAAGACTTTGAATGGATTTTCACATTTTTATAATTTTGAGAGTTTTCTTAAGATATTTTTTTCACTCTGGGCACCTGGGTGGCTCAGTTGGTTGAGCATCCAACTTTGGCTCAGGTCATGATCTCGCATTTCATGAGTTTGAACCCCATGTTGGGCTCTGTGCTGACAGCTCAGAGCCTGGATCCTGCTTTGGATTCTGTCTCTCTGATGATTTTTTTCTTCTCCTGTAATTTAAACGTTTTTTTTGTAGGTAACCGTCTAAAAGTTGAGTTGCAATTGATCCATCAGTTGGCAGTGACACATCTGGTGACGTTTAACAAGACATCTATTAATTTAAGTTTTATAATTTTCTGTTTGGATGTTGGAGGTATTGCATTTATTTTCAGGTCTCAGTTATTTGAGTAGCTCCTTGAAGGGCTCACAGGCTGTAAGCATTGTGCTTGAATTAAGTGCTGAATGGGTAGAGTTGCCCCGCAGATGACGAACTGATCTGGGCTTTATAACTGAGCTTGTTTTATTATTATTATTATTATTATTATTATTATTATTATTAATTATAGAAGCAATAGATGCTCAATATTAAACATTTAAACAATGTAGATATGTATGCATATCTTCCATCCCTTCCTCCAGAGGTGCCCTCTACTACTACTACTACCACAACTACTATTCATAATGACAGTAATGATAATGATAATGATAAGAATACCATGTGCCCTCCCCTGCTGAACACTTTACATAGGCTATCGTGTAATGTTTCCACACATCTTTTGAAGTAGGTGCTGACATTAATCAAATTTTATAAATCAGGAGCTGAAGTTCAGAGAGGTTAAGTAACTGGTCCAAGGTCACACAGCTTATAAGTGACTCCAGATTTACTTCACTCCAGAACCCAAGCTATTTAATCCTTAGATAAGCAGAGCCTCAAATTGAGCCAACCCAGATGTTTTGGCCTGTGAAGAATGTTCTGATGCTTTCATTTGGAAACTTCAGTTGGTTGAAGTCACAGAAGGAGACATGGATGTGAGAAAACATATAGGAATTTATTCCCTTTTCAGAAAATATTGGTTACTCCGTGCTTTCCTGGTGTGTAGCCCAGTAAAGATATGTGGGAGTAATAGAATAGGTCAGGGGCACCGGGCTGAGTTCTGACACCAGGCTTGATCAGCCAGGCACCCCTAAACAGGACACCGGGTCCGTGTCACTCACTCATTGCTGTCAGACTCAGAAGATTTTCTGGCTACTGCTAAAGTCAGAACGACTTGATGCTCCCTCCACGTAATGTATTTTTTAAAAATATTAAGGAAAAATTTTATGCCTATGACTATACCTTTCACCCCCTTTCCACTTGATATTTCCACAAGTCTTTTTTGCCCCAATGGAAATATTTGTTAATATACAGGAAAAATAAATGCTTATGAAAAATCCATGTTATGAATTGTATGTTAACATGGATCCATTTAATACACATTTAAAGTCCTATAAAGTCTTTAAAAAACTTAAATGAGATCATACAGCAAAGAGTTCTGAAATCGGCCCTTGTCATTTCACAGTGCTATCTGGGCAGGATGCAAAGTCTGTATCCTTTCTACCGGCTCGAAGTGTTGCATTGTGCAGATGCGCTTTAACCTTTAAGCGGCCCCTGTTGATAGCTCCTTCGTTGCTTCCAATTAATTACTCTCTGTTATCAGCAACGATAGCAGTAAATACCCATATACATGAACATTGGCCCATTTATTCTATTTTCTCATCAAGATGAATTCCCCAAAGCTGAGGTCTGGATTCAACATGTTTCATTTTCTTTCTTTTTTTTTTTTAATGTTTTATTTATTTCTAGGGGAGAGAGAGAGAGAGACAGCGTGAGCAGGGGAGGGTCAGAGAGAGAGGGAGTCACAGACCGAAACAGGCTCCAGGCTCTGAGCTGGCAGTCAGCACAGAGCCCGACGCGGGGCTCGAACCCACGAACTGCGAGATCGTGACCTAAGCGAAAGTCGGACGCTTAACCGACTAAGCCACCCAGGTGCCCCTCAACATGTTTCATTTTCATCTGTATTGCTGACTACTCTCCAGAAAAGTTGTACCAGTTTTCATTCCCACCGGAATGCATGAATGTGCTCATTTACTTTCCAGGAAGCTATACCCTTACTTTTCTCTTTATTTCTCTCCCCTTAGACGAGTCTTCTTTACACCTGCCGGCCCTCCCCAAGGCAGTTCAGAGCATCCAATTCTAATTTCTTCTTCCTGTTGGTGTTGCTGATAGGGCTGTGTCTGGCAATAATACCTCTGACGATCAGCATGGCACGGTAAATATGACTTTGTTTTCTAGAATGTTTCCTTGCTTCTTGACATGTCCCTTTTTTGTATTAAAGCACCCACTGTGTTCTTTATTGGCTTTCCAAACTCATGGTGTTCCACTTACGGAAGTCAGTAAGTCACTCCTAGCTTAGCCAGGCCCACCTTTGTTTTGGAATCTCTCTCTGGATGCCGGAATGTCTTGGTCCACTTCCAGAACTTGTGTTGCCAGTGTTTTAAGAGGGTGCCTCCCCAACTCCCTTTTCCTAGGACCTCTCTGCTGTTCTTCTTTTGGATCATTTCTTTGTTTCTTATTACAAAAATAATACATCTTCATCATAGAAGATTTTGGAATTCCTTCACTGTGACAAACACCTGGCTCGGTGCTAGAAGTATGGAGATGATTCGGACATGGCACAAAGAATGTAGAGTCTAAGTGTAGAATTTGGTAGGAGCAGAAGTGCTTAAGACTAGAGATCAGAAGTTGAGGATCCAGATCCCAGTGACCATATTCCCTAAGAGCATAACCATTTATACCAAAGGCCAACAAACATTTTTGGTAAAGAGGAATGCTAAATATTTAGGCTTTGTGAGCCATATGGAGTCGGTAGCAACTGTTCAACCTTCCTGTGGCATCATGAAGACAGCTGTAGACAATATACAGACTAATGGTCATGACTTATTCCAATAAAACTTTACTTATAGAAAACAGATGGTGGGCCAGATTTAGCCCGAGGGCTATAGTTTACCAATCTCTCTGACTTAGATTCTCATGGAATCCCATTTCTTCATCTTTAAATTAAAATCCTTGAGATTTTCTGTCAGATATTATTTTTTAACCAATTTGACTGTATATTTTTACTGTTTTTTGTTTTAGTAATATAGGTTATGTGTAAAAAAAAAACAATACACGGGTATAAATAAAAGAGAAACAGATTTCCCATTATCCTCCCTTCTTAGTCCCACTCTGCCAGGGTAACCACCATTAACATTTTATGAATACTTCCAGAAATTCATATGAACACTATTTATTTTTATTTTTTTATTTTTTTATAATTTTTTTTAATTTTTTTTTTTTTTTTTTATTTCTAGGAGAGAGAGAGACAGCGTGAGCAGGGGAGGGTCAGAGAGAGAGGGAGTCACAGACTGAAACAGGCTCCAGGCTCTAGGCTGGCAGTCAGCACAGAGCCCGACATGGGGCTCGAACCCACGAACCGCGAGATCATGACCTAAGCGAAAGTCGGATGCTTAACCGACTAAGCCACCCAGGCGCCCCGAACACTATTTATTTTTAAAAACAACATATAGAATAATGCTTTAGTCCTCTTTGGCAGCTTATTTTTTTCGCTTAATTTTATGATGTGCCGTTTTCCATACCAGCTCATACAGAACTCTCGGTCTTTTAAAATGTTTTTTAGTTTTGATCTTTAATATAATAAATAAATATATATTTTACATAACATAAAATATATAAAATATAAAATTCTATATGTATGTATGTAAACATATGTAATCTGTTTATATGCCACAAAATTAAAAAAAACATAAGAATATATGATGGAAACAATTTTTTAATCGTGTTTCCCAACTATTTTCTGTCTGGGAGCTGGTCATTTCACATCCTTATGTCTCTTTCAGTGGTTTTTTTTAATAGTATTATCTTTTATGAATGGATCATAAATTATTCATCCATTGCCTTAAACAATAGTTGGGTTGCTTCCAAGCATGCTTTTTTATCCATAAAAATAGGAATGCAGTGGAAAACCTCATACATAGAACTTATTATTTTAGGCCTTAATTACAGACTTTTTTCCATTGAATTTTATTTAGTTTTTCCCCAATTTTTATTTTGAAAAATTTCAAGTGTATAGAAGAGTTAAAAAAAAAAAATACCAATAATGGAGATTCATATACCCATCAACTGGATGTCCCAGTTGTTAACATTTTGCTACATTTGTTTTATCTCTCTCTCTGCATACGTTTTTATGGGTGTGATGACCCATTTGAAATTGTTAGAGGCGCCATGACACACATAAATAGTAACCTCAGACACTCCCATTTTGAGATCTGTGGGTGCACAGAAGTTACGGGCTAAATACTTGAGTGTGCAGCCCCCAGAAATAAAGGCATTCTCCTTCCCATGCATCTGCAGTAACGTCACATGTAAGAAAAGGAATACTGTCCTCCTCTTGCCATTTTCAGACTTATCCATTTGTCCCCAAATAGTCCTCCAGCCTTATTTATTTATTTATTTATTTATTTATTCATTCATTCATTTTTAAGTTTTAAAAAATGTTTTATTTATTTCTTTTTTTAATGTTTTTTTTTTTTTTAATTTATTTCTAGGAGAGAGAGAGAGAGACAGCGTGAGCAGGGGAGGGTCAGAGAGAGAGGGAGACACAGAGACTGAAACAGGCTCCA
This sequence comes from Hyaena hyaena, assembly GCF_003009895.1. Lineage (NCBI taxonomy): Eukaryota > Metazoa > Chordata > Mammalia > Carnivora > Hyaenidae > Hyaena > Hyaena hyaena. Next base: position 631,651 of record NW_024081182.1, on the reverse strand, counting down.
GGCTCTGAGCTGGCAGTCAGCACAGAGCCCGACGCGGGGCTCCAACCCACAAACCGCGAGATCATGACCTAAGCGAAAGTCGGACGCTTAACCGACTAAGCCACCCAGGCGCCCCTGTTTTACTTATTTCTGAGATAGAGAGAGAGCGTGAGCAGGGGAGGGTCAGAGAGAGAGGGAGACAGAGTCCGAAACAGGCTTCAGGCTCTGAGTTAGCTGTCAGCACAGAGCCTGATGCGAGGCTCGAACCCATGAACTGTGAGATCATGACCTGAGCCGAAGTTGGATGCCTAACCGACTGAGCCATCCAGGCGTCCCTATTTTTTATTTAAAAGTTTTTAAAATATTTGTTTATATTTGAGAGAGAGAGAGAGACAAAGCATGAGTGGGGGAGGAGCAGAAAGAGAAAGAGAGACACAGAATTTGAAGCAGGCTCCAGGCTCTGAGCTGTCGAACCCATGAACTGCAAAATCATAACCTGAACTGAAGCTGGATGACCGGCTGACTGAGCCACCCAGGTGCCCCTACAGCCTTATTTTTTTTTTTAATGTTTTTTTATTTATTTCTAGGAGAGAGAGAGAGAGAGAGTGAGCAGGGGAGGGTCAGAGAGAGAGGGAGTCACAGACCGAAACAGGCTCCAGGCTCTGAGCCGGCAGTCAGCACAGAGCCCGACGCGGGGCTCGAACCCACAAACCACGAGGTCATGACCCAAGCGAAAGCCGGACGCTTAACCGACTAAGCCACCCAGGCGCCCCACCTACAGCCTTATTTTTAAAATGAGGATCTTATCTAGGGCGCCTGGGTGGCTCAGTTGGTTGAGTGTCTGACTCTTGATTTCAGCTCAGGTAATGAGATAGAGCTCCACTTGAGTCTCCACACTGAGCGTGGAGCCTGCTTAGGATTCTCTCTCTCTCTCTCTCTCTCTCTCTCTCTCTCTCTTTCTCCCCCCACCGCCAGCCCTTCTCCCCGGCTCACATGCTGTCTCTCTAAAATAAAGTAAAAAAGAAATTAAAAAAAAAAAACCATGAGTATCTTTTGAGTTTTACCCATTGTTTTTCATTGCCATGTCCCCTTATTCTCCTTTAATCTTTAATTCTTTGAAGAGTTGTTTCCTCATCTGCAACCTAAGAGATTGGTGAACAAAATCACCACCACCTTCTGGATCCATTTGATTGCTGTCTTACAGTGTCATTTAACTCGCTCTTCTGTGCTAAATTTCCTGTAAACTGGGAGTCAGTCTACAGATTAGATGGAATTTCAGCATCAGCATTTTTGATCAGAATATTCCAGAAGGCCCATAAGATCAAGCTGTTCCTCACAGGAACAAAAGCCCATGGCCAGGTGGAGGAGCGACCTCAGCCTGTGCTGCCTGCCACACCCTAAGCTCCTTGGTCTTTGTCCCGGCAGCATCCCTTCCTCAAAAGCCTGTGGGCCATTCACCAACTTCAACACCACCTGGGAGGTGGTCCCCAAGACAGTGAGCACCTTTCCCAGCTCACTGCAGTCCCTGGTCCATGGAGTCACGTCGGAAGCCTTTGCAGTGCCTTTCTTCATGATCATCTGGTGAGTAAGAGCCGCTTAGACCCTTGTGACGACCCTCCATTGAGACAGGTGGACCCTTGTCCGCTGGGAAGTGGGAGCTCACCTGCTACACTTGGGAAGTTACTAAACCTCGGGGAGCCTCACTTTCCCATCTCTAAAATGGGCATAATAATGGTGATTCTTTACGAGGGTCATTGAGTGGGTTCAGTAGGATCCTGTAGGTGAAGCACTATGCCTGACATAAAAACCCAATAAATATTGTCTATTAATATTACCGATTATTCACAAAATTGCTGGCTCTTTGATAAAGGAAGTCATTACTGGGCAGAGAGAAGAGCACCAGGTTAGGCACATGCACTTGAACCCTGGCTCTACTACTTATAAGTAGTCTGTGTTCTTTCTGTGCCTCCATTTCCTCACCTGGAAAATGGGGGTGAGAATGGCACTTACTTTGTAAGGTTGTGACATGAAGGAAATGTGGTTAATGATGTAAAATGCTGGTGCGCCTGGGTGGCTTAGTCAGTTAACTGACTTCAGCTCATGTCATAATCTCATGGTTCGTGAGTTCGAGCCCTATGTCCTTGGGCTCTGTGCTGACAGCTCAGAGCCTGGAGCCTGTTTGGGAGTCTGTGTCTCCCTCTGCTGCCCCTTGCCCACTCACTCGCTCTCTCTCTCTCTCTCAAAAATAAACAAACTTTAAAAGACTTTTTAAAAAATGTAAAATGCTTAGCAGAGGACCTGGCCCTTAGTAAAGGCTCAGTAAATGACAGGTGATATATGTCAGGGTGACAAGAGTCTTTGCTGCATAGTGAATGATTTTGTGTGTTACGGTAATTTTAATCACAAATGTACATTGAGGGCTTACTGTGTGGTGGCTGTTGTTCTAATTACAGTCTTACAGTCTCCCCTCATTATTCCCAGGTTTCAGGTTTTTTTTTTTTTTTTTCTGTATCGTGAGTATGCCTACTTGCTAAAATATTTTACAGTCCCAAAAATCAGTACATGAGGCAATCAATCTCGTGGTCATTTGTGGACTTGCACAGAATAGCAAAAAATTGGAGTCCCCCAAAAGGCATTGTCTTAGTCTGTCTGGGCTGCTATAACAAAATATCATACACTAGGTGGCTTATAAACAACAGAGATTTCTTTCTTACGGTTCTGGAGGCTGTGAGTCCCAGATCAGCATGGTGAGGGGAGAGCCCTTTCTCTTCTGGCTTGCAGACTTCTGGTGTCCTCACATAGCAGAAGGGCTGAGCTAGCTCTCTGGGGTCCCTTTTATCAGGGCACTAATGCCATTTGTGAGGGACCTAATCACCTCCCAGAAGCCCCACCTTCTAATGCCATCACCTTGGGATTAGGATCTCAGTGTATGGATTTTGTGGGCAAAGAAACATTCAGACCATAGCATGCATGTAACCAGCTGAGGTCAGACAAGGCAATAAGCCTGCCATCTTGTTTCAGCTTTCATACTATAAATGTCTTTTGTGATCTATTTAGTGTCATGTTCCTTGCATTTTGTGCTTTTGGTGGCTCATTTCCCTGTATAAAATGGCCAAAGTGCTTCTCGTATTCCTAAGTGCAAGGAGGCTGAGATGTGCCTTACAAAGAAAATCTGTATGTCAGATAAGCTTCATTCAGGCATGGGCTGTGGTGCTGTTGACACTAAGTTCAGAGTTAAGGAATCAACAATAAAGACAAATACAGTATCTTTAAATAAAAGCAAGATTATGTATTGATAACTTACTTTCTCAAGGAATAAGAAACATAAACAAGGTATTGATCAGTTGACAAGTGTTGTGACCAGTGACTCAAGGAACCTCGCCCTGTATTTCCCCTAGGGCCATTGGCTCAGCATTCACTAATCAGTGTTCCTGGAAGCTTTATAGAACTAGCACAAATAACTAGAACTCATTGTACCTGGCATGTATTAACTATAATGAAATCGTCACAGTTACCCCATGAATGAGATATTCTTACAGTAAAACGCCACCCAATGCAAGAAGTGAGCTCCAAAAATGTATTTGTTAAAGGCATGGTACTTTTGATGAAATTAACAGCATGGCTTGGGGGAGCTGCGCAACCAGCTTTGAATCTGAGGATCCCAGCGACTCCTGCCTAGTGCGTTTACTCCAGCTGTCGTTTGGCTAATGCCATCTGATGGTGGTTACCTGATCTGGCCATTCTTGTCCTGTGGCTGTGGTATCTCCTAGAAGAGTTTCATTGATATAGGTGATTCCAGCGGCCCTTATTTCCTGAGCCATATCCGGAGAGATTGGACAGGAAACCGCCTCCCCTTCATGGAATGGAATGAGGTTGCCTACTCTTTTCCTGGGGGCTCGCTCTCCACTCCGCTTGCCCCTCACCCCAAAGACAATCATTTCAACCACCACTTTGAGATCTGGGACTACATGGAAGATAGGAGTCAATTGCCAATTGCTTTTATTCAAAAATGTATTATCCTAATGGAAACCAATTTGACAATAAACTATTTGTAAAAAAAAAAAAAAAAAAAGTATTATCCTAGGCTGTTTGTCCCTGGGTTTTACTATATTATCTCCATTTTACAAATGAGGAAACTGAGGCCAGGGAAGTTCCACAGTGATTATCTATAGCCAGTGCATTCTGTACAGAGCTGACTTTCTGGACCATTTCCCTCTCTCTCCCTATCATACTGCAGGTACCGAGGGAGCAGCAACAAATTTTAATATTAGCTTAAAAAGCATGGCACGAATCAGTCTTTGCTACTGCTGCCAGTGCAGAACCCCTCAGGGGCCATTTCTGATTGCCCTCTGCTTAGGATAAATGAGGATTTTCATTTCATTTCTTCTCTTTTCTTTTCCCCTCTCTCCCGTCCTTCCTTCCATCTTCCTTCCTTCCTTCTTCCTTTCAGTCCTCCCTCCCTCCCTCTTTTTTTTTTCTTTCTTTTCCTAACAACAGTAAAACTTTTCTGGGAAAAATGGATCAGGTTGTTTTTCTAGTGAGCTTCAAATGGTACAAGCTCCCTCCTGACCTCTCCACCTTGTGTTGCAGCCTCATTATGTTTTATTTCATCGCCCTCGCCGGAGCACACAAGCGGGTGGTTGTCCAGCTCCGAGAGCAGCTGTCCCTGGTAAGGAAGAGCAGGTCATGGCTGGGGACCTTTACCCAGGACACCTAACAGAAAGTGGCACTTTTCCCAGGGAGAGGGTGGAATGCTGTGGCCCCACTCGCCACCACTTCCCCAAACTCTGCGTTCAGGCCAGGCCTTCTCTGGCTTCATTCATTCATGGGCTCATCCAGTCCTTTAACATGTCTGTTGATCACTCCCTGTTCCTCACACTGTGCTGGGATACTGTGGTGACCAAGGGAGACAATATTGCTGAATAGTTACAGGAAAATGCTAAGTTCCAGTAGCAGTAGCTGCTATAAAGAGAACACAGACAAGATGAGTGGCCATCTGCTGCTGTCGATGGTGACCACCAAGCCCACTTTGAGGCGGTAACATTGGAGCTGAGACGTGAAAGCTATGGGAGGTCTTGGGGATGAGAGTAGCAGGCAGAGGCGACAGCGAGGGCACCCCTGGGGCTGGACGATGGTGGATTCCCAGCTGGAGTCACAGCATAGTCTGACGGCTCTGTTAAGAAATTTGGGTTTAATTCTGAGTGTGATGGGAAACCTGTGAAGTGTGTTCAGTAGCAGTACATTTTTTTTTCATGTTTGTTTATTTTTGAGAGAGAGAGAGCATGTGAACGAAGGTGGGGCAGAGAGAGAGAGGGAGACAGAATCCGAAGCAGGCTCCAGGTTTTCAGCTGTCAGCACAGAGCCTGAAGTGGGGCTTGAACCCACAAACCGCAAGATTGTGACCTGAGCCGAAGTCGGTGCTTAACCAACAGAGCCGTCCTGGCGCCCCCTGATGTACATTTTTACAAGATTGTTGGCTACTTTGTGGACAAGGGGCCGTGGAGGGGCAGGAGTGCCAAAGGCAGACCAGTTTGGAGGCCATTACAACCATCCAGGGGTTAGGATCCTTAACCGAGAGTCTGACAGGTAATTTATTAGGTTGAAAAGATGATAGATGTTTCCAAATATATTGAATAAGCTCTTGTACCCATCTTCGTCTTTAGGAAAGTCGTGACAAGCGTTATCTAATCCAGAAACTAACAGAAGCCCAGAGGGATATGAAGAACCGTCTAGACTGGCAGTGAGGATCCTGCTGCGTGTCGCTCAGAAGGGGACCTGCTGAGCCTACCGAATCCACCTGGGTTTGGAGCAGAGATTTTAAAATATATCTTTCTGGAGTTGAGGTTTTTCCTGAAAGTAGCTCCATATTATGCAGCTGCGGTGGCCGTAACCCACCCCTGATGTCCCCCAGCCCCTCAGTAGGGCTTTGGTGACAGAAAGACCAGGCTCAGGCCTGGTTTGCCTGTAGACCAGCAGCTTGGTGACTCTCCCCCCAAAACTAACTTACTTAGCCGTTTAGGCTGATGGAACAAAAATTGAGGAGGAGGGCCCTTATATATTTTTCAAAGCTTATTTGTGTTGGCTTTTACAGTTAACTGTAGAGGTCATCCATTCATGAGCCTGGGCTCGTTCTTTTGAGCCAGGTCCTGGAGGTTTAGACTGAGAAGTGTTCCTTATGAAGTAGGAACCCTTTTAAATGGTTCTGTAGATGACTTAAAAATAAGGCCTGATATTTTTTTTTCTCATGAAGAGAAACCCTTGAATCGGGATGTTGGGAACGGATGGTGGAAACATGGAGAGAGGGGACTATGTAAGTCCAGCTACCTGGTAGTAATATAAGAGAGAACAGCCATTCCTGTCGTGTGAATAAGATTAAGCTTCAGGAGGAGGGGATTGCTGTGGATTGGGGGCCTTGACCTCTTAGTTCCTGGGCATTTTGCTGTCACCCTATTACTTGGGGGGTGGGGGAGGGGAGCCGTCTCTAAGGTGCTGGGTATCCACAGGTCTTCAGTTCCCTTCTGGTCCTGAGTTCTGAGACTTAGCAGAGGGCCCTAGGTCATCAAAATTAAGAGGCACATTTTGTCTTTGAAGTCTTCCAAACGCCATTTCCCTTCCTGCACTGGGGTCCCCATTTCTCATGGACACCTCACTTTCAGAGCCGGGCTGGAAAGGGCAGTAGAGTATGTGCACGGAGCACGGGGCTCGATGGTTTGTGTGCATGATTTGAGGATCACAGGTTGTAGAGCCTAGCCTGTGCGGGTGACCCCAAGTACACTGAATGCTGGCGTCTACAATGCCCATATCCATATGTTACGGGCTCTTGTTTTCTTGTGCCTAAAATTTTAACTTTTATTTTACAAGATAGGCAGAGTATCGCTTAAGATTTCCATTACAGCAAAAAACATATACAGTAAATACCTCATCATAAACTTACATGGAATTGTTAGCTCTGAACCTTTTAATATAAGCCTAAATTATTGTTTCACATAATCAGTTTGTGTCTTAATTATCTTCAGAATCTTTTTCAAAGTACTGAGTTTTGTAACAGACCATTGGAGCCTTTGTTCTGTTGTTTTCCTTCCCTTCACTGGCTCTAAACCTTTCCTAGGGAGTAGCCTGGAGTTTAAAGCTGGGTACCTGTTAGGGAAAGCCTGATTCCCACCCCCACCCCCAGCGCCATTACTCAAAACTGATGGACTCCTTGCTTTGAAGAGCAAAGCACGCTGCCGTAGTTTACACATTTCTGTTTATTTGTCCCTTTGCCAGATCATTTTCTTGCTGCTCCCCAAAGTTAGCATTAACATGGGGTACTTTAGTACCGGTGAGACCAATGAGCTTTCCTGGCTAATAACTAGTATCATGCAATTTTCAGTAACCAAAAGTTCACTCTGTCCTCACTCGAAAAAAAATTCTAATTGTTGGTATTTTTGCCTAGTGCACTTATTTATGTATGTGTTTGCCTTCATCATGCTTCTGAGAACAGTCAAGTTTCTGCATGTGTGTGCGCGCGTGCATGTGTGTATGCGCCTCCTTAAATAAGTGTGTGAGATAGAAGCTCCATTTTCTTTCCCTATTATAAAACTGATACTGAAATATGCTAATATATTCATTTTTGTTAAATGCTGCTGATTTGCATACCTCTTACTTGAATGTTTTTATATATTTTGATAACCTTAATAACTTCAAGTGATGTCTGTATAATTGTTGAAGTACAGGTCTCTCTAACAAATGTGCCTTAAAACCACTGATTAAACAGTATCTTGAAGGTTTTAAAATGTGTTTGTGTGTATTTGAATTCATGGAGGTTTCTTGTCAGCAATCTAGTGATCGTGGAAAACTATAATAGTTTGTAAGGTTGTTCTTTGCATTTTCCTAGAATCCCATAAGTTTTTTGTTGGTTTTTGGTTTGTTTTGTTTTTTTAAGAGAGAGCATGCACACCTGCAGGGGAGGGGCAGAGAGAGAATCCCAATCAGGCTCTGTGCTCAGCACAGAGCCCAACACAGGGCTCACTCAGTTCCGTCAACTGTGAGGTCATGACCTGAGCTGAAGTCAAGACTTGGAACGCTCAACCGACTGAGCCACCCAGGCGCCCCAAATGACAAAAGTGTTTGATGCAATCATCAGATGAGTACTTTTAAGACTTCTTGGCTTTGCTCAAGCCAGGGAGGAGTATATGTGTGTATTTTACACTGAAAAGACATAAAATTGTTTCAAGCACTCCCTTCCCCATCCTCCACCCCCCAAAGGGAACTACTGCTCATGATGTTTATTTTCTTCTCCCAGAAAATTATAATACATATTCAAGCAGATATATATGTGTGGTTGAATGCATGAAAAATGTATATTTCTGAGCTCTTCCATTTTTCCTCCTTAATAACATCTTGAAGATCTTACCATGTAAGTAGTCACCTCATTCTTTTTAATAACTACATAGCATTCCACTGTATCAGGGTATTCTTCCATAAGTGTCAGCTCTTTAATAAACTGTGCTCCAGAAAACTAAAAAAAAAAAAAGATAGGTATTTATTTTCAGCTCACCAACACTGCCCCCCACACTCTCTCCTGTTACAAACCTGGGAGCTGGAATTTTAAAAGTCCCTCTAAGCATGTCTCTATTTCCCTATTCTGCCCCATTCTCCTACAGCAGGTTCTTGGGTTTTTTGTTTTTGCCTACAAAACAGGGCTTTATTGGAATTTAAAATTCATAAATTAAAAAAATTTTAACATTTATTTATTTTTGACAGTCAAAGAGAGACAGAGCACAAGGAGGGGAGGGACAGAGAGAGAGGGAGACATAGACTCTGAAGCAGGCTTCAGGCTCTGAGCTGAAGCCCATGTAGGGCTCAAACTCATGAACCGTGAGATCATCACCTGAGCTGAAGTCGGATGCTTAATCGACTGAGCCACCCAGGTGCCCCAACACCCTATCTTCTTGATGGTTATTTGGGTACTTTCTGTAATTTGGCGATTGTCGATAATGCTGTTATAAACATTGGGATGCATGTGCCCCTTCAAATCAGTATTTTTATAGCCTTTGGGTTAATACTTAGTAAGGCAATTGCTGGGTTGTTTTTTAACTTTCTGAGGAACCTCCACACGGTTTTCCAGGGTGGCTGTACCAGTTTGCATGCCCACCAGCAGTGTATCAGAGGGTTCCCCACAACATGTTCTTATTCTTTATCAAGGCAGCCTCAGGTGTTGTTGCAGTCACAAAATATTCTCATCACAGCAAAGAGAAGAATCCAGTTAGGCAAGTTTTTAGTTTGCATTAATTCTTAAGTCGGCAATATCTGATTGCAGCTACTCAGGAGTAAGTAATGATGAAGAAAGGAATTAATTTTCCCAGAGTGGAGTACAAGATGTGATCCCTGGGAAGATAGGATTTCTGAATGTATCTTCTCGATATAGGGTATGGCTTTATTAGTAAATTCCACTTTCTGTATTTTCTCTCCAATGCATGGGTTGCTTGGGACCTGGGTCAGCTTTGCTACTTGCTTTGTGTCTTCAACTTTCTGTGATAAAATTCCCTTTAAAATGGAAAATAATATTTACTTTTATTTTTGAGAATGGAATTAGTGACCAATATGCTTTCTCTTTTTGAAATTTCATTTTCTCATTATAAAAATGCTTGTTATAGAAAATACAGAGAACATTGGAAACTATAGAAAAAAACAGATCACCTGTAAGTACCATTTACGGACATTCACTGCTAATCTTGCCAAATTCCTTTGAAGATAGAAAGCACAGAGGGAGGGAGGATGAGATGAAAAGAAAGAAAAAAAATGTGGGTATTCTCTTCTTTTCAGTTACTGTGTTATTTCATGTTATCAAAAGATTTTTTATAAACATTTCAGTGGGCTACATAACATCATACAGATGGGACATAATTTTTAACATTCCTTTGCTGCTTACCATTTTGTTTTCAAATTTTCCTGACAATAATTTGAACATCCATAAATTTTTGGAAATGTGGGATTATATGAGATTATGCCTAAAGGTTTAGTAAGAATGTTTTAGGGCTTTTGAGAGACAGGTTTACACTCTGAGTAGCTTTACATAAGAATGTCACATCATCCTCACTTACACTAAGTGTTTGGGTTTAAAAAGCTATAGAAGGAGCACCTGGATGGCTCAGTTGGTTGAGTATCTGACTTCGGCTCAGGTCATGATCTCAAGTTCACGAGTTCAAGCCCCACGTGCTGACAGCTCAGAGTCTGGAGCCTGCTTTGGATTCTGTGTCTCCCTCTCTCTCTGCCCCTCCCCTGCTCATGCTCTCTGTCTCTCTCTCAGAAATAAACATTTAAAAAAAATTTAAAGCTATAGTTTGCCATAATTTATAATTATATTTCAAATAGTTTGAAAACAACTAGCAACTTCAATTATTTTACAGTGGTAGTGTACGTTAAATGTTTTATAATAACTTGGAAAAAAGATATATATATATATATATATATATATATATTCCAAGGGTGTAAAGTAGAAAGTGTGAAAGCCTTTCTCAACAGTCCCAACCCTCTGACGTTACTAAAATTAAATGTTTTGTTATATTTCCTTCCAGATATGCATCTATTATTTTTTGCCTTCATGTATATATGTACATAATATATACATATATAGTATATATGAATATATGAATAATATATAATGTAATAATATATAATATAATAATATATATAGTATATATGAATATATATAATATATAATATATATAATGCTACACATTTGAAAAATTATTTCTGTTGGTTAGATCTCTTGAAGTAGTCGATATGCGTTATTTTAAAAATACTTCACAAAATTTTTTTCATAAAACATTTTTAAGTAAAGTGGAGACAACAAAACATAAGCCATGTTCTCTATACAAAACCTAAAATTAGAGAAAACTAAGAATTTAAGTCGGCTGTTAGAACCATCACTAGAGATACTATTGACCATGCAGTATATTTAATTTCGTCATGCAACTTCTACAAGTGGATGTAGGATACACCTAGGGGAAACTCTCTTTCCGTGCTGGTAAAGCAGGAAATACAAGGGCTGTGACAATAAAGAGTTCCCTCACGGTCCTCTTTCTCAGGAATTTACCCAGGCAGGATCTTGGGAACAGCAATTTAGCATCCTCATCTCCCTAGCAACCCGTCTCCTTTACACACGTCCGTCCTGAGTGATTGATGGTGGTCACATCCAATATCATCTTTCCCATTGCCTTTTCCAACCAATCGAATGGAAGCAGGGGCCTAGGGGGCGTTCCCACCGGTGCAAGGGCGGCCAGTGTCTGCCTTACGTCTGCTGTGCGTCATCAGTCTGCGCTGAGCGCGCGTTTGGCCCGCTTCGCTCAGGGCAGCGGTTACCTTGTCACAGCAATGAGCTGCTCCGGGGCGGCGGCGGTCCGCTCCCTGTGGCGGCTGCGCACGGGCGCCCTGCAGCCTCTCGCAGGTAAAGAACGAGCGCGGCCGCATAATACGCGCGCTAAGCCCCCGAGCTAGGGAAGTTTCGTCCGTGGCTTGGGCCGGAGAGGTCACGGGGCAGACGTCATAGGGCTGCGACGGAGCGCGACTGCAAGACGTGAAACTCGGAGCGCGATAGGCGGGGCGGAGTTGGCAGTGCGCAGGGGGTATGCGGGCCGGGAGGGGCGTGGCTTTCGGTTGGGACGCATTGGAGTGTCAGCTCGCGGTTGGCGCGTGGGGCAGTGATGTAATTGTACAGCTGTGACGGAACGTCACTGCCGGTGTCGTCGGCATTCCAGGCTGAGGACAGGGGGAAGCCTTGCAAGTTCAATGCCCAGCGGGCGTCATCATAGCCTTTCTTATGAGCGCTGCTAGGCAAGGTAGTCAGGCAACCTGCAGCGTTGGCTTGTTAGAAGTGCAGGTCCCCCCCTGACTTACAGGGCCTCATATTCTGTATTTTAGCTGGACTTTCGAATGACTTGCATGTACTGGGAAGTTTGAGAAACATCTGGGTGGTGGAAAGGGCATAGGGTTTGGAGTAGGGAGACCCTTCTCCTTTCCTCCTTTCATCAGGGCGGCTTCAGAAAACCGTTGTGAGGTCGTTTTCTGAAAGTTAAGTTGTTGGTGTACTACCTGAAGATTCTTACCTTTTAACAATACCACTTGTACTTGTGATTACTAGATGTGTTTTTTCTGTAACCATGTTCCATCTTCTAAAAATATTTATTTTTATTGGGGTGGGGGTGGGGAGAAGAATCCAAGTGAGGGAGAGGCAGAGAGAGGGGGACAGAGGATCCAAAGTGGGCTCTGAGCTGACAGTCTGAGAGCAATGAGCCGGATGTGGTGGCGCTCCAGCTCACCAACTCGGGAGATCATGACCTGAGCCAAAGTCAGGATGCTCAACTGACTGAGCCACCCAGGCACCCCAGCATGTTTAAGCTAAGTCCTTATGATAAAAACGGATAACCAAGTATTGCCTGTCCCAGATAGAGTAATCAAAAAATGAATGGATTAAAAACAAAAATAAATTGTATCAGAGACTATTGTCTATCAAGGCTTGGACCCTGAACTGTTCTTCTGGTTAAAAAAAAGTATTAGGAAGGTATTTGTAAACTAAGACATTCTCCTTGATGAACTCTAACAACAGGATTGCAAAAGAATTTAAAAAGAGAGTAACTTAACTACGTGGGTGTTATTAAATGCATGTCCATAGCCACTTAAGATCTTCCTGTATACTACTTAAAGTCTCCTAGGTACCATCATTGTTAGGTTTTTCACGCTGTGGGAAAGCACTAAAAGCACTAACTTAAAATGATACATTTGAGAGCTTCTAGCACAGGGCCTCAACTTAATTTTTTTCTCAGTTTAAAAAAAATTTTTTTTATGTTTTATTTCTGAGAGAGAGAGAGAGAGAGAGCGTGAGCAGGGGGAGAAGGAGATACAGAATCTGAAACAGACTCCAGGCTCTGAGCTAGCAGTCAGCACAGAGCCCGACGCGGGGCTCGAACCCACCAACTGTGAGATCATGACCTGAGCCAAAGTCGGACACTTAACCAACTGAGCCACCCAGACGCCCCGATTTTTTCTCTTTATTTTAAAGTGTATGACAATGCAGACAAAACTGAGGATTTTTAAACATGACTTTTCATGCTCCTTTGTTGCGCCAATGAGCATAACAGAAGAATCATTCTTTATCATTTATAAAGTTACATTGCTTCCTGTGTCTCATTTTATCTTTATAATAACTCAGTGAGAGAGGTGTTACTATTGTATATTTCCTTAAAAAGGAAAAATCCTTATTATTGCCAATTTTATATGTAAGAAATGGCAATTCTGATTTGCCCAAGGTTAGTATTAAAGACAGAACACATATGGGGCACCTTGGTGGCTCAATTGGTTAAGCATCCAACTCTTGTTTTCAGCTCAGGTCATGATCTCACACAGTTCATGGATTCGAACCCCATGTCAGGCTCAGCTCTCCTGGTGCAGAGCCTGCTTGGGATTCTCTCTGTGCCCCTCCCCTCCTCGCTTGCTCTCCCTCAAAATAAATAAATAAACTTAAAAAGAAAAAAAAAAAAAAAGACAGGACACATTTTCTAACTCTAGCTCTGTGCCCTTTCTGTTCATCTCATACTTTTTAAAGACACCTTGTGGGGATTGTGAAAAGACAAAAATGGCAAACATTATAACCCAGTCCTCCACACATTCCACAAAAAATCATTTATTAGGTGCCTGAATCTGGAAAAGTGCAGTGCTAGGGAACTGTGGAGTATGTTTTTAATACAAATATAATCCTGCCCTTCAGAAGTCAGCTGTGTGTTTACACTCATCCAGTGAACATAGCCCTTTGCTATTTCTCCTGCAAGGTTTTTTTAAAAAATGAGTCCTGGGCTGTCTGAAAGTTCTTTCCTATTAGTATGATCTTGAATGAGAGTAACAGATGAAAGAACAAGCAAACAAGGTTATCTTGAGAAATAGACCCAGCTCATTGTTTTCAATTCCAGTTCCTAGGAGTCGTCTTTCTGCAAGGAGGTCAGATTAATGGGAGCACCAGTCCTTGGACTTGGAGGCGAAAACTTTGGACGGGCTACTCTGACTTAGTCAAATGCGTCAAATTGTTCTCCACACAAGAACATAGTAGTGGGGGCACCTGGGTGGCTCAGTTGGTTAAGCGTCTGACTCTTGATTTCAACTCAGGTCATGATCTCACAGTTCGGTCATGAACTCAACAGTTCGTAAGTTCTACACTGTTAGTGCAGAGCATGTTTGGGATTCTCTCTCTGCCCCTTCTCTCTCTCTCCCTCTCTCTCTCTCTCTCTCTCTCTCTCTCTCTCTCTCAAAATAAACTTAATATAATAAATCATAAAACCTAGACCACAGTGACCCACTGTCTGATGGCACAGATCCGAGAGGTACATTGCACTGAGCAGAACTTGGATTCCATCTAGCTTTTGGTGTCCAGTTCCTGGACTCCATCCAGTTTCTTGAGTCAAATAGGCTCAGTGAGATGGAGCAGGTCATGCAGAAGCGTGGATCAAAGCTGGGTCACCATGCCTCGGACCCCCATATTCTTGCTCCTTTGTTTAGTGAGGCATTTAAAACCCTGGCTGTTGAAAAAGTTCACATACAGAACCATCCAGATTTCAGCAGGCCTAACACGTCATCTGTGTCCAAAGCACTCAAGCCTTTAAAAAACGAAACAAAACTACAGAGGTATTCAAAGTGAAGTTTTCCACTTTTTCAGGGTATTGAAGTTAGCCTAAATTAATAGATGTATGTATGAAAGATGTGGCAGTCATGCATAAGAGTGGGATACCAGTACAAGTCAGAGTTCAAGGGACAACCAGCCTCCGTGGGGTCTCCATTTTAATATCTACAAAAAGAACGGATAACACCTTCTACATATAACACACTGGAAAACTCTTAGGGGAAAAAACTTTGGAGATGCCATAATGCAAGCCTCAGAGAATATAATGAAGGTGTTAACTATTAGGAGGTTTTGTTTTAAGGTTATCTTATTTATTTTGAGAGAGAGAAAGAGAGTGTGAGCGGGGGAGCGGCAGAGAGGGAGAGAGAATCCCAATGAACCATGAGATTGTGACCTGATCCCAAACCGAGAGTCAGACGCTTAACCGACTGAGCCACCCAGGCACCCCCTTAGGAAATTTTTTAAAAGACAAAGTTAATCTACCTGGAAGAATTTACATTTTGAAGACAAGTTCAGTTGAACTGATGATGCAGCATAAGGAGATGAAACTCAAGCAGTAAGGCTCCGTTCTCAAAATCCAAAGCCCACGGGTGTTTTGAGAGATCTTAAATCTATGGTTCTCAACCTTGGCTGCAGAAAAGATTGGTGCACAGAACTTTTAAAAAATATGATGCCCCCCCCCCCCCCCGAGATTAACTGGGGAGGAGCATCCATGGTTTTGAAAGCTCCCTAGGAGGTTTCGCACAGCCAGGAGTGGGAGCGCAGCAGGCCTGAGGGGCCGAGAACTGGAGAGGCTATCTAGAGGTCAGTGCCACATTAAATTCTGAGCCTGTCTTTTCCACTGCCTGCTGAAAAGACAGGCTCAGTATTTCCAGATCTTTTTTTTTTTTAATTTTTAAAATGTTTTATTTATTTCTGAGAGAGAGAAAGAGAGACAGTGTGAGCAGGGAGGGCCAGAGAGAGAGGGAGACACAGAATCCACAGCAGGCTCCAGGCTGTGAGCTAGCTGTCAGCACAGAGCCCTACGCGGGGCTTGAGCCCACGAACCGTGAGATTGTGACCTGAGCCGAAGTGGGACGCTTAACCAACTGAGCCTCCCAGGCGCCCTGATCTTTATATGTTTAACATGAAGCCAGACAAATCAGATCTTTAGGTAAACTCTGTTTTAAGTGTTGGTAACTAAATCACTTTTAAAAAAGGGGGTCGGGGCTGGCTGGCTCAGTCAGTAGAGCATATGCAACTCTTGATCTCAGGTCATGAGCTCAAGCCCCATGTTGGGTGTGGAGCCTACTTTAAAAAGAAACAAAACTCTGCAGGTTTAACAGAATCTATTTATGGGCATCTCCTTCCTACTGGGAACTCATCTGTGGCCTTTGTTCTAAGATGCCCCTTTCTTCTGTCTGTAAAAGGAACCATCTGTTTTAGCCGAGAGTAATGGAAACTAAACATTTGCATTGCAGCTTACGGAAGAAGGATCAGTGTCAGATTGTACACTGTACATTCAGGAATGACCTTAGACAATATCAATTGGGCAGCTGTGGATCGAATAATCCGGGTGGATCATGCAGGTGAATATGGAGCGAACCGAATCTATGCAGGGCAGATGGCTGTCTTGGGTCGGTCAAGCGTCGGGCCAGTCATTCAGGTGGGTGTTTTGTTATCCCTCTCACCTGGCCTCACTGACTAGTGTGGGGATCCAAAGGCCTTAAAGTCATGAATCACATTAGGTCATGCACTATCAAGGGAGGGACTGTCCCCAAGAGAGCAGGAATTGGCTACTAGGGTGGAGTCAGGGGAGGGAGAAGTTTACTATTGTTTTTATGTATAGAGACAGATAGTACATAAAACAGATATATGGTATATCTGAAGTATTAAAGTTTCACTGTGGGATGGGCAATAAAAAAGATTTGAGAATCATCATATGAAGTGAAAACACCAGTTGCTGAGAGGTTGTGATCCTGGCCCCAGTGGAGATATTTTATATTTTATACTGAGAGGCAGAGGGAGGGGCCTGGGCCCTGCAGTCACAAAGACCAGGTTCACATTCCAGCTTTCTCCTACCTGTATGACCTTGGGGAAGTTACACACCTCTGGGTCTCCATTTCCATATCTGCAAAATGAGCTGCTAATACCTGCCTCACTGGGTTTTGGTGAGGAACAAATGAGCTGGCATAGAGCAGCTACTACCATGTCTGGCCTGTAATAGACACTCGGCACAAGTTAAATTGCCTGCTCTGAGCCCTCGGGCAAGTTACTTACCCTCTCTGTGCCTCACTTTCTCTATCTGTGTAATGGGAATCATGATAGTTAGTGCAGATTAACTGAGTTGCCTTCATACATCTGTTTGATAACGCCTGGCCCTTAGGACGTGCCAGCCAAGTGTTAGCTCTCTTGTCATTCCCACTTGTTCCTTTGACGTAAATGATACTTCTGTTCCAGCAGTCTAGAAGGAAATTACACAGTGGGTGATACGCTGCCCTCCTAATTGTGGAGAGGGCCGAGCATCTCATTTCTCATTAGTGTGCCCTTGTCCTTGTCCACGTGTGGGTCTGAGAACTTCTGCCAGAGCCATGGTTCATGGCCCCGTCCGTGGACCTGGAACTGAGATAACGGGCTCTTCTAGTTTGCGGGCACCCTCTTCTCTGTATCCAGTCTGATGCTTCACTTTTCCCTTGGGTGATTCAAGGGGAGGGGAAGAAATAGCAGTTCTCATTCTCTGCTCCATCTGCATCGTGCTTCCTGTCTCCCACAAGGACGGGCATGGAGCTTCCTTGGCACGTGACAGGTGACCTCCGAGTAATGCTCGCGTTTGTTTTTATGTTTCTTACAGAAAATGTGGGATCAAGAAAAGGACCACTTGAAAAAGTTCAACGAGTTGATGGTTGCATTTAGGGTGCGGCCCACCGTTCTGATGCCCTTCTGGAACGTGGTGGGGTTTGCGCTGGGTACGTATCCAGAAGAGCTTATGCGAGCTTAGGGATATGGGACAGTCACATCGTTAACGTACCGAATCCCCGGTTCTTTCTGTGTCCTCTTACAGCCTTTTTATTTACATACATTTTTTAGAGTTAAGTTGACTTTTATTTGGCTTAAATTTATTTAAATATTTACGGATTTAAATCAGTGATTTTATAAATAGAAGGTACAGTAAAAACAAGACACAACAGAGGAGGAAAAAAGCTAGAGCAAAACAGGTGTAGCCAGGTGATGTTCCCCGACAGAGGTTCTAAACCTGAGATCAACCTGCGCACTCTTAAAAAGGGAGAAAAGTAAATGTTAGAAAAGAATCAAAGACACACCCCAAACGAAGACTTTCTTCTTGCCATAATCAGGGTTAAAGAGAACACTGAAAAGAGAATCGCATTCTTACCCTGCGATCCAGGATTTGACAGTGTGACATGGTACCACCTACACCCAGTTTTCACTGGGGGGCACATTGCCTATAAGAATCTTGGCAGTGTCTAGAAACATTTTTGGTTTTCGCAATCAGGGATGCTGTTGGCATCTAGTGGGTACAGACCATGACGCTGCTAAAGTATATCCTCCGATGCACACGACCGCCCCCACACCAAGGAGTTACTGAGCCCCAGAGCCCTTAGTGCCGCAGTTGGTGAGCCCTGACCTGACATGATGTCCCTCACCAGTGTGGCATCGGCTCCATCCTTTTCTGCTCTGGATTTGACAATTCCAGGTGCGGGAACTGCCCTGCTTGGGAAGGAGGGAGCGATGGCCTGCACCGTGGCTGTGGAAGAGTCTATAGCACATCACTATAACAACCAGATCCGGACGTTGATGGAGGAGGATCCTGAAAAATATGAGGAACTTCTTCAGGTATTTGAATATACTCTGGAAAGGGGCCAAGATGGGAGAAAAGGGTAGGTAAGCAACTTGGTGAGAAGGAACACAGATAGAAAGCTGGGGAATGACAGGGCCTTAGAAACCTAGGTGAGCGCCTCATTCTGTAGGCAAGAGGCACAGGAAGCTCTCTCGTGTCCTGGCCACACGCTCAGGCAGAGCTGGGACCAGAAGCCGTGTCTCCTGAGCCCACAACTGTATTCTCTCCACTTCTGGATCATTGACAGATTCTGAGCCAGTGCTGGGAGCACAAGTACTTCAGCTTAAATAAATGAGCCAGTAGAGATCTTCAGGTAATTTTCCACAACAAATAAGAGAACTGTTTACTTTTTTTTTTTTCCAAGTCTAAATTGGGGGTTGGTAAACCCTGGCCTGGGACCAACGGCCTGTTTCTGTAAATTAAGTTTTGTTGCAACACAGCCACACCCATTCGTTTACGTGTCCGTGGTTGCTGCCTGCCAAACATTGGAGTTGAGTAGTTGTGAAGAGGACCATACAGCCTGCGGAGCTTGAAGTACTGACTTCCTGGCCTTTATAGGAACATTTTGTCTACCCCTGTCTTAGATGGTAGAATGAGGCTTTAGCATCTGGAAGAGGACAGGACAGTGGAGAGTTAGACACTGATTTGCCTGGATTTCTTTGTATTTAACCAGGTGATAAAGAAATTTCGGGATGAAGAGCTAGAGCACCACGACATAGGCCTTGAACATGATGCACAGCTGGTAGGGGACCTGCCTTTACTATTTGCTTGTGCTACTCTGAGCGCCTTATTTGGAAGATTGAGGGGTGTCAAAATTTTCGTTTCCAGAAAAATAGATTTCATAGTGACCACCAAAGAAAGCAAACCAATACCACTGCTTTGATTAAAAAAAAAAAAAAAAAAGCAGGCAAATGCATTGCTCCCAGCGGGGAATCTTATTTCTCGCTTCCTTTCTCATCATTTCCCCCCGGCAGCTTCTTTCCCCTTCCCGATGAGAAATCAGATGATTCAGATTTTTCTGGCAATAGCAGAAGCATCCCAACCTTTTGAATTAAAAGCAGTGTTTAGATCTCATGTCTTCTTCAGAGAGCCGCAGCCCCACCATCGCAGGCCAGATCTTAACGGCTACAAGTGAACGTAGAACATGTTTCTTTTGTTTGCTTATTGTCGTTTTCAACAGGCTCCAGCATACACGGTTTTGAAGAGTGTTATCCAGGCCGGATGCAGCGTGGCAATATATTTATCCGAAAGATTTTAAAGTACGTCCACTTTTCCCTGTGTCTAAGAGAGGGTAGTAATTAAACAAGGGGCATTGGCAGAAAAGGAAATGTGCATTATCGTTATATGAATTTTGTTAATAAGCTGCAAGAGGTTTTTTTTGTTGTTGTTAATAAAACTCTCTAGTGTTGATTTTTTTTTTTTTCCTGTGCCGCCTTATGCCAGAAGGCTGACTGTTTGCCAGGTTTGTTCCAGTTAACAACAAATGAAGCTGGTCCTTGTTTGGGGCAAAGTTAATTTTTTTGGTAACACATCAAGAATGAGTCATCAAGAAAAGAACAGAAATCTTCAAGGGGAAAAACAATTTGAGTTTACTTCTTTTTTTAAAAAAAATATTTTTTTTAATGTTTTATTTATTTCTAGGAGAGAGAGAGAGAGAGAGACAGCGTGAGCAGGGGAGGGTCAGAGAGAGAGGGAGTCACAGACTGAAACAGGCTCCAGGCTCCGAGTTGGCAGTCAGCACAGAGCCCGACGCGGGGCTCGAACCCACGAACCGCAAGATCATGACCTGAGCGAGAGTCGGACGCTTAACCGACTAAGCCACCCGGGCGCCCCAATTTGAGTTTACTTCTAACCAAAGGTAATTTAAAACACGAGGGTGTTGAAGACTGACAAAGCGAGACTGTCCGAGCCATCAGTCAAACGGAAGACTGTCACTGTGTCCGCTGTCTCCAGTGGCCTCCTTAGCGGTTCTTCCTCTCCTCTGGATTGTTCAGTGCCACAGGGTCCCAGGCTGTGGCTCTTGGCCCTGTTCTGTCATCTTTTTCTTGGTATCGTATCCTGCCTTGTGGCTGATTCCTTCACATTCCCGTTTCAGCCCAGCTTTCTTGTTTTCACATACCCAGTTGCCTGCCCGTCCCCTCTGGGAGTCAGAGAGAATCTGAAGCTCCGTGTGCCCCAAGCTGAACTCCCCACGCCCCCTCCCCCCAGCATCCTGTTGCCCCAGTGGCCTTCCTTAGCACAGCTAATGGCAGCTCCAGCCTTCTGGTCCGCAGGCCCAAATCTCTGGAGTCACCTTTGACAGCTGCCCATATCACACCCCCTTCCAGTCAGTCAGGGCATCCTGCGGGCTCTGCCGTTCCGGCTGCTGCCACACAGGCCCAACCACCCTTCTCTTGGCGAGATTATTTTAGAAGCCTCCTAACTCTTCTTCCCACCTTACCGTCTTCCCACAGTCCATTCTCAGCCCAGCAGCCAGAGTGAGCCTTCGAACCGTAAGCCAGACCATGTTACCGCTCAGCTCGGAGCCCCTCCTGGTGGCTTATCCCACTTCCCTCAGCATAAAAGTCAGAGTCCCCAGAATGGTCCCTAAGAACCCGTGTGATCTGGTCCTCGGACCACTTCCTCCTTCCTCAGTCTGCTCCAGCCACGCTGGCCTCCTGGCCATTTCTCAAAATGCCGGGCACCGTGCCGTCCTAGAGCGTGGCTCTTCTCTTCCGGCCCGGAGCGCTCCTTCCCGGGTATCTGCACGGCCAGACCCCTCACCAGCTCTGAGTTTTGCTTAGAAGGCACCTTTTAAAGGAGGCCCTCCCTGACCACCTTTTCCAGAAGTGCAAACCCCGCCCCGCTGCATGCCTCATCCCACTTGCTCAGCTCTTCCAGCTCTTCCCCATGAACACGTACCACCTCCTGGCATGTTATATAATGTACTTACTTATTTTTTTGTCTGTTTCTCCCTACAAGAACGTAAGCTCTGTAGGGCAGGAATCTTCGTTTTAACCACTGACCCCTAATAAGTCACCACTAAGTAGTCTTCAGGGGGATTGAATGTATTGAATGAACAAATAGCTCTCCCTTGTTAGAAGTCATTTTCATGTAAATAGCGATGCAAGAATTCATGACCACTCTATGCTTCTCCGCAAAACTCAGTATAGGTTTATTGAAAAGATGCTACCAAGCCAGGCTGGGCTCCTGTGTTCTGGGTCCATACAATATGGTTTGCTATAAAACTCCAAATCTTCCAGCCAAGATTTAAAAAAATAATAAAAAAAAAGATGCTACCAAGAAACCAAAGGCCATTCTCTTTATTTTTTTTTAATGTTTACTTTTGAGAGAGAGTGCAAGTTGGGGAGGGGCAGAGAGAAGGAGACAGAGAATCTGAAACAGTCTCTGAGCTATCAGTGCAAAGCCCAATGCCGGACTTGAACTCATTAACGGTGAGATTATGACCTGATCTGAAGTTAGACAGTCAGCTGACTCAGCTGCCCAGGTGCCCCTTTAAAAAAAAATTGTTTTTAAATGTTTGAAAGGCCAATGTCTGTGCTTCTTGCTGGTGATTAAACAAAGTAACAACAAAAAAACATGCAAAAGAATGAGTTTGGACCCTTACTTCCCAGCATATACAAAAATGAAATGTATTAAAAAATCTAAATGGTAATGCTAAAACTCTAAAACTCTTAGAAGACGTAAGAGTAAATCTGTGACTTTGGATTCAATTAGTGTTCTGCATAGGACGCCAAAAGTATAAACAACAAAGGAAAAAAAAACCAGATAGATTGGACTGAATCAAATTAAAAACGTTGGTGCTTTGAAAGAACACAAGAAAGTCAGAGACATCCCACCGAATGGGCCAGAATGTTTGCAAATCATGGAGCCGATAAGGGATTTGTATTTAGACTATATAAAGAACTCTTTAACAACTCAAGATTAAGACAAAGAGCCCAGTTAAAAATAGGGAAAACATTTGAATAGATGTATCTCCAGAGAAGACACAGGCCACCAGCATTTGAAAAGATGCGCACAATCATTAGTCCTAGGGAAAACCACAGTGAGATACCACTACCCACTAGTGTGGCGCTGCTCAAATAGTGGGAAATAACGTGTTGGCAAGGGTGTAGAGGAGGTGGATCCTCACACACGCAGAGGACACTTAAAGTGGAAACCAATCTGGCAGTTCGTCAGACAGATACCAGTTACCATGGGACATGGCAACTCCTCTCCTAGTATAAACTCCAGAGAAATGCTCCGTCGGTTAAGCATCCGAATTTGGCTCAGGTCATGATCTCACGGTTCGTGGGTTTGAGCCCTGCGTCCAGCTCTGTGCTGACAGCCAGCTCAGAGCCTGGAGCCTGCCTCAGATTCTATGTCTCCCTCTCTCTCTGACCCTCCCCTGCTCATGCTGTCTCTGTCTCTCTCTCAGAAATAAATAAAACATTAAAAAAAAATTTTTTTAATGAGAATATATTCAAACAAATACATATACATGAATGTGTGTAGCAACGTTATTCAGAACAGCCAAAGTGGAAACAATCCAAATGTCTACCAGCTGATGAGTAGATAAGCAAAATGTAGCATATCCACACCATGGGATATGACCTGGTCATAAAAAAAAAAAAAAAAAAAAAAAACCTTCAAAACGATGTTTGGGTACAGAGTTTCAGAATGGAAAGAGGAAAATAGTGGAGACAGTGGCGTGAATGTGCTTATTGACACTGACCTCTCCACATAAAAATGGTTAGATGATAATGGTGCCTGGGTGGCTCAGTCGGTTAAGTGTCCTACTCATGATTTTGACTCAGGTCATGATCTCACAGTTCATGAGTTCAAGTCCCACATCTGGCTCTGCGCTGACAGCGTGGATCCTGCTTGGGATTCTCTCTCTCTCTGCCCCTCCCATTTGCACTGTCTCTCAAAATAAATAAAAACTTAATATGTTTAAATGATAAATGTTATGTGTAGCTTACCACAATTTAAAAAAAAATGCTAAGCGAAGGAAGCCACACACAAAAGGCTGAAATTGTAGGATTCCATGAATGTGAAATGTGCAGCGGAGGCAAATCATAGAGACAGAAAATAGACTAGTGGCTGCCTAGGGTTGTAAAGAATGGCGAGAAACAGGGACTAATTACTAATGGATAGAATTTCCTTTTGGGGTGATGAATGTTCTAGAATTAGCTGCACACCTTGTGAATAGATTTTTAAAAACAGCTGAATCACTTGAAAATGGTGAACTGTATGGAATGTGAATCATAGCAATAAAGAAATAGAGGATTTATAGTTTTATGTCATATTTGAAAGCCAGTTTCAATCCAGTCTGTTGAAGGGGGAAACGATTTCTTTAATGTGCCACCCTTCCATTCGGCAAAGCCTATAGAAGCTTCAATCTTCTGAGATGCGCTTGCTGTTTCTTGCCTTCCCATATCAAAGCTAATTTTGTAAGTATTGCAGTCAGGAGTCTTAGTCATATAAAGACATTTTGTACAATACTTATTAAAAGCCCAGATTTGCTGCTGTTTGTTTAGCATCCCCTTCAGAACTGAAGGCTGATGTTTTATGCTTCTGAGAGCTTCCAGAACAAGACCAGAGAGATTTTCTGAATCCCCCTGGGATTGTTTTTAATTCCATTACAGATTGGCCTCGTGTATTAACAAGGCAATCTTGTCTTTCCCTTACTTTACTGCTCTGACCTTTCAGGGAAAATGTGATTTCAGAATTGGACACCATCCAAAGACAATACCAGGATGTTATTTCTTGCAAGCAGCACAGCTCCAAAGAGGCGGCCCGAGCTGTAGTTCTTGGCTTGTCTTGGATTCCCTTGCTGTCCAAAGTGTGGTCCACAGGGGCACCTGGGTGGCTCAGTCAGTTAAGCATTCGACTTCAGCTCAGGTCATGATCTCGTGGTTCGTGAGTTCAAGCCCCACATTGGGCTCAGTGCTGACAGCCCAGAGCCTAGAGCCTGCTTCGAATTCTGTGTCTCCCTCTTTCTCTGCCCGTCACCCGCTCCCATTCTGTCTGTCTGCCTTCCTGTCTCTGTCAAAAGTAAATGTTAAAAAATTTAAAAAAAAGTGTGGTCCATAGACCAACAGCTAGTGGTATCACCTGGCAGCAGGTCAGTGATGCAGAATTCAAGCCTCCTCCCCAGACTTTCTGAAGCAGAATCTGCATTTTAACAAGATGTGGTGGTTTTCGACTCCGTCCACAAATCCCTGGATACTCGCTGTTCAGGGGAGCCTCGTTCTCCTTGCCTTGAGTGTGGGCTGTACTTGGTGACTTGTTTCTAACAAGTGGTAGAAATGATGGAATGTGACTGCCAAGTCAGCTTTCACCTTTCTCTCTGAGATCACCCAATCTAGGAAAAGCCGGCTGTCTTGTGGTGAGAACACTCAAGCAGAGGGTTCACATCTGTGCAGAGGGTCACATGGCCAACAACATACATGCCAGTAGCCACATATGTGTGCCATTTGGGAGTGAATCCTTCAGCCCCAGTCGTGCCTTCAGATGATGGCACGACATTCTGACTACAATCTCACAAGGGACCCAGAGCCAGAATCACCCAGCTAAGCCACTCCTCAGTTCCTGACTCTCAACAACTATGTTAGATAATGTTTGTTGTTTTCAGCTGCTGAGTTTTGAGGTCATTTATTAAATACAGCAATAATTAACCAATGCACAACACTTCCAGGTGACTTGGAAGCACATTAGATTTGAAAAGCTGAACTAGACCATGAACTGGACGGCAGAGACCATCTTAGTCATTTCCATGCCTTCACAGCTTAGCACAGTGCCTGACACTCAGTAAATTTTAGCTCAACTAAATACAGTTTTAAATTGCCATTTTTTAAAAAATGAAAACTTGTTTTAAAAAAAAATGCACACATGCAAATGGTGAAATATTCCAACATGCTAGAGGGTATTTACGGTGACAAGTAAATCTCTGCAGACCCCTGTTGCTTTTCAGGAAACTGTGACCACTTGCCTAACTTTGTGATTAGTTATTAGCAATTAGTCACATAAGACAGTACATTGTCTTCTTCCCCCCACCCCCGTCTAGTCACGTCACTTCCCAAAGAAATTGTTGTCTCAAAATGAAACACTGTAAGCTACATATAAGTAAAAACACAAAACACTGCTTCCAAATGTAGCTCTAGAAGTAACCACTATTAAGAATTCATGGTGTACCTTTCCAGACTCTTAAAAAAGTCTTTTATTCAGGTGCATCTGGTTGGCTCAGTCAGTAAAGCATCAGACTTTGGGTCCGTTCACGATCTCAGGGTTTGTGGGTTCGAGCCCCGCCACAGGCTCTGTGCTGATAGCCTGGAGTTTGCTTTGGATTTTGGGTCTCCCTCTCTCTCTGCCCCTCCCCTCCTCCTTCTCTGTCCCTCAAAAATAAATAAACATTAAAAAAGTGATTTCAAAAAATCTTTTATTCATACATGTACACCTTTGAGTTTGTAGTGTTCCCCATGCAGAGTAATTGTGTGTCTTGATCTGAAATTTGCATTTTCTTCTAGAGACCTCTGTTGGCATCCTTCTAAGACAGTATGTATAATAGATCCACCTCATTCGTCTGGTCGGCTCAGCCACTGCCTCCCTGGAGGACTGCTCCAACTGCCTCGCCCACCGAATTCCCACCACCGCGCCTCAGGACAGGCGCTTTCCTGCCCCTTTTATGGAGGAGGAGGTAGAAACAGAGCCTGCAGGTTCTGGAGAGCCTTGAACTTAACCACCGGGTCACTTGGCTTCTAATTTCCTCTCTTCCTCTATCGGGGACATTTGGGCTATTAATAACACCAAATGTGGGGACCTCGAATGCTTCAGGCGACCACCTTTGAACACGGTCGTTATGGAATTTCAGGAGGAGAGACCTCTCAGGGCTCTTCCTCCTTTTTGGAGATTCCATACTCTTTTGAGAATGTGATAAAAAGTCTGAATCCTCACCCCAGGGCCTCCTCAAGGCCCTCCTTAAAACTTCTTGATCCGGTGATTTGAGAAGAAAACTTGACCTTTCCCAACCGAGGGGAACAAAAGAAACCTTTCCACAAAACTGCTCCTTTCTGGCTCTGCCAGAGCACAAGGCACTTTCCTACTGAATGTGTTTTCAAAGGGTTAAAAGGCTCCACTTGCCTTCGGGGACGTGCTTCCTCCCACTGCTGTCTCCCGAAATGGCAGCCCTGCAGGGCTGTGACAGAACGCGACAGGTCCTTTGATCCTGTAGGAAGATCGGCTCCCGGGCGCGCCAAGGGCAAAGGAAGGTCCTGGGCTTCACGGCGCCCGCCTGCGGCCACCAGAGGGCGCCCTCGCCCCGAGTTCTGAGTCCCTGCCCGCAGCCTGTCCCGGCTAGTCACGTCCAGAACGTCCCAGGGACAACGCCTGGTGCGCAAGGCGAGGTCGTTGCTATGCATTGTAATAATCGGGTCGCAATAATCCTGATCCCCTGATCCCCGCGGTTGAACGCGAATGGGTTGTCACCTTTGCACACTGCTAGAGGCGGAGGGCTGTTCCAGTCTGCGCTGGCCCACTGACTTGAGAGCATCCTGATCAGGGAGGAGGGTGCGTTTTCTTCGTTAGGAAAGGGAGAGAGGAAAACAGGGGAGGATGATTAGTCTCTGTCTAGGGTACCACACGGAGAAACCAGCTTCAAGCACCAAGCAGTATCCAAGAGGCAGACTGAATATTTATTCATTAGTCCATGCTGCTCCCTGGACACGCCTCACTCACACGCACCTTCCTCCAATTCATAAGGTCCACCCTTTTCCCGATGAAGGCCATTTGCCCTTCTGAACCGCTTATCTCCTAGGTGACGTCATCCCACGCCCTTTCTTATCTTTCCATACTTGTGCTTCTTGCACCGGCACTGCATTCTATCATCGTGTGGTTCTTACTGCCTTCCTACCCTCTCCAGCACGTTGTGACCTTGTGAAAGTCTAGGGCTGTCCCCACACCTCATTGGCCCTCAGCCAATGTTCGATAAACGAGTCTCAGCTAAAAGGAAAAAAAAAAAAGGCACGTGTAAATGCATGAAATGGAAGAAAGTGAATCGACACAAGTAATGACAATCTTCCTGATCTCAGTATGAACATACCTAGAACCTGTGGTGGGACTCAAAAGAACTCTGCTCGAGGCAGAACCAAGGAGATGGAAGAGATAGAAGTTTGTTGAATACATTGCAAGGGAGCAAAGGACAGATTGTCAGTCCAGAGGCCCATGGTGGGGGCTGTAGTTAAGGCGCGGAAGTGAGGAGGTATGGGAATGTACGGAATTTTCCTTTTTCAGTACCTGTGACTGGTTGTAAGTAGCCCATTGGTCAGCTAGGGCTCATGGATGTTTTGAGGTGGGTCGCCTCCTGAGCCTGTGAACCTTCAGCAACGTGGTCACCGTGGGTCCTTTTACCTTACTTAGGTTTCCATTGCTCAGCCTGATACAGTCTTCTTCAGAAACTTCTGGATGAAAGTATGAAGTCAGGAAGCAGGTCAACCTTTGATCAGTCTCTAGTCCATCTGTATCCCAAACCTGGCATGAGCCTGGCCAACATTTAACCTGCGACCGTGTCTCAAGTCTTCTTCCTCAAAATACTTTTATTTATTGGTGCTGTGATTTGTTTCTTGAGGAGTTTCTCTTCATGTAACTTTCATCCTTAAAAAAATGTTTATTCATTTATTTTTGAGAGAGAGAGTCTGTGTGTGCATGTGTGCTCGTATGAGCAGGGGAGGGACAGAAAGAGAGGGAAGGAGAGAATCCCAAGCAGGCTCCAGGTGAGATCATGACCTGAGCTGAAATCTAGAGTTAGATGCTTAACTGAGTCACCCAGATGCCCCTTTTCTTCCTTTTTAAAAAATCTCTACGGGGAGCCTGGGTGGCTTAGTCGGTTAAGCGTCCGACTTTCGCTTAGGTCATGATCTCGCGGTTCGTGGGTTTGGGCCCCGCGTCGGGCTCTGTGCTGACTGCCAGCTCAGAGCCTGGAGCCTGTTTCAGTCTGTGACTCCCTCTCTCTCTGACCCTCCCCTGCTCACTCTCTCTCTCTCTCTCCTAGAAATAAATAAAACATAAAAAAAATCTCTATTATATTTCTAGCGTTATCCAGAATTTTCTAATTCTTTTTTTTTTTAATGTTTTATTTATTTCTAGGAGAGAGAGAGAGAGACAGCATGAGCAGGGGAGGGTCAGAGAGAGAGGGAGTCACAGACTCTGAAACAGGCTCCAGGCTCTGTGCTGGCAGCACAGAGCCCGACGCGGGGCTCGAACCCACAAACCGCGAGATCATGACCTAAGCGAAAGTCGGACGCTTAACCGACTAAGCCACCCAGGCGCCCCAGAATTTTCTAATTCTTAATCCTGGAATACTTAACTGGGCATGCTACATCAGAATCAACCCTGAGATTTAAAAAAAAAAAAAAAAAAAGTGCAGCTGCTCCTACCCCACCCAGCCTTACGGAAGCAGAAGCCCCATGGCTGGCCTGGGGGATAAACATATTTTAAAAACTCACACAGGGGCTCTGATGTGCAGGCCTGGGTAAGAATCGGTGGTTTCATTCCACAAGGGCTCTGTTTTAAATCTGCCCCCAAACGGACGCTTTCCCCCTGCTTTACATTTTGTTTTTCCGGGCTGATACAGGATCTCCCTTCCCTTCCTTTCCTGTGCTATTTTCGGCTGATATGTGCCTGGTAGTTCCAGTGTTCCCCGGCCCGTTCCAGACCGAGCTGTCTTCGTCAGGTGGAAACCATGGTGAGGAGCACTGCTCCCCGGTCTGCCAGGGCGCGGGGGGGGGGGGGGGGGGGGGGGGGGAGCAGCCTTTGTGTGACATTTTCCACGCCTAGCCTCCACCTGGCCTTACTGAAACCATCAAAAACCACGTGGAGACACCACCTGTTGCACTTGCTTGCTGATACTCTGTGAACACATATGTGCTTCCATAAGACGTGGCCACTAAAATCATAATTGTCTCAATTATTTGGTTTTAAGAGAGCATATTCTAAGTGCTGTGGAGGAAAAAAAAAAAAACCTTTAGCGCATGAATTTCAGTCCTTTTTTATAGCATTTAGAAGAGACACAAGGCATCTCATCCCTGCTGTAAAAGGAAGTATTAGTTCTGCTAAATGAAACACCTGGAGGTGCTTTTCTTCAGGTATGGATTGATCCAGGAGCGCAAACCAAATACTTGGCTTCTCTCTCTTCTCTCTGCTTTCCAGTGTCGATATTAGGCTCACAAGGACCGGCCAGTGGCCCTCCTCATGTGTGGCAGCGGGAGAACTGAACCACTCCCACCTATCACCTCCTAACACTCTTCCAGCCACTAGAAAGGTAAAGATCTCTTCCCCTAGCTGCTGCAGAACAGAGAAAACTTTGCTTTCCCAGAATCCACAGCACATACCCCTCCCTCACCTCCAGACTCATTTTTTTCCAATCAGGTCACACCCCTCGCCATCAACCATTCATTATGGTCCAGGGGATTGTGGTGCTTTTATTGGTCAGCCTTAGTCACATGGCTGCTTTCTCTTTTCTTTTAATGTTTATTTGTTTTTGAGAGACGGAGCACCAGTGGGGAGGGGCAGAGAGAGAGGGGGGCACAGAAGCCGAAGCATCTCCAGGCTCCCAGCTGTCAGCACAGAGCCCGAGACGGGGCTCAAACTCGTGAACATTGAGATGATGACCTGAACAGAAGTCCCTCATGCTTAACTGAGTGAGCCACCCAGGAGCCCCTCCAGGCACACGGTCTCTCTTGAGCCAACTGGGGTGGGGACAGCTCCCCCCAACCCACGTGGGTCAAGAGTGGGGGAAGGAGGGTGGTTTCCACAAAGGAAGCCAGAACTCCCTCACCAGAAGGGAGAGCAGGTGTTGGGGAGGAAGAAGGCCTGATGTCCCTTGAGCCCTGGAGGTCATGCTGGAGACAACGCTTGAGTGAGGGTAAATGGGGCAGTGGGTTTAGGATGGCCCACAGCAGGGAAGCCTGACACCAGGCGGGGGACATTCGGATAGCGCTCCCCTTGAGCGTGGACAAGGACCTGGGTGAGGGCTCTGTGGTCGCAGGCAGCGTAGCAAAACTGCCCACAATACCTGGGTGTGAATTCTCGCTCTGCCACTTACCGGCTGTTACCTAACCTCTCTGTGCCTTAACTTCCCCACTTGTAAAATAATGGCACCTGGGTTGTCACGGGTGACCCTGAAAACAACATGGGAAGTGGAAGAAGCCAGTCACAAAGGACCACAAATTATGATTCCATTTACATGAAACTTCCAAAGTAGGCAAATCAATACAGTCAGAAAGTAGATTAATATTGCCCCTGTTTGGGGCAAAGGAGATGTTGGGTGGTGATGGCTGGGGGTTCTGGGTTCTTCTGGGGGTAAGGACTCTGTTCTAAAACCATGGGGATGGTTGCACAACTGTGAATAAACTAGAAGACACTGAATTTTTACCTTAAATTGGGGAATTGTAGGATATGTGAAATTATATCTCAATAAAACTATGGCTTTAAAGGTTATTTATTTATTTAAAATATTTATTTATGTATTTATTTTTATTTATTTTGAGAGAGAGACAGAGAGTGTGAGCAAGAGAGGGGAAGAGAGAGAGAGAGAGAGAGAGAGAGAGAGAGAGAGAGACTCCCAAGCAGGACTCGGGGCTCAGTCCCCTGAGCCATGACCGCAGCCAAAATCAAAAGTCTGACACCCAACCCACTGAGACACCCAGGAGCCCCCTAATTGTAGGTTTTTTAAAGATAATATGAGTCAAGTGCTTTTAATAGCACCTGGCACATCCTCTCCACTTGCTCCATCGGGCCCAGAGGTCACAGTCGCTTCTGACTCTTACAGGCCCTTGGGGGCTTCACCAGCCCCCAAGTTCAAGTTTCCTTTATCCTGCCCTTGCCTTTCTCAATAGTCCCATCGTAAACTCCCTTTATTACCCACTTTTGAGTGCGCCTCTCTTTGCTGCCAGGACCCTGCCTGCATAGGGACCACCTCTCCAGAAGAGTGGGACTTGTAGGCTAATCAGAAAGGACTGGTCCATTTTTGTGTTCAATTGATTGGGCCACAGGGTGCCCAGACATTTGACCAAACATGATTCTGGGTATCTCTGTGAGGGTGCTTTTCTGGTGAGATTAACATTTGAAGTGGTAAAAGTGTACAGCCAACTAATCTTTGACAAAGCGGGGAAGAGCATCCAATGGAAAAAAGACGGCCTCTTTAACAGATGGTGCTGGGAGAACTGGACAGCAACATGCAGAAGAATGAAAGTAGATCATTTTCTCACATCACACACAAAAATAAACTCAAAATGGATAAAGGACCTCAACGTGAGACATGAAACCATCAAAATCCTAGAGGAGAAAGCAGGAAACAACCTCCTTGACCTCAACCGCGGCAATTTCTTACTTGACACATCCCCAAAGGCAAGGGAATCAAGAGCAAAAATGAACTACTGGGACCTCATCAAGATTAAAAGCTTCTGCACAGCAAAGGAAACAATCAGTAAAACTAATAGGCAACCAACAGAATGGGAAAAGATAGTTGCAAATCACATATCAGATAAATGGTTAGAATCCAAAATCTGTAAGGAACTCACCAAACTCCACACCCAAAAAGCAAATGATCCAATGAAGAAATGGGCAGAAGACATGAATAGACACTTCTCCAAAGAGGACATCCAGATGGCCAAGAGACACATGAAACGATGCTCAGCGTCCCTCCTCATCAGGGAAATACAAATCAAAACCACACTGAGATACCACCTCACGCCAGTTAGAGTGGCTAAAATGAGCAAATCAGAGAACTCTAGATGCTGGTGAGGATGTGGAGAAACGGGCACCCTCCTACACTGTTGGGGGGAATGGAAACGGGTGCAGCCCCTCTGGAAAACAGTGTGGAGGTTCCTCTAAAACTTAACAATTGAACTCCCCTATGACCCAGCAATAGCACTGCTAGGAATTTAACCAAGGGATACAGGGGTGCTGATGCATAGGGGCACATGGACCCCAAGGTTCATAGCAGCACTCTCAACAATAGCCAAAATATGGAAAGAGCCTAAGTGTCCATCAACAGACAAATGGATCAAGAAGATGTGGTTTATCTATACCATGGAATACTACATGGCAATGAGAAAGAATGAAATCTGGCCATGTGTAGCAACATGGATGGAACTCAAGGGTGTTATGCTGAGTGAAATAAGTTAGACAGAGAAGGATAGATAGCATATGTTTGCACGTATAGGAGGATTAGGAGGAACTTAACGGAGGACCATGGGGGAGAAGAAGGGGGTAAAAATAGTGGGGGAGAGGGAGGGAGGCAAACCATGAGAGACTCTTGAATGCTGAGAACAAACTGAAGGGCTGAAGGGGGGGAGGGGAAGGAGGAGATGGGCATGGAGGAGGGCACTTGTGGGGATGAGCACTGGGTGCTATATGGAAACCAACTTGACAATAAACTATTAAAAATAATAAATAAAATTTAAAAACATTTGAATTGGTAGACTGAGTGGAATGCGCTCCTTGATATGGGTGGGCCTCACCTAATCAGTCGAAGGCCTAGATATAACATAAAAGCCTGTCTTTCCTGAAAGTAGGAGGGAACCTTCTGCCTGTCTCCTGGCTGGGGGCACTTGTCTTTTCCTGACTCGGGACCTGGGTTGAAGCATAAACCCTCCCGGGTCTCCACCTTACAGACTGCACACCCTGGGACTTAACAGCCTCCCTAATCACATGAGTATCTTTTTTCTATGTATGTAGATCCTTTCAGTTCTGTTTCTCCGGAGAACCTGACTAATACAGGACCTAAAGATGAGTCAATGGTGAGTTTCAGGCGAAATGACTAGAAAAAAACAGTCAAAATATAGGACAGAAATAAGGAAATCAAATCAAGGGAAGTAGTTGCTAGGGGAAAAAATTTTTTTTTCATTCGCAAACATTTATTTAACATCTGCCCTGTACCAGAGAGAGTGCCAGCCAGTGGGGGCTAAAAGAGCCACTTCGTTGACTAAACTAGACACCAAATCCATCCTTGATTCTATCTTCAGCCTCCCTCTCAACATTGAATTAATCTTAAGCTCTGTCATTTTACCTCCTTGAATTGCTTTCGAATAAATTCTTTGGTAGATAGAGAGGGCTTCCATTAGAATTACCATCCCCCTAATTCTTTTATTATTTTCAATTAATTAATTTTTAAGTAGGCTCCATGCCCAGCATGGAGTCCAGTGTGGGGCTTGAACTCACAACCCTGAGATCAAGACCTGAGCTGAGATCAAGGGTCTGACGCTTAACCGAGGGAGCCACCCAGGGCCCTCCCCTCCCCCAATCCTTTTAGAGCCACAACATTTTGTAAGGCTTTCACTCAGGGTTCAGCAGGACCGTGGACATGTTTGAGGTATTTGGAGACCTTTTGTATGTGGAATTAGAAAATAGAAAGTCACTGGTATTGATCAAAGTACATGGACATAAAGTATATTTTGCAATTCCATATTAAGGGTGTTGCTAACAATGTTAACTGTTTGTTGAGGGGTGAGATGGTGTCTGAAGAAAAACTATCTGCAGTTTTTCTATAAAATGCCATTAGTCAAAACAGCCTAGAGTAGAAAGATGGGTGGGGGACAGGGCACATCTCCAGAGAGGAAAAAAGTGCCCCGGGTGACAGCCAAGACTGAGAGTCCCTTCACACTTCATACTTCTTTTTTAAGTTTATTTAAAATTTTTAAAAAATATTTATTTATTTTTGAGAATGAGAGAGATGTATCGTGAGCAGGGGAAGAGCAGAGAGAGAGGGAGACACCGAATCCAAAGCAAGCTCCAGGCTCTGAGCTGTTAGCACCACAAAGTGCAAGATCATGACCTGAGCTGAAGTTGGACACTCAACCAAGTAAGCCAACCAGGTGTTACTTTAAATTTATTTTTATTTATTTTGAGGGAGAGAGAGCGAGAGAGAGAGAGCCAGTGGGGGAGAGGCAGAGAGAGAGGGAGACAGACTTCCAAGCAGGCTCTGCACTGCCAGCTCAGAGCCCGAAGTGGAGCTTGAACTCATGAACTGTGAGATCATGACCTGAGCCAAAGGCAAGAGTCTGACTCTTTTCTGCACATGCCTGGATACCTGGCTCTTGGTCCCTCTACGAGGTAACAGCAAACTGTACCTAGTTTGGGTTTGGGGTTTTCTGTGATACAAGTTGAACACCCACTTTGTATGGGATATGGTCCAGTTGGGCATCCCAAATGAACGAGGTGAGTATTGTTCAAGGCCTCGTAAAGAATGGGGATGTCGGGGAAGGGGCCTCTCATGCAGGGTCAGAAATTAAACACACATGAAATTGAGCCCTGGGTGGCCTTGCCAAAGAAAAGGGAGGTAGATTATGTGCTCAGCACAGCCTGACATGAAGGTGAGCCTGATAATCCATCCCTTTTATGCACACAGTGTGTCATGAGCCACTTCCAGCTGCAGAAGAAAGCCTGACCTTTCCAGAGGGGCTATAAAAAGACAGCCGAGCTGGCTCCTTTTCTCCCCACAATGCACCTTTAACAAAGGAAGAGAAGTGAAGGTTCCCTTGTGTTCAAATGAAATGTACATGAAGGCAACTTGGCATTTTGTCAAGCTAATGGCCAGAGTGCAGAGTGACAAATGAGATGCTACTTTGGCGGGGACAGCCTGATGTGGTCTGGCCAGAGCCAGACAGTGGGGCGGTCAGCAGACAGGGGCATCTTTTCACGCCAGCCCTCCGGCACCTTCAGGCTGGGGCGGGGGGCCGTTTAAGAAGATGCTCAAAAGCTCCAGAGCCTGGAGTCCAAGATCATTGACAAAGCTAACACTCAAGGACTCAGAAATCACATCTATATTTGCAAGGGCTCAGACGGATAGGCTGAAGGGTGTCGTACCCTCCAGTGAGAGTATTCCAAGCTGCCAAGGACTCAAACATCCCAGAGGATGACAGTCCTGAAGATTTCAGAGAGAGTCAGCGCCTTGTTCTCCCCGTCTCTTGCAGCGGAGGGAAGGGATGGGGGAGGCTGTAGAGTCAGCAAGGATGACGAAAAGGCACGTGTTGTCAGAGATACCCTTGAAATCATTTCTTAAACTCCTAGAATATGCAACATTGTACTATCTCTATACACCTAGTTTATTATTTTTTTTTCCAGGGCTGGAACAGATCACTGCATGTCTGTGAGCATGTCTGTTGAGCTCGTTAAGTTGCGCCTTGGGACCATAGTGAAGGGAAATTGCAGTCTTTGAATATTAGTCATACCCAGGAGGTGGAAATTGGATAGAGTGAGGTGACAAGCAGATTGTCAGCTTCCCTCTCACATTTAACCATGAGCCATGTGCTCGACAGAGCCAGTGGTAGATGGGTGGTTTTCCTGCGATGAATGTTGATATGTGACTCTCCTATTCCCTCTCTTCTCCTTCCCCCTCCCTGTTCCGTGCTCCCCTGTCTCTCTGCCAAGCCACGGCACAGGCACATCTGTCTAGCATTCTGTGGGGTCAGAAAAGTTCTTGCAGAAAAGTGCAGGCTTTTCTTTTCTCCAACCCTTTACATTTCACAGGCTGGTAAAGTAGATTCAACAAATATTTATTTACTGAGTGATTCTTGTGCCAGGCATGAGGAGATAGCAGGGCACAAGGCAGATAAAAACCCTGCCCACATTCCAGTGCCAGAGGGCAGTGATTTGGGACCCTGACCCAGGATCACCCACTCTTCACTTTGCTAAGTTAGGACTTAAGGACAGAGACCAACCTCCTGTGATCACCGTTACTATCAATTTCTTCTTAGGAGAAAGTGGTGATTTTAACATCCAACAGAGTGAAAGAGCCTACTTTTATTATTTTTTAAAAAGCTTTTATTTAAAAAAATGTTTTAATGTTTACTTTTGAGACGGAGAGAGAGACAGAGTGCAAGCGGGGGATGGGCAGAGAGCGAGGGAGACACAGAGCCTCACGTGGGGCTCAAACTCACTAATGGTGAGATCATGACCTGAGATGAAGTCAGACTCTTAACTGACTAAGCCACCCAGGCGCCCCTAAAAGCTTTTATTTATTTTTTAAATTTTTAAAAAAGTTTTTTATTATTTATTTACTTATTTGAGAGAGTGAGAGCAAGGAAGGGGCAGAAAGGTGGGGGGGAGAGAGAGAGAGAGAGAGAGAGAGAATCCCAAGCAGATTCTGCTCAGTTAGCACAGAGCCCAATGTGGGGCTTGATTTCACAAACTGTGAGATCATGACCTGAGCTGAAACCAAGTCGGGCACTTAATGAACTGAGCCCCCCAGATGCCCCTAAAAGCCTGTAAGTAATCTCTACACCCAACATGGGGTTTGAACTTACAGTCCTGAGATAAGAGTCGCACGCTCCACTGACTGAGCAGGCCAGGCTCCCCGGGAATACTTATAAAGGACAGATTTTTTTTCAGTGATTATATTAGAACCTTATTATATGCAAATATAAATTGTTGGGATTCAGCTACATCAACAAAACTGCTTCGGGTGTGGGAGAGAGCACTTGAAATAGCGTGGACAATTTCGCTCACCCCTTTACTTAAAGAGCTGGCTTCTCCAGTCTCCCATTGTCCATGTCTTGCAATGGCTCCCTCGCCACACTGAATCCTTGTAGATATATATTATTTATACAACTTGGCCCATAACACAACCAAGTCCTTCATCAGGTGCTCAGCCAGTGGTTTCAATGCTGGAGAAAAATCGAACGGTGAGGGTCAGTGAGAGACAGAAGAATATTCATTTCCAAAACAGCAACTTTGTAATAGATTTTGAAATGTATTTTTTTCTTTCAACATTATATTGAAAACAACTTTCAAGCATACTGAGAAATCAAATGAGTTGTCCAGAGGACGCCCACTACCGCCTTTTAGATTCTACCATGAATGTTTAACTTGACTTGCATTCTCATGTCTGTTCATTTATCCAGCCCTCTTTCCACCCATCGATCCAGCTCATTTTCTTGGTACATTTCAAAGGCAGCAGCTGAAATCAGTACACATCACCCCTAAACACTTCAGCATGCATTTCACTCCCTAGAATCCAATTTGTGTTTATGATTTTTTTTTTTGAGGTAAAACTGAGATACAGTGAAATGCACAAGTCTGAAGTGGACTATTCAATGAGTTTTGACAAATGTGTAATCCAAATCCCT
The DNA here is from genome assembly GCF_003009895.1 of Hyaena hyaena. Taxonomy (NCBI): domain Eukaryota; kingdom Metazoa; phylum Chordata; class Mammalia; order Carnivora; family Hyaenidae; genus Hyaena; species Hyaena hyaena. The sequence goes on along the minus strand of NW_024081182.1, from coordinate 594,084 downwards.
GTGCTGATCTATCAAGGGTAATTTAAACGAAATGCAATTTTTCTTCTGCTCTGTGATGACTTTGAAATGTCCCTTCCCTGTGAGACGAGACTCCACTGTAAATTGCGCCTTATGAAAAATTCTCTTCACGTGTCTTATTTTGCTCTTTTGCCCCACACCCTGGAAAAAAAACCTCCTCAGATCCCCATGTGGAAGTAATTGAGGCAGTTTGTGAGGTGGTTCAAGTTATCAGCATAAGAAGCATGGGTTTGAATACCAGCTCTTCCAGTTTCTGGCTCTGAACTAGAACAAAGTGTGTACCATGTCTGTGTGCCTCAGTTTCCCCATCTACAAAACAGAGATAAAGAGAGAACCTCCCTCATAAAGTTGTTCTGTGTGAATGAGTTAAATTACATAAAGAGCTTAACTAGAACATTGCCCACCAAGTAGCAGACACTGGGGACAGGCTGACCCTTGCCACCACATTGGTAGCAGGAGACGGGGAAGGAGGTCTCGTATCTGACTCATGAACTTTGTAGACAGTGGCTTTCTGAACTCTGATTTTATGTTCCTCTCTGTTCTGAGTCTCTCTGGCCGTGTTGGCCCTCCAGCCAGAAATTTAATGACTGTCAAAATTCTCACCATGACATCACCAGACAATGTCAGTGGGAAGTCTGTGTCCATAAAATGACTCAAACGAGAAGAACTGGAGCAGGTGGGGGATTGGGTTCTTACTCTCTAATTGTGTTGGGTTTTAGTGTAAATCTCACGGCCTTGAATTTAATATTGTGCCCTTTCATTGGCACCAAATTGCATTACAGACTCATTAGCTCCCTCTTGGCCCTTCATCTCTGCCAGACCAAAGCTGTACTTTGACTGATGTTGGTTTCATTATGCAGGACTCTTTAAACAAACAGTGTCTTTGAAAATGGAGATCAGGGAAGGACATTTTGTGGTGGAAAAGCTCTTTATCAATGTAGGGATACTTTGCTAGTAGACTTCTGAAGGAAGATTCATTCACTGTTTCTTTCGTTCAGTCAGCCATTCAATAATTAGTAGTTGAGTATGTACAGACAGCTACGGTCCCGTTTGCAAAAGCTCTCACAATATATATGGAAGTACAAACATTTATTTAGTAATCACACAAATAATGCATCACAACTAGGCTGGAACTGACCCCACAGCAACCGTTGGAGCAGAGTCTGTGGATTGCCTGTCTTGGCAAAAGCTGATAATTGTCCCCTAATATTTATTTCCTTTCTTTTCTGTAGTAACAAAACACTTATTTTTAGGAGGATACATGCGTTCTAGGGTAATGACTACATTTCCCAGCCTCCTTTGCTCTTCTATGTAAGAAGTTAGGGAGATGATTCATTTTCAGAAGTACCAAATAAGCTGTGCTGTCTACTAGGTGTTATATGGAAACCAACTTGACAATAAACTATGAAAAAAAAAAAGCTGTGCTGTCTAGTTAACAATAGGTTTACAACCTATTGGAAATATGTACGAGTCCCCCATTCACCCACAATGGAGCCCCAAACCCCTAGACACTTCGCTTCCTGGTTCTTCTTTCCTTTTCCATTTTTCCGAGCTTATTTTCACAGGCTTTGCAATGAGCATGCGCCAAAGAACAAAGGAGGGACTGAAAGTCTCCGTGTCTTGTCAGGAAATATACATTTGTTCCCATCAGACTACTTTTTTGCTTTACACGGGCATAGGCGACATTTGGGTAAGGCTGTAACCTCTGTAGTACTCAGCCAGTGAGGAATCGGGGGGTGCGGGAACTCGCACACTAAGAGAGAAATTGTCTGCTGTAACTAACTGCCCAGAGTGTACCTGTCCATCTGACGCCGGCTCTTGCAAGAACACCGATTAAAGCCCCACTTCACTGTGCTCCGAGGCGCCGTGTCCCTCTTTTGATTGGGTCAGTGGACTTATTTCTCACATTCTGTATGGCCGTGTGTGATTCTAGGACTAATTCCAATGTGTAGAAGGAGGTTCTCCCACATCAACAAACAATTCCCCAAAACTAGCTCAGGGTCCAACAGCTCAACTCAATTCTGATACTATGTACCTGGAGACAGAGTCAGACTCTGCAGATTAATGGCTCAGTCCCACAAGATGTCCCCTTACCACCACTTTCGGTGCCATTTGCAAGGCTTCATTGTCACCTGTGCTTCTGACCAATTGGAAGTTTTATAGGTCAGAGGTTCCAGCACCCCCACACCCCCCCTTGGGTTTGATTAATTCGCAGAACTTGGAGAAACATTTTGCTTAGTAGATTAGGGGTTTACTACAAAAGGACATAACTTCAAAACAGCCAGGTGGAAGGTATGGGGCAAGATATGGGGAGAGGGCAGGGGGTTCCATGCCCTGGATCTCCAAGGACGACCCTTCCTCCACCTGTGGTGTTCCTCAACCGGGAGCTCTCCAAGTCCCGAGCTTTTGGATTCTTATGGAGGCTTCATTATATAGGCATGGCTGCTTAACTCATTGACCACTGGAGATTGATTCAGTCCCCAACCCCTCTCCCAGCCCTGGAGGTCACAGGGCTGGAACTGAAAGTTCCCAACCTTCTAATCAGGGCGGTTGCTTCTGGAAACCACTTTCCATCCTTAGGTGATCCAAAAGCCCCTTATTAACATGCTAAAAGACACCCTGATTGCTTTCATCACTTAGGAAATTCCAAAGGTTTTAGTTGCTCTGTGCCAGGTATGGGGATGAAGACCGTATACATATTTCTTACTCTAAATCACAGCGGCCCATCAAGCGACTAAGTTCTGGCCAATGCAGTGTGCACATGTGGAAGGCGCAATGTCCTGCCTTCCCTTTGTCCTTACTTCTTCTGATGGGGTTTGCATTCCTGGTAACACGTTCATAGGCAACCCATACTAGGTTCTGTTTTCTAGGAAACAAACTAAAACGCCTCCCCACCTCATGCCATGACGACCCCTGCGTCAGGGCTGCGAGGATGAGGTACACTCACGTGATCTCAGACCCAGTGGGGGTTATTTCACGGGTCCAAGGAAACGAGGCCACAGCCACTCACTCAAACAGGAACGAGGTCTGGAATGTCACCCAGGCACATGGCAGCTTTAGTGTCTCAGCGTCAATCCTTCTTGGACACCTACCATTCTTGGATCAACTTCTCATTCTCCCTGCTTCTTCCTACCCTCCCCTGACCTGCCATGGTATCTATTTTCTCAAGGCCTTTGCATATTCTTTTTTTTCCTCTCTAAATTTATTTATGTATTGAGAGAGAACAAGCAGGGGAAGGGCAGAGAGAGGGGGACAGAGGATCTGAAGTGGGCACTGTGCCAACAGCAGAGAGCTTGATGCGGGGCTCAAACTCACAAACCATGAGATCATGACTTAAGCTTAAGTCGGACAGTCAGCTGACTGAGACACCCAGGCGCCCCACGTTCTTTGCATATTCTGTGGCTTCTGCTTAATTCTGAATCCCTGTCTGTCATGACTTCTGTGTCCCATTCAGAATCCCCATGGGAAAAGACAGGTTTGGGGCAATTTGGCCACCACCTAGTATCAGGTGGCATTGTTGCAAAGCCTAGGGACAGACTCCCTTGTTCCTGGCTGCCCTGGGCCAGTCACTTGAGAGTAAATATTTAGAAACATATGCATCAACTTGACATTGCCGTGACATCCAAAGAAGTTTGATTGATGGGCTTGTCTCTCTGAAGAGGATAGACCAGCGTGGGTGTTCTGAGTTGCATGTGACATGAGCTGTGTGATAGTCATGCATACAAGAGCCAATAGGAAAGTTTTAAAGAACCAGTAATAGATCATTTATCATATATGGTTTGAGAAGCCCAGAGAAAGCTGCAGGAGAGGACTGTGAGCCCAACTTCCAGAAGATTCCTCAGCCACACAGCAGAACTGGGCCATGATGGGAGCTGCTGCCTCAGCCTGCACCAGAGAGCTGCCTATGGAATCGAGGCCCAGCTGTGGGTCTCGGAATCACCCCACCTCTGCCACCAGCCATATTAGCAAAGCGATGTCTTGGGCAGGTCCTGTCCCTGGGCCAGGGAGCCCAAGAACGTGTCTGGCTTTCCAGCCCCAGGTGCTGAAGAAGGGCTGCTGGAGAAGGCTGGAATGGATGGCCAGTGAATGCCACCGTGTCCAGTCACAAACTCCAGACTCTCGCAACAACACGCCTGACGTTCTGCTCCCCACAACTGTCTCATGCCGCTCGACCTTCGTACATTTGCACATTCTGTCGCCACTACCTGAAATGGACTCCCTGTATTTCTGCCGCCCCAAATCTTATTCGCTCATTCAACCAACCCCTAAAGTTCCAAGCGTGGCATTGGGTGCTGGGGACACCGAGCTGAATACGGCAAAGTCCCTGCTTCCAAGAACCTCATCACCGGCTTAGGGAGATAGAAACGTAAATTCACCTGCCTTTCCAGAATGCTCTTTCTGTGCTGTAAAACCCTTTACAATGTGAAAGGGAGTCCAGGACCCAGTTTAAGCGCTCCGCTCTGGGGTCAGATTTGCCAGCTGGGTGACTTGGGAGAAGTTACTTACCCTCTCTTAGCCTCACTTTTCCCATGTGTGAAGTGGCCTTATTACTGGCGCCTGCCTCACTGGGCTTGTTCTATATCAGGAGATGTTGCATGGGAAGGGCTGCGTCTGGGAGGCACATGACATTTATCAAACATAATGTCCTTTCCCATCCTTCAAAGCCTCATATAGATCTCTTCCCCATCCCTGTGAGCCTTCCCCAAGCCTCTGGTGAGAAATGAGTCACCTCAGCCCTCTCTCTTCCTCTTATTAATATTTTCCTCCATGGGACACACCTCCTAGATATCAGAAATGCTGGAAGGACTGTGTGTATATTAGCTGATCTATTAAAAAAAAAAAAAACAGGAGCGGCCTTAGTCAAACATTAAACAATAAAGACTATCTTTTTTATTTAACTTAATTAAAAAATTTTTTAACCTTTATTTATTTTTGAGAGACAGACAGACAGAGTGCAAGCGTGGCAGAGTCAGAGAGAGAGGGAGACACAGAATCTGAAGCAGGCTCCAGGCTCTGAGCTGTCAGCACAGAGCCCGATGCGGGGCTGGAACTCACTAACTGTGAGATCATGACCTGAGCTGAAGTTGGACCTTAACTGACTGAGTGACCCATGTGCCCCCCATTAATAAAAATTAATGTTTATTTATTTTTGAGAGAGAGAGACAAGGCTTTAAAAAAAATTTTTTTTTTACATTTTTATTTGTTTCTGAGAGAGAGAGAGACAGCATGAGCAGGGGAGGGTCAGAGAGAGAGGGAGACACAGAATCTGAAACAGGCTCCAGGCTTCGAGCTGTCAGCACAGAGCCCGTCACGGGGCTCAAACCCACGAACCCATAAACCGTGAAATCATGACCTGAGCCGAAGTCGGCCGCCCAACCGACTAAGCCACCCAGGCGCCCCAAAGAAGGCTTTTTTAATGAAGTAATTATCAAAAATCAGTGAAAGAATGGCAGTTTTCTGAGTCTGTCCATACTGTACGTGTGCCGTTTCAGTCCCTGAGCTCGGAGCACCCGGACTGTTTTCCTTCATGTTCCCCTCTGCCTGGCAAAAGGTAGAACCCACCGAGGTGTGTAAGAAATTAATAATAAATGAATTTGTGTTTGTTCTGACACATACAGTAGACTTTCCAAGGGCAAAGTTCTGAGGCTTGTCCCTTGTACTCTTTGGAGGAAATGAGCTATGGAAACCAATGATAGGCTGGAAAAACAGTAAGAGCGACACATCATTTACTCAGTGTGGGGGGTGAATCATGCCCCACTGTGAACAGGTATATATTGGTCCCTGGTTCCTGGCACAGAGCTCCTCAAATCCTTGTAACTTCCTAGGTGATAAGAGCGCTAAGAACATCTTTTGTTCTAATGAGGCGGTGGTGGTGGTGGGGGACTCCTGAATGGCTTCCGGATTGGGAGTGGTCACCAGACAGACCAAGCCATGATTAGAAGCTTGGTATTTTCAGCACCCCTGCCACTTCTTTTCTTTTTAATAATTTCTTAATGTTTATTTATTTTTGAGAGAGAGGCAGAGATAGAGAGGCAGAGAGAGATGGAGACACAGAATCAGAAGCAGGCTCCAGGCTCCGAGCTGTCAGCACAGACCAGGGCGCAGGGCTCAAACTCACAAACCATGAGACCATGACCTGAGCCGAAGTCGGAGGCTCAACCACCTGAGCCACCCAGGCGCAATCCCCCTCCCACCCCTCCCACCCCCTCACCCCCCCTACCCCCACTGGCCACTTCTCCGGAGAGGGGAACAGGACTAAAAATTGAGTCAATTGTTGCTCATGCTTATGTGAGAGAGCCTTCATAAAATATCAATAGTACAGGGCTTGGGAAGCTTCCAGGTTGGTGAAAAAAATCCACGTACGGAGAGGGTGACATGACACCCTTTAAAAAGGGTGATACCTCAGGGCGCCTGGGTGCCTCAGTCGGTTATTTGACTCTTGATTTTGGCTCAGGTCATGATCTCGTGGTTTGTGAGTTTGAGTCCCACATTGGGCTCCATGCTGACAGCTCGTAGCTTGCTTGGGATTTTCTCTCTCTCCCTCTCTCTCTGCCCCTTCCCTGCTCTCTGTCTCTTTCTCAAAATAAGTAAATAAACTTAAAAAGAAAGGTGACACCCAAGTCTACAGGGATATCTTTATCATATCCTTTAATAAACTGGTAAACATGCTTGCCTGAGTTCTGTGAGCTGTTCTAGCAAATTAGTCAAACCCAAGGAGGGGGTTATGGGAACCTCCAATTTACAGCCAAGTTGAACGGAAGTAGTGGATCACGTGGGGACCTACTAGTTGCGACTGGCATCTGAAGTGGGGGTGAGGGTAGTCTCGTGGGTAGTGTCAGAATTTAGTTAAATTGTAGGACAGCCGGCTGGCATGGCAGAGAATGTCTTGTTGTGGGGAAAAACTTCTCCACGTTTGACGGCCGGAAGCGTCAGAAGTGGGGGGGGTGTTGTGAGTAGTAAATGAGACACGGAGGAAAGAAAACTGAGGTTCTTCCCATACACCTCCCAAAAAAGATATGCCCGCATCCTGCCCCTTGGACCTGTGAATGTGACCTTACTGGGAAAAAGAATGTTTGCAGATGTCACTAATTGAAGGATCTCCAGATGAGATCACTGGCGTTCCCAGGTGGGCCTTACATGCAATGACAAGCGACTTTACAAGAGACAGAAAAAGATGCAGACACAGAGGAGAAGCCTACGTGAGGAGAGAGGCAGAGATCAAAGGGTCGCCGCCACAAGCCAAGGAAGGCCTGGGGCTACCAGCAGCTGGACAAGACAAGGAAGGATCGTCCCTGTCCCCGAAGGCCTTGAGAGGGAGCACAGCCCTGGTGCCTTCGAGAACTTTGAGAGAATAAATTCTTTTGTAAGCCCCTCAGTTTGTGGTTCTTTGTTATTGCAGCCCCAGGAAATGAATACAGCGGGAGACCCGAGTAGTCAGCACAAAGATTGTATGGGCTAAAATATTTATTCTCTGGCCTTTTACAAAAAATGTCTGCTGACCTGCGAGCTAGAGTTGCCCCTCTCTGTCTGGCTGAAGGCAGCAAGCCACCATTTCCACTAGGAAGAAAATGTCATTCTGTCGTTTTTTTTAAAAAAAATTTTAATGTTTATTTTAGAGAGAGAGAGAGAGAGAGAGAGACAGACTAACATAGTACTAACAGTGGGGGAGGGGTAGAGAGAGAGGGAGACACAGAATCCGAAGCAGGCTCCAGGCTCTGAGCTGTCAGCACAGAGCCCGATGAGGGGCTCAAAAGCGTGAACCATGAGATCATGACCTGAGCTGAAGTCAGACACTTAGCGAACTGAGCCACCCAGTGCCCCAAAATTGTCCCTCTGTTAATATTCCCCCCATTTCATAGATGAGAGGGGAGATTGAAGCAAAGTGAGATGAAAAGATTTATCCCCAAACGGGGGTCACTTTGCTGTCTCTGCATGCCCAAGCCTCCCCCAAGCAGTGCTGGAACTTTCCTTGAGTGGTGCCCCTCCTCCAGTCCCCGTGGCTTAGGCAGGGCTCACCCCACCTCCAACTGTATTAGTCAGCGGGGGCCGCATGTACCAGAGACTGGATGGCTCAGCAACAGAAAGCATTTTCCCATAGTTCTGGAGGCTGGAGAGTCCAAGATCAAGGTGCAGAGGGTCCAGTTTCTGGTGCAAGCTCTCCTCCTGGCCTATAGATGGTCACCTTCTCACGCTTCCTCACAAGGCCATTCTTTGGTGTGTGTGTGAGTGGAGAAAGGCCCCTGTCTTAGCATGACACCAGTCCTGCTGGATTAGGGCCCATCCTTATAACCTCATTTCATCTTAATTACCACTGAAGAGCTATTTCCAAATACACTCACATTAGGGGTTAGGCCTTCAGTATAAGAATTTTCAGGGCACACAACTTAGTCTATAGAACCAGCCCAGGCCATGTTTATCAGTGTATCCTCTAACTTAGTCACTTTTATTTATTTAAAAAAATTTTTTTTGTATGTGTGTGGGGTGTGCCTGGGTGGCTCAGTCAGTCAAGCGTCCGACTCTTGATTTCAACTCAGGTCATGATCTCATGGTTTGGGAGTTCAAGCCCCCAGTCTGGCTCTGAGCTAACTGTGTGGAACCTGTTTGGGATTCTCTGTCTCCCTCTCTCTCTGCCCCTCCCCTGCACTCTCTTTCTCTCTCTCTCAAAATAAATAAACATTTAAAAATAAATGGGGGGGGCGCCTGGGTGGCTTAGTCGGTTAAGCGTCCGACTTTTGCTTAGGTCATGATCTCGCAGTTCGTGGGTTCGGGCCCCGCGTTGGGCTCTGTGCTGACTGCCAGCTCAGAGCCTAGAGCCTGTTTCAGTCTGTGACTCCTTCTCTCTCTGACCCTCCCCTGCTCACGCTGTCTCTCTTTCTCTCCTAGAAATAAAAAAAAAACAAACCCATTAAAAAAATATATCTCTTTAAAAAAAAAATAAAAATAAAAATAAATAGGGGGTTGGGCACCTGGGTGGCTCAGTCGGTTGAGCATCCGGCTTCGGCTCAGGTCATGAGCTCACGGTTCGTGGGTTCAAGCCCCGTGTCAGGCTCTGTGCTGACAGCCAGCTCAGAGCCTGGAGCCTGTCTTCGGATTCTGTGTCTCCCTCTCTCTCTGACCCTCCCCTGCTCATGCTGCCTCTCTCTCTCTCAGAAATAAATAAATAAATAAATAAATAAATAAATAAATAAGGGGCACCTGGGTGGTTCAGTTGGTTAATTGTCGGACTTCAGCTCAGGTCATGATCTGGCAGTTCATGAGATCGAGCCCCATATTGGGCTCTGTGCTGTCAGTGTGGGACCCTTCGGAACCTCTGCCTCGCCTCTGCATGTGTGCACTGGTGCTCTCTCCTTTTCTCTCTCTCAAAAATAAATAAGCATTAGCAATTTTTAAAAATAAAAATAAATTATAAATAATTTTTTAAAACGTAAACTCTGCTCTCAAGGGTAGAACTCATGATTCTAAGATCAAGAGTTACATGCTCTACCAAACGAGCCAGCCAGGCGCTCTTAAAACTTGGTCACTTTTAGCATAATCTCAAGACTATCTCTAGGCCTGGCATTTGCTACAGTTTTCAGGCGAGCACAGCTCTCTTTTCCTCCCTGACGAGTTTGATGGAGGATAACGTGAGTGCAGAGCAGCGGGGGGGGATATGGAGAAGGCCTGGCCGACAGTGCCCCAGCTTAGAAAACAGCAGAGTCAGAAGGGGTTGGATGGAGGGTGTCTGGATCGAACTGTACTGAAGCGGATCTCCTGGGTGTCTCACTTAACATGACAATCAGCTATTTTTTAAGCCTGTTTCTGTCCCTTGCAACCCAAAGAGCCCAGACTAATAGACAATGACCCAGCAGCTAGGAGTAGTGGAGACGGGATCTTAAAGCAGGTCTCCTCAGCTCAAGAGGCGCAATCCAGGATTTCCCGAGAATCATCTTGGTGCCTAACTCGGGAGCCATCCTCTGCGGGCTGGGTCCCAGATGGCAGCTGAGTTGTGACACTTTTAGTGCATTCACCTTTGCTCCCCTTAAATGGTGTTGGGAGCAGGGAGTGCAATGAACATAAGTAAATAAAGATCATGATTTAAACAAATCCAGTTTAGTTAAAGAAATGCCGATGATCTCAGGCAGTACTCCCTGTTATGAAACAAAGCAAAGGTTCCCAGGGACCGAGGCCCCAGGATTGGTCCTGACACAGAACACAGACAATTCCCAGTAGCTGAAGAACGGGCTCCTTGGTCACCCTCCCCGAGTTCTGCCCCCTGGCTTCTCTGGAGAGGGATACCTATATTCAAGGCACAGCTCTGCTAAAGCTGTGTGACCCTGGGCGAGGGGCTGACCCTGCCTATGTGTCAGTTTCCTCATCTGAAAAATGGGGAAAATCATAGTGTACGTTTCATAGGATTGACACGAGGAGGGAGTATGTGTAAAGGGATTAGCACAGTACTGGCCCGCAGTGAGTTTTCGGTGAAAGCTGCTATTGTGATTTCCAAGGCTGGCTCCTCCTTGTTCCCATCTCAGACCAAACGTCAGCCCTCCATCTTCCAGAGGGCAGCCACCACCTTGTCATATCTTGGCGCAGCGTTATTTCTTTCAGACAATTTTCTGCCATGGGATCCTTTCTCTTTTGGTTTCCTTTTTTCAGAAAGGCCGTAAGCTTTACGAAGGGCAGAGACCTTGCCTAATCTTGTGGCTTGCTTTCGCCCCAGCTCCTAGCCTACCGCCTGGCACGTAGTAGGTACTCAGTAAATATGGGTTTGAATAAGGGACGTAGTAGGTACTCAGTAAATATGGGTTTGAATAAGGGACGTAGTAGGTACTCAGTAAATATGGGTTTGAATAAGGGACGGCAGCACACTGGCAGCGGCCGCTTCCGTGCCCGAGGATGCCACGCCGCCAGCGCCACGACTGGCTTGGATGGGGGTGGGGAGGCACACCCTGGGTGTGAGTCCTTTTCTCCTCCTTTGCAACTTCCCAGTGTAACTTCATGTGAGCACACTCCAAAGGCTCCCAGGACAAGGCCACCGCCCCGGAATCAGGGCCTTCCCAGTTCTGCCTTCGGGGAGGGGGAGCGGGGGGGGGGGCGATGGCCCGCGGGAAGCCAGTTAGGAGCGCCTCCTGAAGTCCCTCCCGCCGCCCCGCGTCGCTCTAAGGCGGAGGCCGGGGAGGGGGCCACGCCACCCGCCCGCTGCGCGCTCGGCTCCAGACTTCGGCATTTCCTCCCCGCTAGCGGGCGCGGGCTCGCCTCCCCTCGGAAGAGGAAACTCCAGGGGCCGAGTAACGGGAACAAGAGCGGCGGAGAGCGGGCCCGAGCGCGGAGGGGGACCCCGGGAGCGCCGCCCAGGGTAGGAGGCGAGCCGGGCCGGGTCGGAAGCTGGCCGCGGGCGGCGCGCCGGGGCGCCGGGCGGGGAGGGCCGCCGGGCGGGACGGCGCTCGCCGCCGGCGCAGGGCGCGGCCCGGAGCCCGGGAGTGCAGGGCGGGCCGCAGCTGGAAGGAAAACTTGAGCTGGGAGAGGAGGCCGAGCTGGAGGGCGCCTTCCCCGGGCCCTGCGAGGGGGGAGCCGCCGCGGAGGCGAAGGCGACCGGGGCCGCGGGGCCGCCGGGGCGCTGCCCGCATGCTGGGCCGGGGGCGCCGCCGGGGCTCGTGCCCTGGGCTGCCAGGCCGCCGCTGCCCCGCGCGCCCGCTATGTCGGTGCACTACACCCTCAATCTGCGCGTCTTCTGGCCCCTGGTGACCGGCCTGTGCACTGCCCTTGTGTGCCTCTATCATGTCCTCCGAGGAAGCGGGGGCGACCGGGCTGAGTCCCCCGACGGTGCGGACGGCGGCTTCCCGCTGCTCAAGGTGGTCGTCCTGCTCCTCCTTGGCTACATCCTCCTGCGCTGTCGCCACGCTGTCCGGCAGCGCTTCCTGCCAGGGTCTCCCCGCCTGGGGAGACACTCCACCTTTTCTCCTAGACACTTCCGAGAGCCCAGCCTTGGCATCTTGCTGGAGAGTTACTACGAGCACGAGGTGCGCCTCTCCCCGCACGTGCTGGGCCACAGCAAGGCGCACGTGAGCCGGATCGTGGGCGAGCTGGTGCGGGCTGGCCGCGCCCGGGGGTCCCCCGGCCCCATCCCCGGCGGGGCGCTGGCGTTGGCCTTCCGCGGAGACTTCATCCAGGTGGGCAGCGCCTACGAGCAGCATAAAATCCGGCGGCCCGACGGCTTCGACGTGTTGGTACCGCTGCGCCTCCCGCCGCTGGTGGCGCTGGAGCCGCGGAGCCTGGGCGCCGAGCCCGCGCTCGCCCCAGCCTTCCACGGCTGTTTCGTGTGCGCGCTCAAGGCGCCGCCGGGGGCCTCCGGGGGCCACTGGCTCCGGGACTGCAAGCCCTTCGCCGACGGCTTCTGCGTGGACGTGCTCGGGCGGCGTCACCTCTCCGCCACTATGGTGCTTCGCTGGTTCCAGTCGCACCTGCAGCGTTCCCTGGCCACCGTGCGCTACAGCCTGGAGGGGCGCTGTCGGGTCAGCCTGACCCACGGCGGCCTGGAGCAGCCCCCTACCCTGCACATCCTGCCGTGCCGCACGGATTACGGCTGCTGCCGCCTCTCCATGGCTGTACGTCTCATCCCAGCTGTGCATTTGGGCGATGGCGTTTTCCTCGTCGCACCGCCACCGCCACCCTCACCTGTCGGGCCCCTGTCGGTGCTCCCGGGAGGCCTGCGCACGGATGCACTGTGGGGGGTGAACACAGCGCGCCAGGAGCAGAAGCTGCTGAGCTGGCTGCAGGAACGGGCCCCTCCAGGTGCCTGCTACCTCAAGTGCCTGCAGTTGCTTAAAGCTCTGCGGGACCTGGGCGCCCGCGGGCTGGACCCGACGGCGGCCACCCAGTGGGGACGCATCCTGTCTTCGTACATGCTCAAGACAGTGCTGCTGGCGGTGCTGCTGCGTGAGGAGGCTCCGGCTCAAGGCTGGGACGAGGCGCACGTGGGTGAACGGTTGGAGGAATTAGTGCAGTTCCTTAGGGACTGCCTGCTGCGACGCCATACCCTCTTCCACTGTGTCCTGGGCCCTGGTGGCGCCGCTGCCGAGGTGGGCCCACTGCCCAAGGTTCTGCGAGAGGCCGCCCCAGTTGACCTCCTGGCTGCATTCGACAAGCACGCCCGGGAACTCGCGGCTGCCAGGTTGTTGTCCACATGGCGAAGGCTGCCCCAGCTTCTCCGGGTCTATGGGGGTCCTCGCTACCTTGCCAGGTGCCCCCCACCCCGGAGTCAGCGCACCCAGGGCTTCCCTGGAGATGAACCATAAACCTTGACAGTGCCTCCACCTGGCCCAAAGCTCCTAAAGCCTCTCCCACCTAATGGGGGTGGGGATGGCAATGAAGCCAGTTTAATGCAAGGAAATGAACTGCCAAAGGTGTTGGAAAATTCAGAAGGTGACATTTGGGGGCTTAAATGTCACCCCCTGGCTCCGAAGCCAGTATAGTTACAGCATCTTTTTCACACCCACCAGCGTGTCTGGAGCAAGCTACAGAAAGGCATCCAACCCCAGCAGCTAAGAGTTGGTCCAAATGTTGGTTTGTGTGAAATGATTCTGTAAAAGGATCCAGCTTTTAGGGAAGTCCAGTAAAGAAAGGAAGCAAGAACTAGATGCAGAGAAAGTTCCCGTGTCAGTTTTTGAGACTCAGATCTCTGGCCCCCAGATTTAAAGAAGCTAATGTTTTTTGATATAACTACTTGCTAGGTCCTGGGTTCCCATGGTCTTCCTAAAAATCTGTATCTTTACAACTGGAATCGAAGTTCTGTTCTAGGGTCTAATGTTCTGAGGACCACAGTTTCCACTGTCCAAATTAATATTCATGTATTCTTTAAATGGTGCAATCATGGTGTTTGACAGAATTGCAAAGAATGAAGTCACGTGTTGAGAGGTCATCAAGAATTGGTGAGAGAAACTTCCAGAGCAAAGAGCACTCTGTTTTGATCAGTCCTTTCATTTTGTGGTAATTGCCAGTGCCAAGCTGTTGCATCTGAAAGGGAGACCAGTTCCATTTATTATTAAGAAATGTACAATCTTAAAAAGCAGGCCTGCTTAACACCCCCGCAGGCATACGCTGGTACCAGCCAGCACCCATTCCTGGGGAGCCTACCGTGAGCCAGGCACAGGGCAGAGTAGCAAAGAATCCATGGTTAGGACAACATTGGTGAGAACGTGTTGGGTTTTGGGGAAGATATAGTTCGATTTTCGCCTATGAAGGTGACAGCTTGCTGCTGGCTGGAGACAGGAATATTTTTTTTGTTTTAAGGCTTTTAAACAAACTCCTCAGCATGGTGATTTGTTTCTGAGTGTAATGAGATAATGCAGAGGCAATGCTGGCTGTGGTGCCTAGGATGTAGTCAGCCCTCTCAGTCAGTGCTCAGCGATGGTTCGTGGTTATAAAGTTTCTCTCCCAACGCCCCGGCACCTTTAAGTACGTGGTCCCAAGGCCACCTTGAGAAGTAGTTGATTCAGCTCAGGTCTTGCAAAGCTTTTCCCAAAGAATCGAATATCTTGGGTTCTGGGCTCTCCGACTGGTCAGCTGAGGAGAATATGGCAGGGGGAGCCCTTGTCAGGAGTCTGTTGTTTTCTCTCTTTGCACGTAAATATCCCCAACTTAGCTTAGGTGTCAGTAAGTCCACCATCTGCTTGCCTAATAGAAAATGTAACCTGTCCCACCCAGTGTTAGACTTGGGGACTTTTTTTTTTTGGACTAAGACACGTACTAACTTAGGTTCTTAAAGATAAAACCTAGAAGACAGAAGGCACCATCTGAATACGGCCATTGTTCAACTTCTGAGTTGTTCTGAGGGAATTCTTTAAACTTTTTTTTTTTAATTTTTTTTTAATGTTTTATTTATTTCTAGGAGAGAGAGAGACAGTGTGAGCAGGGGAGGGTCAGAGAGAGAGGGAGTCACAGACTGAAACAGGCTCCAGGCTCTGAGCTGGCAGTCAGCACAGAGCCCGATGCGGGGCTCGAACCCACGAACCGCGAGATCATGACCTAAGCGAAAGTCATGACCTAAGCGAAAGTCGGACGCTTAACCGACTAAGCCACCCAGGCTCCCCTCTTTAAACTTTCTTGAGGGGAATTCTTGGTCACTGCAGAAGTCATTGTGAGTAAATGGGTGGCAGGGTGTCCTCACGGGAGCTGCAGACACTTCTGTCCTTTGCCACCTTGGACTGTAAGAGAAATAGTTGGAAATGTTGTCCCTTCTCTTGGAGGTTGCTCTGGGGACAATTCCTCTTGATGTCACAAAGGTCATTCCCAGCTTTTGAGGTCAGTGTTAGGTCATAAGGTACTGCATGTAGTAAAGGGATCAGTCTACCAACTTCCTGCGAAGATATAAACTGCACAGTGTTTCTTAAACTTACTTTTTAAAATAGGTGCCAAGAGTACGTAGATCTATATATATAAATATATATATTTATAATGTTTCCATATTGGCCTCAGTTCCCCCTGAAGTCATTAAGTCTACTGAAGTGGGGAACAGCAAGGCTATTGGAGGGATTATAAAGCTTTAAAGATGGAATTTTCCAGATGTTCCTAGCTGAGTTGATAGGTTTATTATTATTATTTTTTAATCATACTAGTCTTTTGAAGTGTAAATCTGGTAACATGCTGTTCTTGTAGTGTTTTTGTTATTTTTTTTTTTTTGCCTTCAGGTTAATTACCCAAAGCCTCATCCATCCTCAAGATTTTAAATTTTATTATTATTTTTTAATTAATGGGGCATTGTGTTTGTGAATTTTTAAAATATTAATGTTTTATTTAAGCGCCATGCTGAGCAGTTGTTCTCTGCACATGGTAACCAAAAGTTAGAGATTTCGATCAATTTTGATCAATGTTTAGATCCCAAACATGTACTGTGTACAAATGGAATAATACGGCACATTAGCCAGGTATGATGGTTGCCCGAGGCACTTAAATTAAGCTCAATTCTGTATTTTATCAGGGCTCCGTCATGTCCTTGGTCTGAAATGTACATACACATTTTTGGTGTATACTTGGTACTAGAGATTCATATATGCAAATATTCTCACACAGGAAGCCTCACAATTGCTCACGTTAAAAAAAGATGAATCGACCAGCCAGTGCCCAAAGAAAAAGTTTTAGGGAAGATGACGCAGCCGTTTTGCCCAAAGACACCCTTCGGTAACTCTCACCAACCAGTCTTGGGAGCCGTCCTGGAAGAGGCTCATGGGCTGAGAGAAGGAGATGATTTTTGCAAAAAAGAAACGGCAGCTGGAAGAAGGGAGAATGGAAGCTTGGAAGTGAGGGAGAAATCTGAAGAATTCAGGAAGGAGGCCTTGAGAGAGAAGTGAAGGAAGAGAAGGGGAGAAGGGCAGACAGGGTGGAAATCACATGGGGGTGCAAGAGGTTTGGGTAGGAAACGTATTTTAGGTATGTGCTATTTCAAACCAGGGGTCGCAAACTCAGCAGCCTGCAGGAGCAAGGCAGGGAGAGGGCTATGGGAAGGGGTGGGTGGTGGGGAGTCTTACGCAGGGCAGCCAGCAGGGCAGCCAACGTTCAGCTCTGTGCTGGGGAAAGGGTAGGGAGAGGCCGGAAATCAGGAGGTTTTTGTTTTTTTTTTTAAAGTGAAACGTTCTCATTTTTAAACAAAATAATTTAAAAACGTTCCAAATACCACGTGGGCCGAACTGAACATTTGCTGGAGCCTGGGGGCCACCAGTTTGCGACCCCTGCCTTACACAGTATGTATAAGGTGATATTTATTGTTATGGAGATAATGTTGTTATACATAGTTGGGGTTGTGATACTTCAAGTCCCTCTTTATCTCTCAGAGCTAAGCTTTATTGTAGAAACAACCCCCTCCTCCCCCCTCAAAAAAAATTAACATGGCCACAGATGACACTGAACTCCCAATTCTCAGAAGGACCCTCCATCCTGGAGCTGTTCATTCCCAGTCATATCCTCCAATCAGACCGCTGGAGGCCAGTTCTTGGCATTTCCTTCCTGGTGAGTCGGGACTAACCTCCTTGGCTCAGTCGGAGTTCACAGATGAGTAATCAGGAAGGATTGCAGAAGAACTTGTTTTTTTATTTGTAATTTTGTTCTTATTTTTAAGTGATTTTTTTTTTTTTAGTAGGGCCCCAGACGGTGCCTTAGCAGGGATGGTTGGTGGCAGGGGACACCAGAAACCCAGTGCTGGGTTTTCAAGCTGCCACTGCCAAAGAATACAGTTCTGATCAGATGTGTCCACCCCTTTCTGACCCAGCAGCTCCCACCAAAACTGACATCCTAGCATTTGGAAGGAATTAACCTGACCTGCTTCCAAAGCATCTCTTTTAACCTCGTAGAGTAAATCACTATTTCTGTAAAATGTGGCTTTTGACCTTGGTGAAGAAGACTTAACTTATCCCTACCCATGGGGAGGAAGGCTATTACCTCCTTCCCCCGTAGTGGGGAAAACAAATCTCATTAACACTTCCAGTGACCCTTGAGAGGGGGAGAAAAGTTCAGTGTTATCATTCTTGGTGTTCGTTAATTTTTTTTTAATCGTACATCTGTCACTTAGACACTACTGTTTGTTTCCATTTATACCTACATAGCACATGATTTGGTGGGAATTTAGCAAGTATAAGTTGGGAGAGGGTGAAGATAATATGCAATCACTATACAGAGAGAATAGACTAAAAAAATTATATATAATCTGGCTTTTGTAGTATCAGAGATATTCAGGAATATTTTTAGCACCTTTTGCTTAAAAAAATGTGCCTTGATTCAGTGACTTGACTTTAAAACATTCCTCTTATTTTATTGTTATTTTAAATGTGTATTCTGACCCCCAGCTGTATATTATGATGTAGCCCATGGGCTCCAGTCATAGTGTATGGTTTGTTCCAATAACAGAGACCAAAGGGTTAATCAAATATGGTTCCGCTGCTACAGTTGTGTGATTAAAAGGAGTTTTCAATCACACCAAATTTCCATGGCCAAACAGTTGAGGCCAGCCATTTGTTTTCTATTTCAGGTTGAAGTAAATTTGCACTTTTGATCTTTTGGGTCATTTGGGGGGCCTTGTTCTTTTATATTTTGCTTTGTTAATAAACGAACTTGTAGAAAACCTTGGACTGAATGTCTGATCTGGGGGAGGGCTCTCTTCCTGAAGGGCAGCCGCAGATACACTCGCTAACGATTCCTTACACACAAGCTCACTTGATTTCCACATCTGGGTGTATGGGAGTCTTTTCCCACTCAGCAAAGCTAGAATAATTGTTTGTCTAGAACTGGCACCATACACAGGTGGGAAAAAATGTTAGTTCATGGCTCTGAAGGTGTGCAGCCTGGGGTCCTGCCTTCAAGTCTTCTTCCCTGCCTAGACCTTCCGCCTGGCTCCCCCACAAACTCCCTAACACAAGGCAAGTCTTGGCCTGTGGCTAATTTGTTGCTCAAGAATTTTGCTCAGCAATCTCGTAGGCCCCCCTGGGTCCTCTCCAAGTGGTAAACATTTGCAAATAATGAAAAACCACTGGGCTTAGTGAAAGATGGGATTCTGGAGACGACTTAAGACTCCACAAAGCCTGGGAGCCAAGTGAAAGTTTAGAGAAACCTGCAGCCACAGACTGATTAAACAGTAGTTGTGTAGGATACTTGCCCAGGGCAGAGGCGGTGGGTGTGTTTCATTCAGTTTTCAACAAGCAGTTATTGAGTCTATACTGTCCCCAGGGTTGAGGACACGTGTAGAAATAACCAAGGCAGACGGGGTGTCTCCCTATGGAACTCGCACACTAATTGTGAGAGGTAGGCCAATTCAGTCGTGGTGGGAGGCGGTGAGAAAGGGCTATGGAAACACGGAAGACAGGCACATCGTGCAGTTCAGGAGGTTCAGGGAGAGCTGCTGGGAAGAAGTGATGTCTAAGGTGAGATCTAGAGGTAGGCAGGAATTCGCTAAGTGGAGGGAATTGGGCAGGAGAGGAATGTATCAAGAACAGATGAATGGAGCATTTCAGTTTGGCTGGAAAGTGGGGGTGGGGCGGGGAGGAGGCTCCAGTAGCAAAGGATGGGGGCGGGGGGATAGGAAGGCACCGGGAGACAGCGGTCCTGAAGACAGGGCTTCCCAAACTGGACTGTGCACATCACCAGAGAGGCTGGTTAGATGCAAATTCTAACTCAGCGGGCCCAGGGTGGGACCTGAGATTCTGCTTTCCCAACAGGCTCCCACGTGATGGTGATGCCGCTGGCCCAGGGGCCACACTTTGATCACAAGATTGATAGAGGTTTGGACTGATCCTGGAGATACTGATGAAACCTGTCAGGCAAGGAATGGCCAGGGTCACGTTTGAGTTTGGCCCACTATGGCTGCAAGGTGGAGAATGGATTAGGCAGGGGTTGGCCACTTTATTTTTGCAAGTAAAGTTTTATGGGAATGCAGCCATGCCCATTCATGTATATACTGTCTACACTGGCAGAACTGAATAAATACAACACAGCCCTGATAAGACTGACTCAGTGGCCCTTTACAGAAAAAATCAGCTGGAAGTAATCAGACTGGAAGTCCTCAGATCCTGTGGCAGGCAAGGCCCGGGCAGGGGGCCCGAGGTGGGGACAGAGAAACAAGTTGGCCTAAAGCCAGAACAGTGTCCTGATTAGGGCCAGTGCTTTGACACCAAGAGATCTGTCTTCAAGTCTTGTGTCCTGCGTTTCTCATCCTGTGTGTCTCTCTGCAAATTGCCTAATCCTCTCTGAACCTTGATTCCCTCATCTATAAAATGGGATTAATAATAGAAGTTCCCTCACAGGAGTAATTGAAGATTCAGTGAGATTGTGTTTAACATATTAAGCACCCGGGAAGGGGCAGTGAGCTTAGAAGTAATTATTGGAATGGAATTTTGATTTAGTCTGTATCTCCATTCTCTTCCTCTGTTTCCTTTGCCGCTTACTCTTTCTCTACTACAGGGAGTGTTTCCCTTTTGTCCACGCAACCATCTCTCTACCTACTCCGATTTGGTTCATCTTTTTCTTTGACGTCATGGCGATCCACTCAAAGGAAAGTTCTCACCGTGGGTACTATGGTGACCTGATGACAAAAATGGCCTCTGTCCTTTCTTTTCCTATGCCAATGCCTCTGCAGCCTCTCTCATCAAGAAGGGAAACCTTTTTACTTACTCTAAAACCGGAAGGACTTTGTGACCTTCTTCCGTCAATAGCATGTGGCAGAATGGATGCTACGCTAGTTCCTGGCCTGGGACTCAAGAGGCCTCCTCTGCCTCTGGTTGTTCTCTTGGAAACCCGAGGCCACCGTGTGAAGAGCCTCCTGGAGGAGGAGGCGTCCTGTGGCCCAATCAACCCTGTCACTGAAGCTGACAGCCAGTTGCCTATGACACATGTGAATGAGGCCGTCCCAGACTGAGGTGACCAAGAACTGACTGAAACACTTGAGCGAGCCCAGCCAAGACCATTCACAGATTGGCCCGGATTAGCGGAAGCACTCAGCTGGCTCTTAGCCTCTGAGAAATAATAGACGTTGTTTTAAGCCCCTGAGCTAGGGGCTGTTTGTAGCTCAGCAATAGCTAACTGATTTGGAAGCTTAAAACACAATCTGGCAGGGATGCCTGGGTGGCTCAGTTGGTTGAGCGTCTGACTCTTGGCTTCGGCTCAGGTCATGATCTCATGGTTTCATGGGTTTGAGCCCCTTGTAGGGCTCTGTGCTGATGGTGCGGAGCCTGCTTGGGACTCTCTGTCTCTCCTCTCTCTCTGCCCCTCCCCATCTTGCGCTGTCTCTGTCCCTCTCAAAATAAGTAAATTAAAAAAAAAAACCACAATCTGCCGTACCGAGCTGCCACTGGAGTGCATACAGGCAGTCCTTGACTTCTGTACATTTGACTTTCAAACGGCCAGAGTTTGGTACAAGCGCGTGACTGACACCCCAAACCACCTTGCCCGCAGTAATCCAGGTTTCCCTCATTAGATTGGCCTCCCCTTCAGGGGGTGAGTTGGGCCAGTGTCGCCATCTTTGTGCAGATCATCTACACAGTTGTTTATGTTCCTATATTCACTCTTACCTTGTAAAAACAAATGGAACCTCGGAAAGCAAAAAGTGCTGATTCAGGTGACAAAAATGACACAGGTCACAAGGGTAGTACAGTTAAGACACTGATTCGATGTGCCCCAAGTGGCTAAGCTTCAGCTGCAGTCAGACGCTGGCTGCTGGGGAGCTGGTGGGTGGGGTGCTCAACGGTAAAGGGAAAGAACCGCCATAGTGATGGAGGGCATGCAGGAGACTGTGTCATTTAGAAATACATTTGGCCACAACTTCTGGAAACCTAACCTATAGTGACTTAAACAAATAGGGGCTTGTTTTCCCTCATCAGCCTGGACGTGGGCAGACAGCAGTTCAGGGATGAATCAGGGACTCAAGCATCTTTCTGTTCTGTCATTCAGGGTATTTTCACTTTTTTCTCCCAATATTTTTTTAAATGTGTATTTACTTTTGAGAGAGAGAGAGAGAGGGAATATGCACATGAGCAGGGGAGGGGCAGAGAGAGAGGGAGACACAGAATCCGAAGCAGGCTCCAGGCTCCAGGCTGTCAGCACAGAGCCCGACGCGGGGCTCGAACCCACGAACCGTGAGGTCATGACCTGAGTGAAGCCGGCTGCTTAAACATCTGAACTACCCAGGCGCCCCTGGGTATTTTCACTTTTATCAGCACACTTGTCATCTCCAGATCCCACAGTTGCTACTAGGCTTCCGGACATTGCCTAAGGCAAGGAGAAGAGAGAACGCATTAGGGAAGGTAGTAGCCGTCTTCTTACAGCTCATTGGCCGGAATGGCGTCACGTGACCGCGCCTCGCCGTGAGGGAAGCTGGACGAGAAAGCCTCCCCGGAGCATACAGCAGCCCCGAGCCAAATGTGATGGACGAACGGACGTTAGTGGGTAAATAAGATTCTGCCACAGAAATGCTAAGAACAAATAGAAGATGGTGTCAAAGATGTAATTAGGGAATATAGAATTCCATAATATTATAATTTATACTTGCCTAAGTCCTTGTATATAGTAAATGCTCAATAAATGTTGGAACTAAAGTCCCAGCCCCACCTTTCAGTGGCTGTAATCTTTTGGGCAAGCCAGTTAACTTATCTGGACATCAGTTTCCTCATTTGCAAAATCGGTGGCGCCGGGGTGGGGGCGCGGGAGTGGGGGGAGGGGGAGAATCCTGCCTTTTATAGGTTTGTTGGGAGCATCAAAGCGCAATGCACGTGAACTTGAGAAGCGCTATCCAAATGTTAGCTGCTGTCTCAGGAGTAGTGCCCCAGCCTCTGTGGAACAGTAAGAAGGTGAATCCACTTCTTAGGGGAGGGTCGCCTTCTGGCACTCGGCCCGGCACCTCCCCTGCTCCCCCCAAGCTCCCTTTTCTTCAGGCCTGCGAATGAGCTGCAGCTGTGAATGTTTGTTATCCACGCTGCCAGGAGGGAGGACCCTGGGAGCACGTCCAGGAAGCGGATCCACCACCCCCATATCTTTCTTCTGAATTATGTCGTTTTCTTATAAGCTTTCTCTCTGTTTCATTTCTCAGACGAAATTTCATTTTCGTTGCTGGAGTCCGAGGCAGAAAGCTTGATTAAGCCGCTGGTTCTCAGTCCTGGCTCTGTAACAACCTCTAAGGGGCTTTGTAAAGTTATCCCTGCCCAGGACTCCACCCTGGCCCAGTGGGGTCAGAAGCGCAGGGAGTGCGGCCCAGGTGTGGGTACTTTTTTCAGCTCCCTGGAGGATTCTAGAATGCAGCCAGGGTGGTGAACCACTTCCTTAAGTGAGTTGGCCCTTAGGTCTGAGAACCTGGAACCTCCAGGTGGGGTGTGTGAGGTTTGCTTTGCGGTGGGGACCTCTGAAGAGGTGGTGGTGCTGGTGGTGGCGGTGCAGAAATAGAAGCCCAGGGGTCGCCTGGGTGGCTCAGTCGGTTAAGGGTCCGACTTCGGCTCAGGTCATGATCTCACTGTTTGTGGGTTCGAGCCCTGCATCGGGACCCGTGCTGACAGCTCAGAGCCTGGAGCCTGTTTCAGATTCTGTCTCCCTCTCTCTCTGACTCTCCCCTGCTCACGCTGTCTCTCTCTCTCAGAAATAAATAAAAACATTTAAAAAGTTAAAAAAAAAAGAAAAAGAAATAGAAGCCCAGGACGGAATTCTTCAGCTGAGAGACGCAGGGCAAAATAATATCAAGCACACATAGGATTTAATCCCATGGGCAGTTCCCCTTTTCTCCAACCCCAGGGAGATGGAAACAGTAAAAAAAAAAAATAATAATAATAATTTATAAAAGGCACTAGAGTCATCCTGAAACTTCTCAGCAGGAAAAAAAAAAAAAAAGCCCAGCTTCTCTATTCAGAGGCACACTGCCCTTGTTCTTTTTGTCTTCTAGCCTGGTGAGAACACACATCATATACAGGCTGTCCTTACAAAATTCTGGCTCTTTTCATGAATATTCAGTGGTTTTGCCCACACTTTGTCTCCGTCTCCCTCCTCCCCCCACTACCCTCCTAGACACAGTGACTTTGAGCTAGCACTTAAAAAAAAAAAAAAAAATTAAAGTCCGTCAAAGCACTTTCCAGTGAAGTCGGGGGTTTTGGGGGTGGAAACTAGGAATCCTACTGTGTGCCAGACTCAGACTAAAAGGTTGTAATGACCTTATCTCAGCCCAAAATTTTTATCTTCACGGTTTATTTAATCACTGGTCTCCTCGAATTAGGAGCTAGGCCTCTGATGGGTGACTATCCATCCTTATCAAAATAAAACTATTAAGACATATTTCAACCGTGCAGGAAAATGGTGCGGCATTTGGATGGAGGGGCCCCACGGTCTTGCAGGGCCAGAAGCTGTGGATCGGAAGCACCGTTCCTCGTATCTTACGCAAAGGTTTGGATGATTGATTATTTTTCCTCTGATAAATACCTGGTTTTCAAAAGCAGTCTAATGAGCAGGGATCTCCATTTTCCAAGTATTCAAAATGCATTTGGCTCTCCTATCATTAAAGCCAGACCCAGGAGAACCAGCCGTGACGTCAGCGCCCTTCCCACATTCGCGACCGAGACTCGTGCTCGCTGAACAGCCTCGAGTAACCCTGTATTTCCCGCCCCGATGCAGTTTGCCAGGGCCAACCGGCTGGTTCTGAGCAGGGGGCGAGGAGCGCGAGGGACTTGTACATGACCCTGCAGAAGCCCCAGAGGTCACGCGTGAAGGGCATCACAAGATGGAATTGAGTCACCACGAAGAGCACAGCGGCCCTTGACGGTCACCTGATTCATCCAGGCCTTTGTGGGAGTGAAACACAAACCTCTATGGGGTTGGCCTTCTGAAATGAAACACTGGGATTTTTTGTGACTGTCGAGAAGCCCAGCTTAACCTATTGATCCAACAGGATGCTGAAGAGGGCGCCTATCATCACCCCATTTTGGAAGACCCCATTGCAAGCCTCCCGTCTTGCTGTGTTTGTAGTAGATGGGAAGATGCTCTCTCCTCGGACCCCAAGGACCCCCCCCCTTCTTAAAATGCTCCATCTCTGTTCACTCATTCGGTAAATAATCATTGAGTGCCAACCATGTGCCAGGGCCTGTGCTGGCTCTGGGCATTGAGTGGTTAGCAAAACGGACTCCATCCCGTCTTTGCCTGCAGCTTTCAGTCTGCTGGAGGAGACTGGTGCTCGACAAAGAAGCATGCCAGCGAGTGCAGAATAACTAGTAGAGGTGAGTGCTTTGAAGGAAAGAGGTTTCTAGGACACTGTAAATCAGAAGGGCCTTTACAGCAGCCCAGGGGATTAGAGAAGTCTTCCCCGAAATTCTGAAGCCCGCAGGCACGCTAACTGTGAGGGTCTGTCTCTGGGCATCGTCCCGCAGAGCGCCTGCTGTGCAAAGCTCTGTGTCAAAACCCTAGACACACACCACCACCCTCACCTGACCATTGCAACAGTCCTAGGAGGTAGTACTAATATCATCCCCATTTTGCAGGTGAGGAAACTGAGGCTCAGCAAAACGAGGCCCCATACCCCATGTAGTAAGCACAAACAGGGATTTGAATCCACATCTGGCTACAGCGCTAACACTCATTTCTGGCCCGTGCAAACTGAGCCAAGGGGGTTAGTCATGCAGGAAGTCACCCCTCATGAGGCCCACAGTGGGAGATCAAAATGAAACCAGCAAGCAGATGTTTACAAGTTGCCTGGAAAAGCCACCCACCATAGGAGGGGGGATAGCCTTCTCTCCATTTCCCAAGCTCCTCCTTAAAAGTTCCAGGGTTCCTTTTTCATTTTTACAGCATCCCCTCCCCCTCTCCCCAGAGGACTGACTTCTCCTTTCAGCAGACAGGAAGGCGTGGGCTGCGGCCCTACAGTAGCCCAGCCACTGACAGATGATGGCTTCCCTCCAAACTTAACCCAGATGAAAATGATAGGGACACACCAGCTCTTTCTTCCCTTGGCTTTGTACCATGCTTCCCCTTCTCCCCAGAATAGAAGTAGGAAGGCCTGAGGTAGCTGTGTTGAAACGTTAGCTGAGGGGCACCTGGCTGGCTTGGTAGTTTAAGCATCCAGCTTCGGCTCAGGTCATGATCTCAAAGTTTGTGGGTTCAAGCTCTGCGTCGGGCTGTGTGCTGATAGCTCAGAGCCTGGAGCCTGCTTCTAATTCTGTGTCTCTCTCTGCCCCTCCCTGCTCATTCTCTCTCTCTCTCTCAAAAATAAATAAAACATTACCAAAAATATTTTTTAAAAAACCCAAAATGTTAGTTGATACAAACCTAGTGCTTTGTCTGAGGGAAGGACTAAGCTGATTCTGCATATAGACACATTTACACTCATTCTGACATATGCTTCACATGCAGATACACACGTATACATGTGTGTGCATAGACAGAAACTCTAACCCATATGCTCATAGCTAATACTTTATAGTTATTTTTTAATTTCTGAGAGCAAGTGAGAGAGCACAAGAGGGGGAGGGGATGGAGAGGGGGGCAGAGGATCTGAAGCAGATTCCTCATGGGCAGCAGAGAGCCCGATGGAGGGCTCAAACTCACGAGCCATGAGATCATGACCTGATCTGAAGTCAGATGCTTAACTGACTGAGCCACCCAGGTGCCCCGTAGCTGACACTTTAAAGCACTTATTACCATATCCCAGGCTGCTTTCTAGGTCTGGGCAAACATTTGACTGCCAGGGGGCCAGATCCAGCCTGCCACCTGCTTGCATAAAGTTTTATTAGAACACAGCCATGCTTATTCATTAACGCGTGATCTGCGGCCGCTTTGGCACTGCACATCAGGGTTGAGTAGTTGTGACAGTGGCTGCATCACCTGCAAAACCTGAGATATTTGCTACCTGACCCTTTGCAGGAAAAGTTTGCCCACTCCAGTTCTAGGTGCTTAAGGCACCTTACAAGGCATGCCTGCTGCGGAGCTAACCATCCTAAAACCCAATGATGGTTAGGCTGTTTCTAAGCCACTGCTATTATTATCTCCTCTGATTTTTTTTGGGTTAACTGAGCTCTGCTGGCAGTTCTAGTCCTCCTGATGTCAGCTAGGACCACAGTCCCCTGCTTGCTCTCCTAACAGGCACTTGGGGCTGCCGTGCGCTGTGAACTCAGCTGGCACTGACCACCCACATGTGCTGCTTTCCCTCCTCATGGCTTTACTTTTTGGTTCGAGCAGCTCACAGCGCAGCCACTGGGCTCCAAGAGGCAGTGTCACGTTCGCAAATGCAGAAGAATGGCAGATCTCCTAAGGCCCAGATTCTATTGGTCAGAACAAATCACGAGTCCAGCCCAGGTTCGAGAGAAAGTGACTCCACTTACTGATGGCAGGACTAGCAAAGAATTTGCAGCCACCTTTAACCCACCAGGGTAAGTGCTTATCTTCACTTTACACATAGGGACACAGAGTCACAGAATGGTTGAATAACTTGCCCACAACTGCCAGGGAGTGACACACACAACCTCATACACACTCATTCACACAAATATGCGGGTGCGTACATATTCACACAATACACATGTATTCATCATGCACACATCCACAATTCACATACGTGCATATGGTGATAGAGTCACATATTTACAGCCTCAGATAGACACCAAGTCCTCATGCAAGTTCACAGATACATGCATGCATATTTGCACATAAGCATGCACACTCTCCGGGCATACACACCCTCACACACACACCCTCCACTTCCATGTATAGAATCACACATACCCATACACATGAACGTACATATGCACACACTGATCCCTCTCCATTGGGCATGGTAATTTCCTCCAGTGACTCAGAGACCTTTTCCTCCTCTCTTTTGAACAAGCTGTTCTGATGCCAGAAAGCCTCCCATCTTCCTTCCATTGTGCACAGTCCCTTCGTACACGAAGAGGCCCATAGGCCAGGCCCGCGGACCCCTAGCCTTACTCAGAGTGGCCATGGGGCTTCAGACCTACCCCTCATTGTTGATGCTAGACCTGAGGGACAGGAAAGTGTGTTGCCCAGTGTCACACAACAGAAGCCACTGAGCCGGCGGCGAGCACTAACCTGTCGGTGTGCAGTGCAGCCAGGTGCTGGGGCTTAGCCGTGCTCGGTGAATGGATGAGTTGGAAGTGCTCGTTCCGTATTAATTGTTTTTGAGAGAGTTTATTCTTTTAGAAGCAGTTTTAGGGGCGCCTGGGTGGCTTGGTCGGTTGGGCGTCTGACTTTCGCTTGGGTCATGATCTCGCGGTTCGTGGGTTCGAGCCCCGCGTCGGGCTCTGTGCTGACTGCCGGCTCGGAGCCTGGGGCCTGTTTCAGAGTCTGTGTCTCCCTCTCTCTCTGACCCTCCCCTGCTCACGCTGTCTCTCTCTCTCCTAGAGATAAATAAAAAAAAAAAAAAAAAATAGAAGCAGTTTTAGGTTCACAACAAAATTGATCAAAAGGCCTAGAGATTCCCCATAAGCCCCCTGTCCCCACACATGCATAGCCTTCCCCATATCCGCAGTCCCCACCAGAGTGGTTCATTTATTGTAATCGATGAGCCTACATTAATGCATCGTTACTACCCAACGTTCATGGTTTTTACCTCAGGTTCATTCTTGGGCTGTGCATTCTATGGATTGGACCAATGTACAATGGCATGTATCCACCATTAGAGTATCATACAGAGTATTTTCAGTGCCCTAAAACCCCTCTGTGTCTAGTCTATTCATCCCTCCTTTTCCCATAACATCTGGCAACTACTGATCTTTTTTTTCAATGTTTATTTTTTTTTTTGAGAGAGAGAATGAGTGTGCCTGAGTGGCGGAGGGGCAGAGAGCGGGAGAGCAAGCCTCCCAAGCAGGGTCTGTGCTGTCAGTATACAGCCATACACAATCCATGAGATCATGACCTGAGCTGAAATCAAGACTTGGATGCTTAACTGACTGAGCCACCCAGGCGCCCCCACCACTGACCTTTTTGATGTCTCCATAATTTTGCCTTTTCCAAAAGGTCATATGGTTGGAATCATACAGTCCTTTTCAGACTTGGCTTCTTTCACTTAGTAAATGTGCATTTAAGGTTCCTCCGTGTCTTCTCATGGCTTGAGAGTGCATTTCTTTTTAGCGCTGAATAATATTCTCCCCTCTGGATGTAAGCATAGTTGACTTATTCCTTCACCTGCTGAAGGACATCTTGTCTGCTTCGGTACTCATTTTTATTCGTGACTGTAGAAAGCAGGTAGACCAGAAATGCTCCCCAAACCTTAGGAGTCAGACATCAAGGGCGTCAGAGAGACACTGATGATGTAGGGAAGAAAAGTCCATTTTCCCTCCTTTGTTTGATCTGCATCTATCCCAGCCATCCTCAGCCCTAGCCAGGCATTACAGTGACCTGGGGGGGAGGGGGGGGATTTTTAAAAATACTGATGCTTGGGTCCCACCCCCAGAGACTATGATTCAATTGGGCTGGCTGGGCTGGGGCTGAGCCTCACGATTTTTTTTTTAAGTTACCCAGGTGACTCTACCAGGGGCTTGAAAACCACTGGTGCACCGAGACCCCACTGTAGGTGGGAGATCCTCCTGGTGGCTCTAGAGGAGAGGCGAAGTTCATCTGTTGGGTCTAAAACGAGCAGGTGTGGCTTGCCGGTGCGGCACTGAGATGTGAAGGCTCCAGCAGCACACACTCTCTGGGCGCTCTCAAGCACCATCCTCCATCGCCTTGCCACCAGCTGCTTCCCACGTTTAGTTACCGGCCTGGCACCTGGAGCCATTCGGGCTTGCTGACCGTGGGGCCCGGCTTTTGCCAGGGCGACCAACATGTCTCAGTTTGCCCAGGGCTTTCCAAATTTCAGCACTGAAAATCCCATGTCCACATCCTCAGTCCTGAGCAAACTGGACAGTTAGTCACCCTACTTTGACTCTTCTTATAAGAAAAGGAAGACAGACCCACACATCGCTCTAAAACACCTGTTCTCAATGTTAGCTGCACATTAGAATCACCTGGGTAGCATTACTAACTACCATTAGCGGGTCCCAATATTACACCGCATCATACTCCTAAGTGACACAACCCCAGATGTCTGATGTCATTGATCAGGGTGCAGCTGGAGAATAAGATCTTTAAAAGCCTCCCAGATGATTCCAATGTGAGGGTAGGGGCCGAGAGCTCTGAACAAGGTAAGATAGAATTAGCCACCAGGGATGCTGTGCTGGGAAGGAGCAGAGGAAGCAAGCTGCCCAAAGGAAGTGACATCACAGAAGATACAATGTGGTTTGACTTCAGAAGTTTGAGTAAAGCCCCTTTATCTCTCTGAGCCTCAGTTTCCTCATCTGTAAAATGGGAGCCTCCCTTGGAGGTCCTTGTGAGGATTATATAAAATAAAGCACGTAAGGTTTTGGGTACAGAACATGATTCACATTCATGAAAAATAATAAAGGTGCCGTTTAGTCAGTGCTAATTATGTGCTGGATACTTTTAAATCTGTGACTCGTTTGGGCCTAGAGGGTAGCTAGTGGTCTTATTTCTACTTTAGAGTCAGAGTGGTCTGCAGGGAAGGAACCCTTTAAGTATCCTGGTTCTGTTAAATTATTTTTGCAGAGAGCCAGGCCAAGGAGTAAGTGACCCAGATAAATCAGAAACTGACCCTGGGAATCTAGAAGGGTGTAGACTGGCCTTGGATTCATTTTTCAAAATGAAAATAACTTTGAAGGGGGAGGGGAAAAAATGAAAATAGCTTTCTTGTTTGTGATCATAGATGTAATAAAAATAAATAAAATAAAAAGTTCATATAATGCAGAATCCTATGAGAAAGAAGCAAAGATCTTCAGGGCCAAGCTTCCCTCCTCCCCTCCCACCCCAAGACTGAGAGCTGAGAGACGGCTGCCTTAGCCTTTCCCTCCCTTCAGGAAAAAAAAAAAAAAAAACCCATCAGTTCCCATGACATCATCTGCCGCTTTGGAGCCGGGGTGTTGAGGACAATAGCAGGATATGGAGTTCAATGAATTCTGACATCAGCCTCGTTGGAAAGGGCTTGGCCTAGAGCTGGGACTCGCCCCTGATTAAGGCCTCTGTGAGGGGACATTTCAGCTCACGTCTGGAGCTGTCCCCAGAGTAACTAATAATAATGCTACTGATCAAACACTCACAATGTACATCACTCAGAAGGTGAATTAACTCACTGAATCCTCTTGACCACCCGAGCAGTTAGGTACCATTATGCCCTTTCTTACAAAAGAGGAAGCAGGTTCAGAGAGGCAAATAACTTGCTCAAGGTCACACAGCTGGTCAGCAGCAGAGCCAGGACCGGCCCTGGTCCCCAGCCACAAGCTCTGCCTCAAGAGGCTGATGTGATACTCAGAACAGCCGCTTGGGGCAGGTCTGTTTAGCGTCCTCGTTGGGTAAATGAGTAAATCAGGGCTCTGAAAGGCTGAGTGACTTGCCCAGGGTCTTACAGCTAATGAACCCGAGTGCCAGGAGGGATGCTTGGGGTCCCCTGCCTTCAGAGCCGGCTCTTCGAGTCAGGTTTCCTCAACCCCAGCCTGGAGGCACCATCTTGATAATCTTTGCTATGTCAGTGTGCCTTATTCACTTAATCTTTTTTTTTAATGTTTATTTATTTTTGAGAGAGAGAGAGAGAATGTGAGTGGGAGAGGGGCAGAGAGAGAGGAAGACACAGAATCCGAAGCAGGCTCCAGGCTCTGGGCTGTCAGCACAGAGCCCAATATGGAGCTTGAACCCACGAACTGTGAGATCATGACCGGAGCCGAAGTCAGACACCTAACCGACTAAGCCACCCAGATGCCCCTCACTTAATCTTTTCTTAATGTGGACTTTTTCTCTAGCCTTATTCCAAACAGCATCTCTAAAGCTGTTGGTTTAGTGCTAGTTACATGTATTTTTCTA
The DNA here is from genome assembly GCF_003009895.1 of Hyaena hyaena. Lineage (NCBI taxonomy): Eukaryota > Metazoa > Chordata > Mammalia > Carnivora > Hyaenidae > Hyaena > Hyaena hyaena. The sequence continues at coordinate 562,725 of NW_024081182.1, read as the reverse complement.
ATACATTGAACACCTACAACAGTAAACCATATATGTCATGTTCCACCAATTATACATGCACCCACCTATAAAAACCACAAGAGTTTCTCTGAGGAAACATGTTCCACCTTTATTTAAGGAGCTTGCAGGTGAGTGGGGGAGCTGGACAGTATCATGGATGGAATTGTGTCCTTCACAAAATTCATATGTTGAAGCCCCAACTCCCAGTATTCAGAATGTAACTGTATTCGAAGATAAGGTCTTTAAAGAGGTGATTAAATTAAAATCAGGCTATCAGGGTAGGTCTCTAATCCAGTAGGTCTGGTGTCTTTATAAAAAGAGACACCAGCTGTGAGCATGCATAGAGAAACGACCATGTGAGGACATGGTGAGAAGGTGGCCACCTGCAAGCCAAGGAGAAACCAGCCATGCTGGGGCCTGATCTTGGACCTCCAGCCCCCAGAACGATGAGAAAATAAATTTCTATTGTTTAGGCCACCCAGTCTCTGGTGGCATTTTGTTATGGCAGCCTTAGAAAACTAATACAGATGGCGGGGGGGGGGGTGCTCCTGGGTGACTCAGTCAGTTAAGCATCTGACTTTGGCTCAGATCATGATCTCACAGTTAGTGGGTTCAAGCCCCAGGTCTGGTTCTGTGCTGACATCTGGAGCCTGCTTCAGATTCTGTGCCTCCCTCTTTGTCTGCCCTTTCCTCTCTCTCTCTCTCTCTCTCTTTCAAAATAAATAAACATTTAAAAAATTAAAAAAAGAAACTGATACAGATAAGTTCTCAAATCACATGGGATTTGAGACGATCAGAAAAGGGGGCCATGGTGTGGTGGAGGTCAGAGCTGAGAAGGGCTGCAGTAGGAAGCAGTCAGGTTCAAGTCTCCAAACTGGTATCAGGAGGGATGGTGGAAGATTTAACGTCTTACCCTAGGGGCAAGGTCAAATCTATAGACCCTGGTAAGGATCTGGGATGGGAAGGTAGACAGAGATGAAGAGTGTATCAGCTAGATATTGCTACTTAATAAATCATCCCAAAATGTAGTAGTGGCCTAACAAAATGACTATATTTTTTTTTCATAATACTATGGGTTGACCAGGCAGTTCTTTTCTTTTTTTAATGTTTATTTATTTTTGAGATAGAGAGAGACAGAGCACAAGCAGGGGAGGGGCAGAGAGAGAGGGAGACAGAATCTGAAGCAGGCTCCAGGCTCTGAGCTGTCAGCACAGAGCCTAACACAAGGCTCGAACTCAATGACCTGAGCCAAAGTCGGACGTTTAACCCACTGAGCCACCCAGACGCCCTGACCAGGTGGTTCTTTTGATGGTCTTATCTGGGCTCACTCATGCAGTGCCATCCAGTTGGCAGATCCGCTGGAGTCTGGGCTTGTCTGGGGCAGCCAGAGAGCCAGGCCTCTCTTCATGCCGTTTTCCTTCCCAAGCTTCTTCACAGCTTGGCAATCTCGGGGTTCTAAGAGGGCAAAAGTAGAAGCTGTGAGGCCCAGGCCCAAGGACTCACATGCCACCTCTGCCGCATTCTCTTGGTCAAAGAAAATACTGGGGCCAGTACAGGGGCAGGAGATGGAGAAATCGACTCCACCTCTTGATTACAGATGCTGCAAAATACTAAGGCAAAGTTTTTCAATTGATGATAAAGAGGCTGATCTTACATTCAATCCCAGACTTTTAGCCAATGGGGGATTCATCCCAGGTTCATGGATAATAATCAGATTAGTCCTTGTCAACCACCTGTGAGTGAGACAGCACCTTATTAAGAAAGGCTAAGATGGAATTTGGTTTCGTTTCCCACCCTAGATTTAGACCAAGGGGTAGAGATTCAAATGCCTACTGAGGCTGGTAGACAAGATAGATTAAGAAGGCCAAGTGTAGTGGGCAGGGATGGGAGGACAGGAAATCAAGTGACCTGCTCAGCTATTGCTCATTTTCCCCCTTTTGAGAAATGACTGGAGCACCAGCAGCCATATTGGTCCATGAAGTGACCTTGATGATGGGAGTTGTGAGCTGAGGATGCTGAGCAGGGATATAGTGTCTGCATCCCTGCTGACGTTTGGGGTTTCCATCCCAGCTCTGAGCTGTTGATTCTCCAGATACTTCCTTAAATGTGAGAGAAACAAACTTTTATCTTAGCCTTGCTGTTTTGAGGTTTTGTCATAAAGAGGAAACTCTAATCCTAACTGATTTCGCTGCTTACAAAAATGGGAAGATGCCACATCCACATTCAAATACAAATTCATATTTTCATTTGAAAAATAAGATCTGGCTGTGCTAGGGCCACATTCCCAAGTGGCAGTCCTAGGGATGAGACTGAGGAGGGGCTGTCCCCTTGTTCTCAGTTCACACAATCCTCACTAATCCCAACTGATATCTTACATCCTCCCAATGTCCTTATTTATATTGCCAGCCTGCTCCTGGAGGCATTTGAGTTTGTGACCCCTGACCTACGTTCTTTCTCTGTGCCTCAATTTCCCCGTTAGCAAAACTGGGCTAATAGTAGAACCTCCTTCTTAGGCTTTTTGGAAAGTGGGAGGATGAGATGCGTTACTAGACATAAAGCACTTACCAGAGTAATACCCACCAGTCTCAATAGTGAGAGCCCTGTTATCACTGGTACTATTATCATTATTTTCAGTATGGGAAGGAATTTGGGTTTTTGGGTGCGTGGTCCAAGACTGAAAGAAGAGAAAGCAGGGCGCAGCTCGGGCTCCAGCAAGTTTCTCAGGTGTGATCATGCCTGTGGGTGACTTTTCTTGTCAATCCGGGAACAGTTGCCATGTTTATTTCATCCATCCCTTTTAAAGCGTGAACAGCTCATCGCTTACACAAAGGATGGGGCTGTCTTTGCTCTTCTTCGGGCAACTCACATCTTCTCCCTTCCCAAAGGCAAGAGCCACCCTTGGCTTCCCCCACACGAGGCCTTGGGATCTGTCGTGCCCAGGCTGTCTGTCATCACTCTGCTGCACTGGACTGAAGGCAGGGCAGCCGAGGAGGGGGGATTCCGGGTTAGCCCACGGCATAGGGGAGAGTGGATTTTTTCCTTTGCCCCATCAGTTTCCTAAGGATGCTACCTCCCAAGGACAAGGCAACGTAAAAGGGGGGATTTTGTGGAATAACTCAAGCAGGGGAGGAGATAGACACATTTGATACTGGGGTCTGGGCAGGGGAGGGTGGCTGCTGGCAGAGGTCACCCTCAGCATGTGTGGTGGACCTCTGCAGTGCCTCCCGCTCTGAAGGCTCCTCCTGTGAGGCCCTGCAGCTCAGGCCAGAGGGCTCTCAGCCAGCCAGGTGGGGGGGTGGGGTGGATTTTCCACCCACATGCAGGGCCAGGAGAAAGTGCTAGCATGTTAGAGCCCTCAGAGCAGCTCTCAGGCACCTGGGAACAGATCTTGGCTTTCTTTTTCTCTTAAAAAAATTTTTTTTAACGTTTATTTTTTGAGACACAGAGCCTGAAGCAGGCTCCAGGCTCTGAACTGTCAGCACAGAGCCCGACGTGGGGCTCAAACTCACCAACCGAGGTATCATGACCCGAGCCAAAGTCGGATGCTCATCTGACTGAGCCACCCAGGCACCCCACGATCCTGGCTTTCTGATTCACAAGCTGTATGATCTTCAGCAAGTCACTTAACCCCTCTGAGCTTCGGTTCACTCACTTAGAATCCCTGGTGAGTGTTCCCGTCCGTGTCTCTTTGGGCGATGGACAGGGGCTTCTCTAGAACACATCCCTGAAGTCCAGATGTGCTGAGTTGTGGGGCCTGGGTAACTCCAGTGGTTCACAGCTGGCACTTCCAGGGGGAGCGTGTGGGCTCTCCCCATGCTGCTGAGTATCCTTTGCAAACAGGATCACGATATACTCATTCTCCGCCTTGCATTGTTTCCACTTATCTCTCCATATCAACCCATCTAATATGCCTCATTAAAAAAATTTTTTTTATTGGGTCACCTGGGCAGCTCAGTCATTTGAGCGTCAGACTTTGGCTCAGGTCTTGATCTCGCAGTTTGTGGGTTTGAGCCCCACATCCTGGCTTGCTGCTGTCAACGCAGGGCCTGCTTCAATTCCTCTGTGCCCTTTTCTCTGCCCCTCCCCCGCTTGTGCTCTCCCCCAAACTAAATGAATATTATTAAATAAATTAATTTAATTAAATAAGTGTTTTATTGAATTACAGTGTAATTACAGGAAAGGGCACACACAGCACAATGAATTTCAAAGTGAAAAACACTTAAGTTATCACCACTTAAATCCAGAAACAGAATGTTAGTCTCATCCTGGATGTCCTCTCCCAACCAAATGGGTTTATAAATAGTATGTACTCTTTTTGTGTGTTTGTTTAGCTTTTTTAGCTAAACATTATATTTGTGAGATGTACATTTGTGCATGTAGCAGCACTCAGCGATGACCCATGACCGGAGGTGGTGTTGTCACACCTTGCAGGGGGGTTGGCATCTGGTGGGTGGAGTCCAGGCAGGCATATGCATCCTACAACTCAGAAGACAGCACCCCCCCCCCCGCCCCCCTGCTGTAGACCAGGCTAAGAACTTTGGATTTTATCCTGAGAGTTATCAGTGGAGGATGAGAAACCCGGGTCAGGTGTAAGTTGAGATTAACTAGATCCTGCCAAAGTATTTAAAAAATTTTTTTTAATGTTTTATTTATTTCTGAGAGAGAGAGAGACAACATGAGCAGGGGAGGGTCGTAGAGAGAGGGAGACACAGAATCTGAAGCAGGCTCCAGGCTCTGAGCTGTCAGCACAGAGCCCAACGTGGGGCTTGAACCCACGAACGGTGAGATCATGACCTGAGCTGAAGTTGGATGCTTAACCGACGGAGCCACCCAGGCACCCCAAAGTATTTTTCATAGTAATTCCTCATTGTTTAGTAACGCCCTGCATCCTTTTCCATCATGTTTTACCAGTTCCCATCAATTATATTGTTTCCAATCTTTTGGCCATTACACCAATGCCAGATGAGGACATTTGTAACAGCCTCTTTACAGAGAATAACATATTTGGATGTAAACACATACACCTCTCTCACAGGAACCCACGGTTTCTCTTTCTGGAGACTCCAGACAATGGGAACTTGATCGAAGTTTCATTTAAATGTAAATTTCCTTCATTCCAGCGTGTTTAACATCAACTGACTTACGCTCCTGTCATCTTGGCTTCTGCCGCTGATTCATATCTTGTGCAAGTGGACACACGATCTGGAAAGATACACAGGAAGTCCCTTGAGGCATGGGAACACAGGGGCAGGCCTCTGCTCCTCTCAGACCTAAGTGCCAGCCAGCGGGGAGCCCAGAGGAACCAGAGCTGACCTTGATCTGCCTGCAAACAGGACTGACCAGGTCTGGGGTGATTTACAATTTTTTTCCCCCTAAATGCTTCATCTGAACTAATTCCACTTTGAAATTCATCTCTGATTTCTTAGTGTCTTTCATCTTTGCTTAAAATTCAAGTAACGGGTAGTGCTTTGATTTCAAATGCACTCTTTTAAACCATAACTACATAATATGTCTTGTTCATTTTTATCTCATCCATTTTTCAAGCGGCTACATTAACAATTTTTTTGTACGTAAAATCTAAATGTTCCAGGAGCAATAAAGTCAATAGAACAGAAAATTTTAAATGCACATGACAAAAAGGAAGACAGCCCAGATTCATTCATTTACTCTTAAAAAGCATTAAAAATTAAATTTAACTTTGAGCCTTTTGGTGGCCAAATCCAAAAGGGAAACAATGCTTCACGTGATTTCTTGTTTTCTAATCAAAGGAAAACAGCACATCTTCAGCTGAGATCATTATTTTCTTGGTTCTAAGTTCTGAAAGGGGCTGAATGTGAAAAATTTTAAATTTTTTCTTCTAATCTCTGGTTCTATCTCTGCTTTTCTTCTTTATCCTGGATGGGGTATACGTATAATGTTGTAAAATAATAATGTTTGAAAATGATAGCTGCCCAATGCTGGGCTATGTGCTTTATCCTCTGGATATGGGCTGTTATTATCCCTATTTTACAGCTGAGGGAACTGAGGCTCAGAGAGTTTAGGTAACAACCCCTAACTCCCACTTGGGTAGTAGTGGAGTTGATAGACGGTCAGGATGGTCCTCTGAGAAGGTAAGTAACTTGTCCAAGGTCACACAGCTGGGCAGTGCCAGAGCTGGGATTCAAACAGGAGAAGTTAGACATCTTAAATATCATTAGCACCTAAATGCCAGGTGCACCTTAGGGCATTTTGTATAGTTGTGAGGGTAAAGGTAGGTTGAAGTTAAGAGAGTAGCTGATTTAGGCTCAATTCTGCCTCCTAAGAGCCATATAACTCTGGACAGTTTAATTCCTTTGAGGCTCAGTTTCTTCATCTGAAAAATGGATAGGTAATGACTCAGCGGGTGCTGTGAAGATTTAGCGAATTGATGCCTGGAGAGGGTTCAGCATAGAATCTGCCAAGGAGAGTACTCATCAAACTCAGCTCTCAATGCCAAGAATCCTTGATGATAAGGAAAATTATATATGTATATAATATGTATGTATGATGGAATATTATTAAGCCCTAAAAAAGAAGGAAATCCTGTCATTTGCAGCAGCGTGAATGGAAGGCATTATGTGAAGTGAAATAAGCCAGACACAGAAAGTCAATACTGCATGATCTCACGTATATGTGAAACTGACATAGTCAAACCCACGGAAGCAGAGAGTAAAAAGGTGGTTTCCAGGGGCAAGGAGGGAAGGAGAAATGGGGAGATGTTGGTCAGAGGGTACAGATGTTCAGTTATGCAAAAGAAGTAAGTGCTGGAGATTTATTGTACAGCGCAGGGCCTATGCTAAACAATACTGTATTATATAGTTAACTGTTTGCTAAGAGGGTAGATCTTATGTGTTCTTACCATGAAGGGGAAAAAACAGAAGGAACGGGAGGAAGCTTTTGGAGGCGATGGGTAAGTTTATGGCATTGATGGTGTTGATGGTTCCACGGGTGTATACTTATCTCCAAACACATCAAGTTACATACATTAAATAGCTAGAGCTTTTTGCATCTATCTATGTCTCTATATCTATGTTAGAAAGAATCTTTTCTTTAAAGTTTATTTATTTCAAGAGAGAGAGAGAAAGCACAAGCAGGGGAGGGGCAGAGAAAGAGGGAGACAGAATCCCAGGCAGGCTCCACGCTGTCAGCACAGAGACTGATGTGGGGCTCAAATCCACGAACTGTGAGATTATGACATGAGCCGAAATCAGGACGCTTAGCCAGCGGAGCCACCCAGGCGCCCCTCTCTTATAAAGAATCCTTAATGAGGCAGAATGGCCAGCTCGCCACCGCCACCTCGGGTAGGATCAACCTCCTACCCCTTTGTATAAGCCTTTCTGGTTCCCAGCCCCGAACTCTCTGATTGCCCTGGGGGATTGCAGGAGAAACAACCAGGAAGGGGCTGGAATTTAATAAATAAGCTGCCTTTGAAATGGCTGGAAGGCCCCAACTCTGAGCTGTCTGCAGTGGTTTTCACTGCAAGCCTCACAGTAATACCTTCTGTTTTTATTTATATTACATTTCCTGTTTACAAGCCCTCAATTGCCACATGCCCTCATCTGTTCGCGGCTTGCCTCACTTTACTTCTCTGGCAGTTCTCTGAAGGGGCAGGAGTCTCATCTCCATTTTACAGACGAAGCAAATAAGATCCACCAGCAGAGAAGATAACAGAACCCAGCTCTTCTGGGTCCATGTTCAGGGCTTTCCTCTAGCACATGTTGCTGCAGGCCAGCAGTTAATAGAACTGTTTCCGGAAGTAGTTAAGGGAGCCAGGAAAAACCCACATTTTGAATTGTCCAAGAGGGATTTGAAAAACCAACACACACACGGGGGTGCCTGGGTGGCTCAGTCGGTTAGGTGTCTGACTTTTGGTTTCGGTTCAGGCCATGATCTCACTGTCTGTGAGATGGAGCTCCTCATCAGGCTCCACACTGACAGCATGGAGCCTGCTTGGGATTCTCTCTCTCTCTCTCTCTCTCTCTCTCCCCCTCTCTCTCTCTGCTCCTCCCCTGCTCTCCCTGTCTCTCTCAAAATAAAAAATAAACTTAAAAAAAAAAAAACACCACATGTCAAGTCCCTGGCTTTTCTCCTAATGTGGCTGGCTTGTCCCTTATCCCTGTGTTTCTCTGACCGTCCTCACTTTCCTGCCCAGAAACCAAGCAGAGGACTGGTTCGTTCGTTCATTCATTCATTCATTCACTCACTCACTCACTCACTCACTCACTCACTCACTATTAGGGACTGAATTATGTTCACCCACTCAGATTCATATATTGAAGTCCTAACCCCTAGTGTATCAGAATGTGATTGTATGTGTGTATGTATTTAATGTTTATTTTGAGAGAGAGAGCAAGCAAGCATGAGTGGGGAAGGGACAGAGAGAGAGAGAGAGGAAGTGAGAGAATCCCAAACAGGCTTTGTGTTGTCAGCACAGAACCTGATGCAGGGCTCAATCCCATGAACTATGAGATCATGACCTGAGCCAAAATCAAGAGTCAGATGCTTAACCAACTGAGCCACCCAGGCGCCCCAGAATGCCACTGTCTTTTAGAGATAAGGCTGTTAAGGAGACAATTAAGGTAAAATGAAATCTCATGGGTGGGCCCCAGTCCTCTGTGACTGGTGTCCTTTCCAGAAGAGATTAGGACACAGATGACACAGGCAGAGAGGCAACCATGTGAGGGTGCAGTGAGAATGTGGCTATCAGCAAGCCAAGGAGAGAGGCCTCAGGAGAAATCAACATGGCATCAAGGTGCTGGACTTCCCAAACTCAGAGAAAGACGTTTCTGTTGTTTAAGGCCCACGGTCTGTGGTATTTTGTTGCGGTGTTGTCTACTGGAAGAAAATACTTACTCCTTTGTTCCTTTTTTCACACGTTCCTGTACATCTCCCCCCAGTGTGGGTCACACGTAGCTGTTGCTGAGCAAGGCTTCCTGATTTTCTCTGGAAAATCGCAGCCCCATTTCCTCTTGCCTCATCCCCTCTAGATCCCTTCACTGTTTCATTTTCCATAGCACTCATGACTACCTGGAAATCCATATATTTGCTTGTCTGTGTGTTTTTTGCCACCCACTCCCCACACCAGTATATGCACACAACAGGGGCCAGGAGGGTTTTTTGTCTCTTGTATTCACTGCTGCATCCATGGTGCCTAGGTCACAGTAAGTGCTCAATAAGTATATCTTTTTTTTTTTTTAATGATTATTTATTTTTGAGAGAGAGACAGAGCACAAGCAGGGAAGGGGGAGAGGGAGAGGGAGATAAAGAATCCAAAGCAGGCTCCAGGCTCCAAGCTGTCAGCACAGAGCCTGATGAGGGGCTCAAACTCATGGACTGTGAAATCATGACCTGAGCCAAAGTCGGATGCTTAACCTATTGAACCACCCAGGCACCCCTCAATATGTGTACCTTGAATGAACGAGGTCATGCATACACTCAACCCATCAGTAGTACCTGAGCTATGACTTAGCACCAGGCACTGTGCCAGCATCTGGAATATACCTGGGGTCCCAAGTAACCAGCCCCCTACTGGCCTGAGAGATACTAGATGCTCAGGATCATTTCAGAGTCACTCCTGCACCCTCCACATTCCTCCCAGGCTTGGCCAGGAATTGATGCTGGATCCATGCTTGTTGAGTGGCTGAGAGTTGGAAGAAAGGAGCTGGCATATTCTTACACCCTGGATGGGAAGGTGAATGGGCTCACTGTGGGGCCATGATGTGGCAGGTAGTACATGACTTGTTTGTAGCAAAGTCCCAAAGTCTGTAAACATAGGGATAGAGGAAGTAGTCTCCCTCTCCATTACTTGTTTCAAGTGGATCCTCCTGAGTATGAGACACAGGATGGATGGCAGGATGCTTTTCAAAGCAGAGATTTGCCCAGAACCCCCAGAACTTCTGGGACCCACGGTGATCCACACCCTGCACTTCTGGCTTGCCATCCACAGCTTGGGGGACTTCAGTTGTCATTTTAGAATTACGTGCATTTGTGTTTGATTTTACCCATGGAGATGTTTTTACTAAGGTCAAGGGTCAGGAGATATAAGCGAGCATAAGCATGGGTACCTTCTGTGGTGCTGGGGATGTTCTGTATCTTCAGAAGGGTTTGAGTTGTGTGTTCCTTGGTCAAAACCCACTGAACAGTGTACTGAAGATCTGTGCAAACTACAGTATGTAATTTCACCTGTAAACCAATATTGAACTCTAGGGAATGATGATCTTGCTGAAATATTTAGGAGGAAGGGAAATAAGAACTGCAACTTCCTTTGTTTTCTGTGTTTTTAAAATTTTTTATTTATTTTTGAGACACAGAAAGAGAGACAGAGTGCAAGTGAGGGATGGGCAGAGAGAGAGACACACACACACAGAATCCAAAGCAGGCTACAGGCTCTGAGCTGTCAGCACAGAGCCTGATGCGGAGCTTGATCTCATGAACCATGAGATCATGACCTGAGCTGAAGTCAGATGCTTAACTGAGCCACCCAGGTGCCCCCTGCAACTTCCTTTGAATGCATCAACCTCAAGGTGGATCAACAGACCGAAATGGGATGGCTAGATTCATGGTAAAGCAGGTACAGTAAAAGATTAATAGTAGAGCCTATGTGACCACTGCAACATTCTTGAGACTTCTTGGTATGTTTGAAAATTTTTGTATTAAATTTTGGAGGTAAAAAGCTTGAGTGGTTTCCATAGTGCTCCTGGGTTTCTTCACCCCCTCCCTCTCCCCTCTCCTCCTCACCCATCCCGTCCTCCATCCCCCTTTTCTCCTGTCCCCCCTCCCCCCCACTCTCCCTTCTTACCCCTTTCCCTGCTCCCTCTTTCTCCCTCCTCCTCCTTCTAAGTTTATTTATTTATTGTTTTTAGTGATCCCTACACCCAACAAGGGGCTCACATTGAGCCCCGAGATCGAGTCACATGCTCTACTGGCTGAGCCAGCTGGGCACCTCTCTTTTCCTTCTTTTTTTTTAAATTAAAAAAATTTTTTTTAATATTGATTTATTTTTGAAAGAGAAACAGAGTGTGAGCAGGGGAGGGACAGAGAGAGAGGGAGGTACAGATTCCAAAGCAGGCTCCAGGCTCTGAGCTGTCAGCACAGAGCCTGACACAGGGCTCAAACCCACGAACTGAGAGATCATGACCTGAGCCAAAGTCAGATGTCACCACCCAGGTGTCCCCCTCTTTTCCTTTTTGATTAAAGAGTTGCAACATTGATACCTTCGCTAACAGACACAACTGTGACTCCCGGTTTACCCCAGTCTGTCTCAATTTATAAAGTGGATTATAGGTATTTTAGAGAGCCTTATCATATTTCTAATATTTATAAATTTTTCTCTCTTGGACTTTGGGGACATTTACCGCTCATTTATTCACTCACTCACTCATTTATTTATCCACTCATTTTTTCATTCCTTCTTTTTTTTCATGAAATCCTTTAATCACACATTCATATAGAATGCCTCCTCATTATAATTAATATCAAATAAGTGAAATGTGCACTAATGCTTTCATTTTAATAATCACATGTTAAAACCTACATGATCTGTGTGATATCATTTTAAATTGTGAAATAAGACTTTATTTATTTATTTATTTATAGAGTGAGCATGGGGAGCTGGGGAGAGAGGCAAAGGGAGAGAATCTTTTCTTTTTAACTTTTTTTTTAAAGTTTATTTATTTGTTTTGAGAGAGACAGAGACTGTGCATGTGGGGAGGGGCAGAGAGAGTGGGGGAGAGAGAGAGTCCCAAGCAGGCTCCACACGGCCAGTGCAGAGCCCAGTGTGGGACTCGAACTCACAAAGCTGCAAGATCATGACCTGAGTTGAAACCAAGAGTTGGATGCTCAACCGACTGAGCTGCTCAGCTGCCCACAAAATAAGACATATTTATGTTTCTTTATCATAGTACATCTAGAGAAGCTTGCCAGATTTAGCAAATAAAAATGCAGAACACCCAGGTAAGTTCAAATTTCAGATGAACAATAATTTTATTTAGTACAAATATATCCCACATAATATTTGGGATATATTTACATGAAAAAAGTTGTTTTCCTGAAATTCAGATTTAACTGAGCTTCCTGTATTTTATAGGGCAACCCTGCACACAGACTTACCCTGTAGACTAGAAACCTGGAAAACAGTAATACTGATTATTAAAAATCTGTTTATTTTGGAATATCTTATATTTACAGAAAAGTTGCAAAGATAGTTCCAATAGATCCTTCCCCCAGATCCCCCAATGTTAACATTTTACAAAAACCATGGTGCATTTCTCAAAACTGAAACATTCACTTGGGTACAGTAGTAGTCACTAAACTCCAGATGTGATTTGAATTTTACCACATTTTCACTCATACCCTTTTCCTGCTCCAGGACCCGTCAGGCAGACCACACTGCATTTAATAACTCTGATTTTCTTCTTGTAACGTTTTGTATTTTTGGAGGTGAAGCCGGGTGTGTCTATTTGGCTATTCTTATCAAAGGAGAACTTTCTGAGACTCTGCGCATGACTGTTTTAAGTTTTCACAGGCTGGCAGACTGTTTGTAGGGGAAGCACAGCAAAAAAGAGGAAGAACGCGTCCTGAGGCTCTGGTCACTAGCAGGTGCTGGCTTCGTTCTGAGCTGGGTGTGCTGAGAGGCGTGTGTTGCACGTGTGTGTGTCTTTGAATCTGAGCAGCAGTGATAGCAGTAGGATTTACTGAGCAGTTGCTATGTGCCAGGTGTTGTGATGTCATTATTGCAATCAGATCCTGGGCCCCATGAGGGCAGAGATGATCCTTTACTCGTTTTTGTAACCCCAGCACAGTGCCTGGGATATAGCAGGTGCTTTGCAAACATTTACCAAAGATATGAAGTGTATGTTTGTTCTCCCCAAATCCACCACAACCAGTTTAAGTGGTTTAAAAGTCTAGATTTTAATCCAGTCAGATGAAGCTAAATTATGCTGTGAGTCCTTGAATCTCAGTGCCTGAAGAAAACTAAGGTTTATTTCTTATCCCTGCTTCCTATCTATGTTAGGGCTGTAGGGGCTGGGCTGGGGCTCTGCTCCACACAGTCACTCGGAGACTCAGGCTGACAGATGTTCATACACCTCAACCTTGGTCATTCTTGGTCCCCAAAACAGGGTAAGAGAGAACTGAAGCTTGTGTCCTGTTTCTGTTTCTTTTTCTTTCTTTCTTCTTTCTTTTTTTTTTTTAACGTTTTATTTATTTCTAGGAGAGAGAGAGAGAGAGACAGCATGAGCAGGGGAGGGTCAGAGAGAGAGGGAGTGACAGACTCTGAAACAGGCTCCAGGCTCTGAGCTGGCAGTCAGCACAGAGCCCGACGCGGGGCTCAAACCCACGAACCGCGAGATCATGACCTAAGCGAAAGTCGAACGCTTAACCGACTAAGCCACCCAGGCACCCTGATTGTGCCCTGTTTCTTAAAGACATTGGTCACTTCTCAGGGCGCCTGAGTGGCTCGGTCAGTTGAGCATCTGACTCTTGGTCTTGGCTCAGGTCATGATCTCATGGTTCGTGAGTTCAAGCCCCATGTCGGGCTCTGTGCTGACAGTGTGGAGCCCACTTGGGATTCTGTCTCCTTCTCTCTCTGCCCTTCCCCTGGTTGCTCTCTGTGTCTTACTCAAAATAAATAAAAAATAAACTTAAAAAAAAAAGACATTGGTCACTTGTGCTATGACCCTTTGGTTAGAATTAGTTCCATGGCCTCACCTAGCTGCAGAGGGGCTGTGGAGTGTAATCTTGGATCCAAGAAAAGGGAAATGGAAGCGGACTTGGTGGACACATGTGCCGTGTGTTTGATTACTTTCCTTTATATGGGGCGTTCATGTGGGAGTCCGTGGGTGGCTCAGTCAGTTGAGTTTCTGACTCTCGGTTTTGACTCAGGTCATGATCCCAGGATCATAGGATTGAGCCCTGTGTCGGGCTCTGTACTGAGCATGGAGCCCACTTGGGATTCCCTCCCTCCATCTCTACCTCTGCCTCTCTCCTCTGCTCATGCTCTCTCTCTCTCTCTCAAAAAAAAAAATCTGTAAATGGGGCATACCTCTGATATGTGGCTAAACAACTCCAAGGTGGAGAGAGATCATCCGTTTCTACCCATGTGCCTAACTCCCAGCGTAGGTTGGCACACACATAAAAGGTGCCTGGGTGCCTCAGTAGGTTAACTGTGTGACTCTTGGTTTTAGCCCAGGTTCAGATCTCGTAGTTCAAGAGATCAGCCCCATGTCAGGCTCTGCACTGACAGCGCAGAGCCTACTTGGGATTCTCTCTGCCCCTCTCTCTGCCCCTCCCCGACCTGTGCGCATGTTCTCTTTCTCTCTCTCTCTCCCTCTCAAAAATAAAAAGCATTTTTTTAAAGGTGCACTGTCAGGCTTATAAGGTTTGTAGGCTGAATAATGTATGAATAAATCAGATGAATGATCATCTCACTTTTCGCTTGGCTTTAGGAAGCGCACACTCTGAGTCATATTTAATTCCCGCACTCTGAGGCTGAATCCTTTAAAAGATCCTAATTAGATTCTTGGAAGAAATAATACCCATCAGACAAACAAATGACAGGAGGTTGCCTGCGGAGCTAAACTCCAGGCTGGGAAAATGTAATAAGGGGGCCTATCCCTCTGGAGACTAAACAGGCAGAAAAAAGGTCGTGCCAATTCATAGCGGGCATAATGCCCATAACAGTGTCCTTCAAGGATCAGCACCTTGTTCCCTGTTAGCTGTTAGGCTGGGGAGGAGGAAGGAGTACATTCATGTGATTCTAAATACATACTTTGTTTCTGATAAATTAATCTCCAGAGAGTTCTGGATTGTTAACAATGGTGTTTTACATTCAAAAAGGCTGTATTATGGACAATATGGGGATAAAGCAACAGCAAGTCTTCCTGGGAAGGCAAAAGACACCATTGTGTTCTTGCCTCTTTATTATTCTCCTGTGTGAATACACATGGTTTGCTACAGTATCCTAGGGTCTCACAAGGGACCTCCGAATCAGTCTAGGGCAACCAGCTCAATTTGCCAGTGAGGAAATTGGAGACCATGCAGGTTAAATTTAGCACAGCTTAATATCTGTGGTTGGGCAGGTTGTGCACTGCACAACTTAGAGGGTGCTGTTAATGCAGGCTCTGTGTGAATGGCGTCTGCTGAGGTTGGGCAGTTCCGTCATCCTGTATGATTTTCTAGTGAAGAGGAAATGGTCTCTTGTTGCTTTGAATGAAGAATGTATATAAATTTCAAGTGTCTTTCAACTGAGAATATTTAAAGAACATTAGCATAGCTTTATGAAGATGATTCTCAAATTTTTGAAGAGTCTCATATTTTTGTTTTCTTTCTGGAAGTCAGTATTCCATTGCAGCAAAGAGCTCAGACTCAGGAATCAAGGAAGAAATGTGATTTGATCATTAATTAGCTGTGACTATAGGCAAATCACTTCTGTTTTCTATTATCAGGCTCTCTATTTGTAATATGAACATACTATTATCACTGGGTTGGACAATGTTACCTACAAGTTACCTCCCCCCCACCCCCCGCCAACTTCTTTGCCTACTGTGAATTTGTTCCAGATAGGAGTGGGCTTAGACTGTGGATCATGGTTGGTTACTATGCCAATCAAGTGGGCAATCCCATTCCCTGCTTTCCCAGACTCCTTTGCACCTAGGTGTAGCCATGTGATCCTATTCTGGCCAGTGGGTGTGTTGCTTTCGTTTCTACGATACTCGATACTCGGTTATACTGGAGTCCCTTTCATTCATTCATAGAGTTCATAGTTCTCGAAGGCTGTGTCCAGCTGGGAAGAGGATCTGCCTAAGCTCTGAATCAGAAATCACAAACCCATTTTCCCCCTCCAGCTGCACAAGTGGTCTTGTTGTGTGACTGTAGGCTAGCCACTTCCCCTTTGGGGATTGAGTTTTGTCATGTAAAGTGGGGTTGATGGTGCTCAAGCAGTTGTTTATTTATTCATTTGCATAGGCAGAGAGGACTCTTCAGACCACTGCCCATCACCCTTTTAGCTCCTCTCCAGGGAAAGGTGCTAGTTGATTCTTTCAGAGTCCAGGACATTCTCTGGGCCATGCATCACTTGTGGGAGGGGTCACTGTGTGGCAATGGCTGAGGCCCTGCTCTGCCTCCTCTCCCACTTCAAGAGGGTGGGCAGGACCCTGATCTAGAAGAGCCTGCCTGAACTCTTGCACTTTCCCATTGGGAAATTGGTGGACATTGGGTTGGGCTCTGTATTAAGTTTGGTAAGACCTCAAGATGTATATTCATGGACTGGAGGTTAGGAGTGAGAAAGCCTGTTTTAGTTTAGCACTCAAACTAAGTGCTCTGCTCTAACTTTTTTAAGGGAGTTCCACATTGGTGATTATTAAGTCCAAGTTCAACTATTAATAAAGAAATGTCTTGGGGTGCCTGGGTGGTTCAGTCAGTTGAGTCCAACTCTTGATTTCAGATTTCAGCTCAGGTCATGATCCCAGGGTCATGGTATCAAGCCCTGTGTTGGGCCTCTGCACTAAGTGACCTTAAGATTCTCTCTCTCCCTTTGCTCCTCTTCCCCGTTCCCACTCAAAGGAAGGAAGGAAGGAGGGAAGGAAGGAAGGAAGGAAGGAAGGAAGGAAGGAAGGAAGGAAGGAAGGAAGTCTAGCCTCTATTCCTTGTATATGGCTCCCTATGGAAATTTGAGAGTTGGAGGGGGTGGGAGGGAAGGTCTACAGAGATTGACGTGCTAAGTTTCAGGCGTTCCTGGATCTCCATCTCAATGGCATCAAAAAGATGAGCAAAATCCCAACCCAAGATAATTCTTACTAAACTTTTAACAACTATTTCTGAAACTCTCATTTTGTGCCATGTTCACAGCCAGCTCTGGTATTCTAAAATTCTACATTGGTTGAGGTCGACACTGAACCCCAAATTTCCATCCTCCCAATGGCTTGTGCTTTCCTCTCCTGAGACCTGAACACCAGTGGGGAACAGCACTGGGGAGCTTCAGCCTTTCCCATCCCCAGTCTCCATCAGCCCATTCCTTAATATGGGCAACTGACACTTTCTTACTTTGATATAGTATTAAAGATCTTCATCTTTAAGTCCTCCTTCCTTCCAGAGACTCAGACCCTTCCTTGTATAAAACTTCTAGGGCTACCCCTGCCGAGGAGACCCCAAAGATTTACACGTTTTTAGGTTTGTTTATTTTGGGGGGGGAGAGAGAGAGAGACAGAGAGAGAGAGAGTGTGTGTGTGTGTGTGAGCAGGGAGAGGCAGAGAGAGAGACAC
Source organism: Hyaena hyaena (assembly GCF_003009895.1). Taxonomy (NCBI): domain Eukaryota; kingdom Metazoa; phylum Chordata; class Mammalia; order Carnivora; family Hyaenidae; genus Hyaena; species Hyaena hyaena. The sequence goes on along the minus strand of NW_024081182.1, from coordinate 545,449 downwards.
ACACACAGAATTTGAAGCAGGCCCCAGGCTCCAAGCTGTCAGCGCAGAGCCCAATGCAGGGCTCCAACTCATGAACCATGAGATCATGATTTGAGCCTAAGTCAGATGCTTAATCAGCTGAGCCACCCAGACGCCCCAAGACTTACACTTTCTAAAATAGAATGGGTTCCATTCGGAGAGAATACTTTCTTGAACAGCAACCATCAGAAAGACACAGTGAGTCCTGGCCTGGCAGCTTTGGGGCGTTAGCTCTGTCACACGGTGCCATTTACCTTAGGCAGCAGGAGCTCCAGGACATTGCCATACCTCGCTCTTTGAAAATGGGACAGGCTATCATGGAGGACATGGACAGATGTTTTTAAATTGGCCATGTGCACTATATTCTTGTTCTTTTCCCCAGGCAGGATTTAAAGCACATTTTTAAAAATTAAAAGCAAACAAACAAACGAGAACACTCCAGTGGGTAGGATCAGAAGAACTTGATTCAATAGATGTTTCAGGCAGTTTTCTACAGCAGGTGTTCAGGAAACAGGGGTGGAAAGGTTACAATCCTTGCCCTCAGGCAGCTAGTGGCCTAGGGGTGAAACAGACACGTAACAAGAAGCTAAAATACAGGCTAGCCTCGGCCAGTGCTGGCCGGAGTTTCATATGCCCGCGAACCACCTGAGCTTTTCTTAAAATGCAGATTCTGTGCAGATTTGGGATACAGCCTGAGAATCTGTTTCTCACCAGCTCCAGGTGCTGCTGCTTTAACGACCACATTTTGATTAGTAAGGGACCAGGCATGAAAGCATGGGCTCTGGAGCCTGACCTCCCTGGGTTCAAATCCTGGGTTCAAATCCTGGCTCCTCTGTTTACTAGCTGAGTGAGCTTATACGAGCTTCATCACCTCTCTGAACCTCAGTGTTTTGCCTATATAATGGGGATAATAATTACTATGTCCCAGTGTTGTGTCAGCATCATATGGTATAATCAGGTTAAGCAAGTACCCCATGGTAAATGCCCAACAAAAGGTAGCTGTTGTCGGGATAGACTGTGAAGAGCAATTTTCGAATTCTGAAGGTAGTGCTATGGGCATTCCAGGAAGACTGCATGGAGGTGGTGACATTTGAGCCGAGTCAAGCAGAATGGGAAGACGCATAGGGTAGGGGGACAGCGTGAGCAGATGTCATACAACTGGCAGCATGCTGGGCGTTAACTGTTCTCGAGTCAAGACTCGGTATGACCTGGGGTTGGCAGAGGCTCAGCTCTTCAGGATCTTTCTGCTTCTTCCTCCCTCCTGCTGCCATCCTTGCTTTGGAAGGGACAGGTGCAGGGATCTGCATGGAGCTGCTCCATCCGACATGGTCGCCACTAGCCAAATGCAGCTGGTCAACACTTGCAGCGTTCCTAGTACCACGTGTTGAAATGACAGTATTTTGGATATACTAGGTTAAAGAAAATATGCAAAATATATAAAGGGAGTTTACAATAACATATATAAGAAGACATAGTATATTGTTAAAATTAATTTCACTGTTTCTTTTTACCTTTTGAAAAATGTGGCCAGCAGAAAGTTTCAAATTAAATATGTGCCTCACATTATATTTCTCTTGGCCAGCACTTGTTTGGAGGCTCTGTCTGCTTCTGGCGGGTTCCCTTGCCGAGGCTAGGGCAGAGACATCAGAAGTATACATATTCCAGGGTATGTTTGTGGTGTCTGGAGCAGCAGGGAGAGCAGGCATGGAAAGAACCGAGGGCTGGATATGAGGAAAGAAAGGAGCTCAGTCATCGCCTCATCAGGTGTTCTTACATGTTCTGTGTATCAATTAGCTACTACTGCATAATAAAGCACCCCAAAACTTCGTTGCCTGAAACAGCAATCATGCTTACATGTCTGTGGGTCATTTGGGAAGTTTGCTGATCTAGACGAGGCTGGGTAGATTTTGATCATATCTCCTTTTTTTTTTTTTTTAAGTTTACTTATTTTGAGACAGAGAGAGACAGAGAGAGAAAAGACATGTATTTGTGAGAGTAAGTGGAGGAGGGGCAGAGAGAGAGAAGGAAAGAGAGAGAAAAAGAGAATCCCAAGCAGGCTCTGAACTGACAGCATGGAGCCCAATGCGGGGCTCAAACCCATGAACCGTGAGATCATGACCTAAGCCAAAATCAAGAGTTGGATGCTTTACCAACTGAGCCACCCAGGCACCCCTTGACTGTATCTCTTCATGGGCCCAAAGTTAATTGGTCTATGATGAGGCTTAGCAATCAAGAAAATTTAAAAGCAAAAAAAAAAAAGGGGGGGGGCACCTGGGTGGCTCAGTCAGTTAAGCGTCCGATTTCGGCTCAGGTCATGATCTCATGGTTAGTGGGTTCAAGCCCCACATCAGGCTCTGTGCTGACAGCTAGCTCAGAGCCTGGAGCCTGCTTCAGATTCTGTGTCTCCTTCTCTCTCTGCCCCTCTCCTGTTCACGCTGTCTTTCTCTCTCTCTCTCAGAAATAAATAAAACAATTAAAAAAAAAAAAGAAAATATAAAAGCTCCCAGGTGATGCAGCTAGGAAGAACCATCGATTCAGACCCTAAAGCAGAGGCTCTCAGATTTGAACTTGCATCAGAACCCATGGTGGAGCTTATCAAAATAGAAATTACTGGGCCTCACCCCTAGACTTTCCAATTCAGAAGGTTTGAGTTAGGCCCTAAGATTTTGCAGTTTTTACAGGTTCTTGGGTGATGCTGATGGTTTCGGGACCACTCTTGGTGAACTGCTGAGCAGGAAGAGAACAGTCATGAGGTCATGGTGGAAGGAGATTCCTACCAGATGTAGTGGGGAAGTAGAACGGTCATCGGGGCTGGGAGGGGGAGGGGAGAGAAAGGAAGTGAGGTAAGGGGTTAGATTTAAGAGCCCTCATTCTTACTTCCTGGAGGAAGTAGCTAATGCGGTGAGCAAGATTTTGGGCACTCAGAGAGTTGGAGGTCGTATTCGATTTAGATAACACAGCCTGGAGGGACTGCAGATCTTGTGGAGAACCCACTTTGGCACCCAGCATATCAGTATGGCACGGCAGTGTAGACTGACCAAGATTGGGAGAAGATCTGGGGTGAGGGTGGCCTCCAGGGTCCCGACCGCTGCAGAACAATCCCCACCCCCATCCTGGGGACAGAAGTCTGAGGTTGGATAGAAGCACGAGCAATCACAGGGACACAGGCAGGACCCACAGCTGTTGGGAATGGGGTCCAGCATGAGATCCAGGAGCCGGCACAGTCCCGACCAGCACGGACCGGTCACTCCTCAGCGAGAGCAGCAAGAACAGAAGCCCACATGCCAAGCAGGGCCAGGACTAGGGTCAGGCGAGGGAGGCACCTGGGACACACAATTTAAGGATAGTGCAAATACGGGGCCAGCGCTCACCCTAGCCTTCATCCCATGCAAAGACAAGAGGGATGAGACCCTCCTCAACTGAGGTCCCACAGACTCAACGGTCTTGCTACAATGCTGTTGGGATTCTGACATGTTCTCTGCATCCGTCACGGAAAAGGCTCAGAGCTGGGGACACCCCGGAGCTGATGGAAAGTGTTCTATTCACTCTGTCTCCTGGAAAACGGCAGTTTTGAATCAGAAGAGACTGGGTTATCATTAATAGGTGAGTTTCCTGAACCAGAAAGGGAGTGTCAGATTCAGAGAGAAGAATGGAAGGAAACAAAGACACATGTGCATTTTGCACAGCTGGACCATACTGTCCAGTTCACTATGGGGTATTTCACAGTTGACATAAGTCACATCAAAAGGTTTTTAACAAATGAAGGTTTGTCTGAGACAAGAAAGGGTTTGAGCCTTATAAGAACTTGGGTGAAGGGCTTGGTAGGAGGCTCAGACCTGTTATGGATGAGATCCCTTAAGAGCTGCTCAGGCCAGGGGTGCCTGGGTGGCTCAGTTGGTTAAGCGTCGACTTTGGCTCAGGTCATGATCTCATGGTTGGTGAGTTGTAGCCCCGCATCGGGCTCTGAGCTGACAGCTCAAGAGCCTGGAGACTGCTTTGGATTCTGTATCTCCTTCTCTCTCCTTTTTTTTTTTTAATATATATTTTTAATTATTTCTGAGAGAGACAGTGTGAACAGGGGAGGGTCAGAGAGAGAGGGATACACAGAATCTGAAACAGGCTCCAGGCTCTGAGATAGCTGTCAGCAGAGAGCCCAATGCGGGGCTCGAACCCACAAACCGTGATATCATGACCTGAGCCGAAGTCGGAGGCTTAACCGACTGAGCCACCCAGGTGCCCCTCCTTCTCTCTCTCCCTGCCCCTCCTCTGCTCACGTTCTGTCTCTCTCTCTCTCTCTCAAGAATAAATAAACATTTAAAAAAAAAAAAAGGGTTTGACGAAGCCAGGCAATGGATGAGTAAATAAATGCACCTCCCTCTGAGAAGTTGGCTGAACCACAGAGTGAGGGCAGGTCTGGATCGAAGCAGAACCAGCCCCACCCGGTAATTACATTGTTATTCACTCAGCAGAGTTTACTTCGGAGCAGGAGGGATCCTGATGAGCAGGGACACACTCTGGGTCATGACAGATTCAGGAAAAAGCCTAGACTTATCCGCTGGACTTATCCCAATAGAAGAGGCACAATTTTTGGTGTCAGACATCATTTGTTCTGAGACCCTGATGGGGCAACCGATCCCCTCCACAGGGACGTCTGTGACTCGGGTGGTCAGGGAGCCAGTGTGGTCCCCCAGAGAGGGAGGTCAACCCAGACACAATTAACCCGTTGTTAACCCTGTTGTGACAGTGAAGACATACTTCCCCTTCCTAATGCCTGACCTCACTTTTTTTTTTTATTTTTTTATTTTATTTTTTTACAAATAGTTTATTGTCAAATTAGTTTCTACATAACACTCAGTGCTCATCCCCAAAGTGCCCTCCTCCATGCCCCTCCCCCCCTCCCCCCCACATCCATCAGTCCTCAGTTTTTGTCAGCATTCAAGAGTCTCTCATGGTTTGCCTCTCTCCCTTTCCCCCACCATTTCCGCCCTTCTTCTCCCCCTTGGTCCTCCGTCAAGTTCCTCCTAATCCTCCTATACGTGCAAACATATGATATTTGTCCTTCTCTGCCTGACTTATTTCGCTCAGCATAACACCCTCAAGGTCCATCCATGTTGCTACACATGGCCAGATTTCATTGTTTCTCATTGCCATGTAGTATTCCATGGTATAGATAAACCACATCTTCTTGATCCATTCATCTGTTGATGGACACTTAGGCTCTTTCCATGTTTTAGCTATTGTGGAGAGTGCTGCTATGAACATTGGGGTACATGTGCTCCTATGCCTCAGCATTTCTGTATCCCTTGGGTAAATTCCTAGCAGTGCTATTGCTGGGTCATAAGGGAGTTCTATTGTTAGTTTCCTGAGGAACCTCCACACTGTTTTCCAGAGGGGCTGTACCAGTTTACATTCCCACCAACAGTGCCTGACCTCACTTTTTAAATTGAGCTTTCCCTGTGTGATCCCCTCCCCTTCTCCAGTTTTCCATGCACCATAGGCCTTCCCTCTACAAGACGGGATGAAGGCAGGTTAGGGAAGGCCTTGCATGCCAGGCAAGGGGTGGGTCTTTATCCTGCAGGCAGTGGGAGCCATGGAAGACTTTGGAGCTGAGCACTGACATGCCTAGTACTTCCCATACCCTCACCCCGGACAATGCCTGGCTTGTAGAAATTTGCGCTCAATGCACTTGGTAGAATAAACGATCTATGCAGTGTTTTAGGAAGACCTGAGTAAGTTTCCACTGTTTTAGCATAACCTCTTCTCCACTGCCCTGAAGCAATCTCCCACCCACCCTTTCTCTGCAGGATGATTTATACTTACTTCTACTGATCCCATTTGATTTATTCAAGAAGATAGCAGCTCAGGCTTCACAGATCTTATCTCTGAACCCACAAATATCTAGAACAATGGAGAGTCTAGTAGGGTTTGACATTGGTCCTCTCCCAAAGCACTGCTGGTTGGCCTTTGATTTTTTTTTTCATGAAAACCTTCAAAGTTGATCAATTTCAATGGAATTAGACCACTATAAAAGCCATTGCTATCATAAGATAATAATACCTTCATCTGTCCTATGTTCAGTCTCCAGGACTCTGTGGGGTCAGAAATGGAATGATCAGGTGTTATTTGGTGTAACAGATCGAGCAGGAATATTGCTTGCTATCAGACATCATTCAGATCCCAGTTCTGCCAGTTATTATCTATCTGGCCCGGGATGGTTTGCTGTTTATCTCTTGGCCTCAGTTTTTTCTTGAAAAGTTGGGGGGCTGCCTCTGTATCTGGCTCACAGAGCTGTTGTGAGGATGGTAAGGAAGACAGGTATTCAAGTGTTTAGGGCAGTACTTGGCCACATAGTAAAGGCTCAATAAACAGAATAGTTATTCAGTACCATCGAGCCGCAAAAGCCCTAGTGATTGGGATTCCGCTCAGAAAGCTACTTGGCTTTTTCGACCCAAGGCCCATGAAAGACACTGGGGCTATTTCTGGGCAAGGATGAGAGTAAACACCGTGGGACATGCTTTAATAGTAGTTTTTTAAAGAATAAAACTCTTATTTTTTTATTCTTTTAAAATGTTTTATTTATTCTTGAAAGAGCGAAAGACAGAGTGCAAGCAGGGGAGGATCAGAGAGAGGGAGACACAGAATCCAAAGCAGGCTCCAGACTCTGAGCTGTCAGCACAGAGTCCAACCTGGGGCTTGAACTCAGGAACTGTGAGATCATCACCTGAGCTGAAGTCAGATGCTTAATGACTGAGCCACCCAGGCGCCCCAGAATAAAACTCTTGCAGTAGGAATCTCTTTCCCCTTACCGAGCTCTCCAGCCCCAGAGATATTTGGATTTACATGTTAGCTTTTGATACTGGATCAGAGTGGGGGTGTGGGCCAAGAGGGAGGGGTGCAGGAGTGATTCAGAGAAGGAGAGGAGGTACCAGAGCCCTCCAGGCAGGACATGGAAAAAGAGATTTATATCACGAGGACAGGGACGGCTCTAGTGACAGTGGTACAGATCTTGTGCTCAGAAAGATCCTGAGCTTGGCTTAATGTGCCCTGTTGTTATTGTCGTCTCGAAAGTTTTAATAATTTTGAACAAGGGGCCCCACATTTTCATTTTGCCCTGAGCCCTGAAAATTATGCCCAGCCAGTCCTGTGTAAGCAGAAGAGTGAGGAGCGGAGGGGGCTTAGCAGATGCTGAGCGGCCCGCCCACAAGGGCCACAGCCAGTGACCATCACCTGTGCTTTCCCAGAATCATTCAACACTTGTAATTCCTATTTAAAAAAATTTTTTTAAATGTTTTCTTTCTTTCTTTTTTTTTTTTTAATATTTTTATTTATTTCTAGGAGAGAGAGAGACAGCGTGAGCAGGGGAGGGTCAGAGAGAGAGGGAGACACAGACTCAGAAACAGGCTCCAGGCTCTGAGCTGGCAGTCAGCACAGAGCCGGACGCGGGGCTCGAACCCACAAACCACGAGATCATGAGCTAAGTGAAAGCCGGACGCTTAACCGACTAAGCCACCCAGGCGCCCCTGTTTTATTTATTTCTGAGAGAGGGAGAGAGACAGCATTAACAGGGGAGGGTCAGAGAGAGAGGGAGATACAGAATCTGAGCTGTCAGCACAGAGCCTGACACGGGGCTTGAACCCACGAACTGTGAGATCATGACCTGAGCCGAAGTCAGACGCTTAACCACCTGAGCCACCCAGGCGCCCCTGTACTTCCTCTTGAACGAAGAGAGATGATATGGATGTGTGTGGCTCTGTCTTTAAGGAGGGGAAGTCGGGGCGCCTGGGTGACCCAGTTGTTAAGCATTTGACTTTGGCTTAGGGCATGATCTCACAATTTGTGAGTTTGAGTCCCACATTGGGTGAGCTCGAGTCACACTTCAGGTGAGCCCCGCTTCTCTCTCTCTCCTCCTCTCTCTGTGCTCCTTGTGGATGGGGTTCTCTCTCTCTGTCTCTCTCTGCTCCTCTCCTTGCTCACTTGTGCCCTCTCTTTCTCTCTAGAAAAACAAACAACAAAAAACACTTTGCTGCCCCTGATCAGGGTGGGTCTGAATATAACCAGGAAGGCATTTCCCTATGAGCACCTTTCAGACTGTCACCTACGTACTCTGAAGTCCACTTTGGCTGTCCTTGGCCATGGGACATCTTGCTTGTTATGATTTTCCTGCACGTGAGGGTAATATAATGGCTATGTGGTGTTTCTGACTTTTTACCATTCACGTGTCCTGGGTGGGAGCCCTGCCCTTCTCTTTCCTCAGTGGTGCTGCCGTTCACATTGTGCCATCTCCCACCATAGACACAGGGACGTGACCCTGGCTGGGCAGGTCAGAGTGCCCTGTCCCCCCTCATGTCTGCGATTTACTCACTGTGGCCGTTTAGGGGCTACCGAAGCTGCGGTTATATCCGTCCTCTGACTGCGTTGTGATGGAAATTACAGGTCACCCAGAAACAGACTAGTCAGAATACTTCCTGCTTCCTCCTTCCCCTGTAATAACAACATAAGGTTTTACTCCTACTGTTCTTACTCCCTGCGTGAATGTGGGATCCACCCATTGCTCAGATGGGCACAGATCCCTGGAGCTGGTGCAGTTTACTCAGTGGTGGAGTCAGACAACCAAGGGTCTGCAAACTCTTCTAAAATGTCAGAATGTGCGACGCCCGGTGGCTCGGTTGAGTGTCCGACTTTGGCTCAGGTCATGATCTTGCAGTTCATGGGTTCGAGCCCTACATCCAGCTCTGTGCTAACAGCTCAGAGCCTGGAGCCTGCTTTGGATTCTGTGTCTCCCTCTCTCTCTGCCCCTCCCCTGCTCATGCTCTGTCTGTTTCTCTCGCTCAAAAATGAATAAGCATTAAAAAAATTTTTTTTAATGTCAGAATGTTATGACCCCTTTAACTGTCTTACTCAGGGCAGAAATAAGACCTGCTTATAACCTTGATTTGGATTAGCGGGAACACCACTGGGTACTATTCATTGATCTTTCATAGAAACATGTATCTAAAAGGTGAGGAAGCATAATTCTCAGAGTGAATTTGAGAGGAGAGCCTTTCGACACAGAACAACAATAAGAACCTTTTGGCAAGAGCTTTCATTTTATTTTGTTTTTAGAAATAGCATTGTGGACGTGTAATTTACATACCATAAAACTCACCCGTTTTGAGTGTACAATTCAATGATTTCCAGCAATTCACAGTCATGCCCCCATTACCGCAGAAACAGTTTTAGAGCACTTCCGTCACCCCCAAAACTCTCTGCATCCAATCCCCACTCCCAGCCCCAGGCAATCGTTCATCTCCTTTCTGCCTCTACAGCTTTGCCCTTTTTGGACATCTCATCCGAATGGAGTCATGTCACACATGGTCTTTCTTGTCTGGCTCTTTCCATTTATTAAAACGTTTCTGAGGTTACCCACTGTCGTGGCATATATCAATCGTTCATGTCTTTTCATTGCTGTGAAGTATTCTGTTGTATGGCCATACCACATTGTGTTTATCCATTCCCCCATCGGCGGCATTTGGAAGGGTTCCTCTTTGAGGCAATTATGGATAATGCTGTTGTGAATGTTCGCTTACAAGCTGCCATGCAGGGCAGTGGCTCTTTAGGTGATGCCGAATTCCTCTTCACCACAAAACAGCTCTTTCTTGGAAGAGTACATAGGCCTCTGTGAACCTTGCTTTGCATAATGGATAAAGAGTTAAAACTCAGATGCTACCTCTGAGAAGGCAAAATGGCTCTGGGGGGTGTCAGAAGGTCTCAGTTCCTCTACAGGAGAATTCCCCATGTCTCTCTTAGCAAGATGGGGCGAGACCCAGGCGGGGTCATAGTTCTTCCCTGGATTGATACACAGGGATGTCTGGAAGAATCTCTTTTGTCACTGGGGAGGCTAGGCTGAGAAAAGGTAAAGTTGGCACCGCCCACTACTACCACTTGTCCCCTCTCTGTGGAAGGCAGATTTTGTTGGCAAAATCCATTCATTCATTCATTCAACAATACTGCTGAGTGCCTTCTGCATACTAGGTACCATTCTAGGTATTAAGGATACAGGTGTGGCAGAAACAGACAAAAGAAAAAAACAACACACACACACACACACACACACACACACAACCCTGAGCTCATAGAGCTCACTTCTAGTTGGGGGGGACAGAGCATAAAAAATAGGAAAGGTATAAGGTATGTCACATGATGATGTGTGTTATAGAGAAAATTAAGCAGGGAAGGCGAACAGAGAATTCCTGGGAGAGGCGAGAAGTTGCTATTTCAAAGAGGAAAGTTGAGGGAGATCAGATTGAAAAGGTGACATTTGAGCAAAACCTAAAGACGTTGTGTTGTCTGAAGCTATCTAACAAATTACCACAGACTTAGCCGCTTAAAATAACCCATGTTTATTATCTCACAGTTTCGATAGGTCAGGAGTCTGGGCATGTCTGAACTGGCTCCTCTGCTTCAGGGTTTCCCAAAGTCTGTAGTCAAGGGGTCAGCTGGGCTAGGGTCTCACCTGAAGGTTCAACCAGGGAAGGATCCATTTGCAAGCTCACATGGTTGTTGTCAGAATTTTATTTTATTTTATTTTTTTATTTTTTAAGTTTATTTATTTTGAGAGAGAGAGAGAACACATGTGAGCAGGGGGAAGGCAGAGAGAGAGGTGGAGAGAGAATCCCAAGTAGGCTCTGCACTGTTAGTGCAGAGCCCTATGCAGGACTTGAACTCACAAACTGTGAGATCATGACCTGAGCAGAAATCAAGAGTCGGGCAATTAACCAACAGAGCCACCCAAGTGCCCCTGCTGTCAGAATTTTAGCCCCTATAGCACTATTGGACTGGAGGGGTCACAATTTCTAGCTGGGTGCCCTTATCTCCTGGCCATGTGTGGCTCTCCAACATGGGAACTTGTGTCATGCGGAAAGAGCCAGCTACTGGGGCGCCTGGATGGCTCAGTCAGTTAAGCGTCCGACTTTGGCTCAGGTCATGATCTCACAGTTCGTGGGTTTGAGCCCCGCATCAGGCTCTGTGCTGACAGCTAGCTCAGAGCCTGGAGCCTGTTTCGGATTCTGTGTCTCCCTCTCTCTCTCTGACCCTCCCCTGCTCACTCTGTGTCTCTCTCTCTCAGAAATAAGTAAAACATTTAAAAATTAAAAAAAAAGAAAAAGAAAAAGCCAGCTACCAAGGCAGAAATTACTGCTTATATAACATAATCACAGAAGTGATATCTCATCACCTGTGATAAGTTCTGCCCATACTCAATGGGAGGGTTTTATGCGAGGGTGTCAGTACCAGGGGCAGAATCATTATGGGCCATCTTCTAGGCTGCCTGCATAGAGGTGAAAGAGTGAGCCATGGAGGATCTCAGAGGGAGGAGTGTAACAGGAGGAAGAAACAAATGCAAAGACCATGGGACAGGAGCTTTTCTGGGGTGTTCAAGAAACAGTGAGGAGGCCAGTGTGTCTGGAGTAGAATGTGCAAGGGGTAGGGGAGTAGAGGCGGGGACAGTAGGGGAGTTAATGAGGGGTCAGGTAATGTGGGGACCTTTTTAACTTTTACCTTAAGTGAGATGAGAGTCTCTGGAAGGTTTCAGGCAGAGGAATGGCATGAGCTGGCATTTGTTCTAGATCCTTGATCCTCCACCTGTGGTCTGTGGATCACACTTAAAGCCTGTTAGAAATGCAAAATCTTGAGATCTACCCCAGACCTGGTGATCAGAGACTGCATTTAACAAGATCCCCAGATGATGGGGGACCTAGGTGGCTCAGCTGGTTGAGCATCCAACTTTGGCTCAGGTTATGATCTTGAGTTCGTGAGTTCATGAGTTCAAACCCCGTGTGGGGATCTCTGCTGTCAGTGCAGAGCCCACTTTGGATCCTTTGTCCCCCTCTCTCTGCCCCTCCCCCACTTGCGCTCTCTCAAAATAAAAACTAAAACATTAGAAAACAAAACAAGAACAAAAGATCCCCAGGTGAGTGGAATGCACAGTGAACTTGGGAACTTAGTGGTCCTCGCTCATCAGCCAGCATCAGAATCACCTGGAGTGTTTGTTGAACCACAACTTGCTGGTCCCCCAACCCCCAGGGCTTCTGATTCACAAGGTGCAAGGTGGGGACTGAGATTCCACATTGCTAGCAAGGTCCCGGAGATGCTGATGTTGCTGGTCCGGGGACCGTGCTTGGAGAACCTCTGGCCTACAGTGTGCCTGTCCCCAGGGCGCAGGGCTGAGGGAGACAGGTTCTTTCCCTTGAAGTGTCCAGAGCATGAGCCCCTGCTGCTGGCCTCTGGCGGAAGATGACACGTCAGACCCAAAGCTCTTTCCTTGTCATAGGTCCTAGGAAGGTAGACTTTATATGCTCCCCCTTGAAACCACATCTGTGCTATCACACGTGCCTACCCTGGCTCTTTGTTCCATTTGTGCAGTTTCTCCTGGCCGTGGCCATGAGAGGGAACAGGTGGCCACCAGGGCCCTGCTAATAGCTCTTCAGATGTTGCAGCCCATTATTAAGTCGCCCTCAGAGTTTCCTTCTTGAAGACTAAATAATTAGCTACCCTTTTCTGAATCATGGGGTGGAGAGGGTTTGGCCGAATGTAGCTGCCAGACTCAGACAGGGGCATGTGTGGGGGAAATTCTTGAACCAGTGTTGGGGCTGGAGGTAAGACGGGGTGGGGGGTTTCAAAAGCTAGACCATCAGACTCCTTCATCTCAGCAAGATCCTCGGAAGTGATGCTGGCAGACGGCATGCAAGATGACAGGTCCAGTGTGGTGCAGAGATCAGCTGGAGGTGAAGGTCACCACTGAGCCAAACATCTTCAGGGATTAGGGGCACCATCAGGGGCACTCCTGCCCCAGTGCAGTCTCCCATCCTAACTCATTCCAGCCCACAGATTGGCACCAGTGGTAATCCTCCTAGGTAGGAAGTGTGCGAGCATCACAAAGATGATGTCCTAGCATGCCAAGGTCAAGGTCAAACTGTGGACCACCTGCATTGGCATCTCCTGGGAGGGTTGTTAGGAAATGCAGACCTCCAGGGGTGCCTGGGTGGCTTAGTCGGTTAAGCGTCCGACTTTCGCTTAGGTCATGATCTCGCGGTTCGTGGGTTCGAGCCCCGCATCGGGCTCTGTGCTGACTGCCAGCTCAGAGCCTGGAGCATGTTTCAGAGTCTGTGACTCCCTCTCTCTCTGACCCTCCCCTGCTCATGCTGTCTCTCTCTCTCTCTCTCTCCTAGAAATAAATAAAACATTAAAAAAAAATTAAGGAAATGCAGACCTCCAGACCCCACTCCTCCACACACGCATCAGAACCTTGGGGTGAGGAGTCTGAGAATAGGGATATTAACAAAACACCCCCCGCCCCCCACTTCTATGCACAGTCAAGTTTGAGAATGATTGCTAGTGTGGAATGTGGCTCTCTCTCTTCCGAGTGTTGGCCGACAACAAGAAAGAGAAAACCATCTAGGGTAAATAAAGCACCTAGTACAGTTATTAGTAATCAAAGCAACTTTGTGTGGTGTGTTTCTATTTTGAAAATTAAAAAATAGTAATAGCTAGGATTTCTGGAGCAGTTACTCAGTGGCGGGCACTGTGCGAAGGGATGGATATAGAAAGGCCCGTGGAGTCCTCACCTCCATGAAACAGTGGCTGCTAGTGTCCCAGTCAGTGAAGAGGGAGCTGAGATGTCTGAATTCCCATGGCTGCGATGTGGCAGGTGGCATGATTTAGACCCAGTCCTGGCTGATCCTAGAGGCTGAGATTTTAACCTCCACTTTGTCCCTTCCTCCTCCCTAATCCACATTTCTATCCAACTATAAAAAAGAATTAGAGCCACCATGGCCACAGTTTCAATGTTATAGGAGAAAGAAACAGAGAACCACTAATTGTGAACCTACGCTAGTGTTTCACATACATTTTTCTTATTTGCTTGACTCCACACCAGCCCTCAGAGGGAAGTATTAGACCCATTCTGCTGGTAAGGAAAACTGAGGCTCCCTGGGATTAAGGGGCTTACCTGAGGCCACATAGCTATTATGGAGACATGGCTGGACTGGACTCCAGATCTCTTGCAATCATCAAACCCCACTCCCCTTGGTAAAGATGGAGAAGAAAGGGGTCCGACTCTTTACGTGGAATTACTTCGTCATGTCAGCCCTGGGGCTCATACTTAACAGGTGGCTGCCCTTCCTATTGCCAGACCAGCTATTTAATTAGCCTGGAGGCTTCTTACTTCCCTAGAGTTCAGAAACACTGCCCAGGGTTATGCGCACAGCTAAAACAGGATCTGAATGGCATGTTCGGGAAGCCGTATAATTAAAACTGACTTAGGAGACAAGTACCGTCAGACTGTTTGGCAGAAATAGAAAGTCACCTAACTAGAATGTGTATTGCCCATATGGTTGCCAGGGACTGCTCTTTGCTGTTCTGGCGCTTTTGAATTATAGTAGATACCCTGAGGTTTGTGTTTTGCTCTGCTGTTTCTAACTACCTTCTTAAGGACCCTGAAGAGAAAACCATTATTATGCGTCTGCCATCCGGGGTTGGTCTTGGAGGGGAGGAGATGAGAGGCCAGGTTGCTCTAAGAAGCTGTAGACTGAGGTGAGCCCAGAAGCGCCCCCATGAGGTGACTGAAACCTTAACTCTTAATCAACTCAGCCTCTGAGGGTCTGAACTTCAGAACTAGTTTGTTCATCTGCCCATGGGACACCTCCACCTGGGTGATCTACAAACGTCATTGGGGGCGTGTCGTTTTGTCTCCCAGAGTGTCTTAGACAACCCGATTCCTCCACCTCTCTGCGTGGTCTTTGTGGGATGGTGGCTCACGACCTCTGCTCACCTGGTACAGGTGGACGCAGGCCGCATGCTGGCTCCTCTGGATGCAGTGCTTGGTCCAGAGGTAGACACTTCACCCAAGCAGGACCACTTACAGTTTTTCCTTGAGATTTCATTAAAAGTTTTTCTTACTTTTGGATCATAAGCTATTAAAATAAACTCAAGTGCACTACTGGCCATTTTCCTGCCACGTGAGGCAAACCTATCCCAGGAAAAAAAAAGTCCAACATTCAGAGAAAAGCTGCAAAGAGGTGCAATATGAAGAGAGTGAGCCCTTATGAATTCTTTTGCATTTCTAATCCAGCCATGACACTAGGATTTGCCCTTGGACTTCCCAGTTAATGAGCCCATAAGTTTTTTTTTTTTAATTTTTTTAATGTTTTATTTATTTCTAGGAGAGAGAGAGAGAGAGAAAGAGAGAAAGACAGCGTGAGCAGGGGAGGGTCAGAGAGAGAGGGAGTCACAGACTCTGAAACAGGCTCCAGGCTCTGAGCTGGCTGTCAGCACAGAGCCCGATGCGGGGCCCGAACCCACGAACTGCGAGATCATGACCTAAGCGAAAGTCGGATGCTTAACCAACTAAGCCACCCAGGCTCCCCGAGCCCATAAATTCTTTCTTGCTGGATGGAACTGAGTTTCTTCCAGGAGCCCTACATAATACATATCTGAGACCAACATATCCAAATATAAAACCCCAACTCCTCCCCCAGCAAGCCTGCCTTCCTCCAGCCTCCCCTGCCTTCCAGAACCTCATCACTGCTTATTCAGTTACAGCCATAAATTCATTGCCATGACCATGGTTCAGGCTCAAACCACCTCATACCTGGATTACTACAACACCCTCCCTGCCTCCAGGCTTGTCTATTCTGTGTCGACAGACAGACAGACAGACAGACAGACACACACACACACACACACACACACACTTGCCAAAATCTTTCTCGGCCTGATCCCTCCTGCTCTTCTATGGGGTAACTTACCAGGTTGCTAGGCATCTGGCCTCCCCCACATGTTAACCTCACCTGGCACCACCCTCCCCTTGCTCCAGCCAGAGAACTACTTGGCAGTTCTGACTGTCACCACTAAGCTAATGAGCATGCCACTTGGGGAGGGTGTTCCTAAACCTTTCTGTGCCATGGACCCCCTGCCAATCTGTTGAAGTCTGTAGACCCCATCTCAGAATAATGTCTTTAAATCATCGAGTGGAATATGCAGGACTATAATGCAATGATAGTTCTTTATTTAATGTTTGTTTGTTTATTTATTTATTTTCACGTATTTATTTCATTTTGAGAGAGTGTGACAGCAGGGAAGGGACAGAGAGGAAGGGAGAGAGAATCCCAAGCAGGCTCCTTGCAGAGCCTGATGTGGGTCTCAGTCTCAGAAACCATGAGACCATGACCTGAGCCCAAATCAAGAGTCGGACACTTAACTGACTGAGCCACCCAGGTGCCCCTGAAATGATAATTCTATTGAAATACACTTATCAAAAATTTAAAGCCAATTTAAATATGGTAATGTATGTGGTTCTTCATTAATGCATTAAATAGAAAGATCTACTAGTTGCGATTTTCAAACAGTAAAGAATGTAAATTAAATTTCAAGTTATTTACAACAACTGTAATGTGATGTGAATGTGCCTGATTTCTATTGGCTTCTATTTCTATTGGTGACAAACCCAGGTAAAAGTTAATATTGTTGTGATTTGCTGCCTGCATCCATAATGAAAGGAGATACTGAATTGCATGCAGAGGTTAGTGACAATGGAGATGTAACTCCTTTCCTTCCCAAGTTCAGGGGCCCCGCAGAATTCCGAACTGGGGGTTTTCCCACCGAGACCTGGGTGGGTGCCAGCTGCCTTGGCTGCACAGGCACAGCCTTGGTCTGAGTCCAGATTACACGTCAAAGCCCGGACTTTAGGTTCCTGTGCAGAGCAAGAGAGGCTCGCAGAGAGGGGGACCCTGTCTTGGAGTGACATTGACAAATGACTTCGAACCGACTTCTTGTTCATGCTTTCTTTGGAGGCAGAATGGCACAACTGTGAGGAGCTGGGCCTTCAGAGTTAACCAAACTGCATGTTTGTCCTGTCCCTGTCACTCTTCACTTGGCTCTTCATCTAGGTTGACTCAATGTCCTTCCCAGAGCTCCCATTCCTCATCTGGAAAATGGGATGATAACACGACCCCCCCCTCGTAGGGCTCTGATGAGGGTCACAAAAGAACACACGTGAAGTGCTCAGCTCTTCATCCTAACAGTGACTCCAGAGTTGGAAGCATCCATATTACCTATTGTTGTGGTCCATGTGCTCATTCAACAGGCATTTATTTTTTATTATTTTTTATTATTTTTTTAATGTTTTATTTATTTCTAGGAGAGAGAGAGAGACAGCATGAGCAGGGGAGGGTCAGAGAGAGAGGGAGTCACAGACTGAAACAAGCTCCAGGCTCTGAGCTGGTAGTCAGCACAGAGCCCGACGCGGGGCTCGAACCCACGAACCGCAAGATCATGACCTAAGCGAAAGTCGGACACTTAACCGACTAAGCCACCCAGGCGCCCTCAACAGGCATTTATGAAGCACCTATTGTTTGCCAGGTGCTTTACATACGTGGAAGTATTTGATAACCCCAGGTAGGTTCTATTATGTCCATTTAAAATAACTGCCTGCATTGGAGGAGGGGTGCTTGGTTTTCTCAGACAGTTTTAAGTCTTCAGGGATTAAGCTATCAAATAACCCCAAAGGATTTGGGGTCCCAAAATCGCTGTGCCCACCTCATGGTTATCTGAGAATTGAAAGTTGAATCTGTGTAAGAGGTTTATAGCAGAGTCTGGGACACAGTCTCAGAAAGGTTAACTATTCTTCCTGGGGACACCTGGCAAACTCTTGCACCTTTCTCAAGTCCCCCTCATCCCGACCCCTCGTGCTTCCCCATGTCTCCCCGCAAAGTGCCCATCGCAGTAGACACCCCTTTTCTGCAAAGCCCTTTCCCCACCAAGCACCGTTTCCATCAGTGCCGAAGAAACATTATGGATAAATATCATTAAGCGGTTAGGAGTGCACACTGTGGATTCAGACGCCAGTGCCAGCAGCTGCAGCTGTCGTGCTTTCTAGGAGGGGCTCTACCTCCCTGCACCTTGGTTTCCTCATCTGTGAACGGGGAGGGGGGGAGGAGGCAACTGCAGAACCCCCCCCCCGACCCCCAAATAGTTAAGAGGAGTCAACAGCAACAGCAGACCAGACACAGATACCGAGTGCCCACTCTGGCCAGCCACTGTGCTAGATGCATAGCGAGCGAGGCAGAGGACGATGAAATGCAATCACGCCTGTGACGTGTCGAGCAGTGCCTGCCACGTGCTACGAATAAAATATTACATGCTAAAAAATGTATATCTGTTAGACTTTTACACACAATATATACACGTTTGCACATTACACTTTTTGTTTATTACTTGCACGTTCGTTTCCTCAGTTGGCCTTGGAGAACAGGCAGGGCAGAGATTTTAAGCCATTTTTAGTGATGAAAAGACAGAGGAGTTGATGAACTGGTGACGGACAACGGGAGATGGCTGGGCATTTTAAAAAGAGAACCAGCGGAGGGCAATGTTCCACTTCAAATCCCTCAGTGCAGGGTGGGCCCCGATTCTCTGGCCCTGGGGTGGGAGAAGCGGTTGTGGGGAGGAATCCAGGCCTGGGCGCCCCAGAGACGCGAGCCCGCGGGACAGGATGGACACGCCCGGAGGCGCACGCTCGCTGGCGCGGAGCTTCGAGCCGGCAGAGGCGCGCACGTCGCGGGCGCGCCGCTGGGTGGCGCTGCCGGGCCGCCCCGCGCCAGACCTGTTGAGCCGAGGGCGCAACTCGGGCAGGTTTAGGGTAAAGGGGCGCTCCGCTCTCTTCGCGCGCCCCTGCGGCCCCGGCCGCCGCACCTCCCTCGGGGGGGTGCCCCACGCCCCACCTTATCTTAAGGCTGGGGTTCGTTTGGCCTCTGCGTTCCTCGCCGCAACAGTTCTAGGCTCGTCGGGTGGGGCGGGAATAAAGTTTGTCCAACCTGGACCGGGAGAGGGCTGGATGGGGAGGACCCTCCCCGCTCCAGACTCCATGGTGGGCAGGACTGTGCCCCCTCGGCTTCAAGGCTGTTCCGGGGGCTCTGCTCTCGGTAGGTGCCAGCCCCCGGGCCGACCGGATGAGCTGACCCGCGCACCGCCCCCTCCCACCCGCTTCCCCATCCCCTCCCCCGCCCCTGGCGCGCACCGGCCCCGGCGTCTCCAGCCCCGCCTGCGCCGGGGTCGCTGCAGTCCCCGCGGCCGCCCCGGGCTCCCTCCCCAGGCGCCCCGGCCTCGTTCCAGCCAAGGGGAGCGCCTCGGGGGGAGCGCCGGACAGCGAGGGTGGCCGAGGCGGGGGCTCTGGGCGCCCTAGCTCTCCCAACCTGGGAGGCGGCCCCGACTCCGGGAGCCTGAACGCAGGGAAAGGCAAGGACGGGGCGGCCGGCGGAGGGGCGGGCGCCGCTCATCAGCCACGCCAGTCACGTCTGGGGCCACCCGGCTGCCTTTTTCTTCCTTTCCCCCTTCGCTTTCTCCCCCCACTCCCCTGTTGGCGAGGGCAAAGTGGCCGTGGCGGCGCCATGCCCGGGCCGGAGTGAGCGCGCGAGGGCGAAAATGGCGTACATCCAGGTAGGGCTGAGGCTGGGGGGCAAGGTCCGCGGTGCGGGTGGGGGGTGCCGCGCCCCCTCGGGCTGTGAGCCCGCCGAAGGGAGGGCACACGGCTGGGCTCCCATAAACTTGCCTCGAGAAAAAGGGTTCCCGAGGGCACGCAACCTGTGCAGCGGCGGGGGTACGCCCCAGGAGAAGGGGCTGGGGACCCCCCACACCCCGGGATGAAGGGCCCCTGTGGACCCTGCACGCGCGCCCTCTCCTCCTCGAGAGGGAATGGGGATGGGGCGGCGGACTTTTCAGCCCCCCGCCCCCCCCCCGTACCCCACCCCTGGGGAGGGGCCGCCGGGAGGGCGGCCCGGGACACGCCAGCCACCCGGCCCGCCAGCTGCCGTTGCCGTGGTGACGGCTCTGGCTAATTGGCCGGCGGAACGAGCCTGAGGCAGCTGTTCCGGCCAGGAGGGACAAGGACGTCGTCTCTCCCGGACACTGGGTGCCGAGGGGTGGGGGACACTCCATAGGCGTGCTGTTAATGGGGGCGGGAGCAACCGATCACTTTCGGCCATTGCATTGTGGTCTGGGAGTTGTGGACCCCCATCACCTTGAGGAAACTCTCACAAGAATCCTTGGACTGAAATAATTTCCAAGCACCGTTTTTGAGGGGAGGCTGCTTTGACTACGAGACCTTTTCCTTCTCTACCAGGGGAGGTGGGGGAAGTGGCGACAGGTCAGCGCCAAGGTCATGCAGTCAGACCTGCAGTCAGACCGTTGAGCTGCTTGCTTTCTGGGGTTGGCTCCTCAGAGCTCAGCAGAGAAGCCTACGGGTTCCCGCATTTAGGGTGCATCTGGGCTTCTCCTCCCCTCGGCTACAGCTGGGGGGGCTGCTGGCCTCACAGTTCCCCACTGGTCACATCTTGTCCTCAGACTTTTCCGCCTGCCAGGAACTCTGCTCACCTGTCTTGGTCTCCTCATTCCTCTCCTGGTTTAGATTTGTTCCATTGGCTTCCATGGAATCTCTAGGTCCTCTTTTCAAGTTCACCGAAGGTCACATTTACTGTACACGTGCTGTGTGCCGAACGCTGTTGGGGGGCTATTCAGCAGTCACTTAACAAACACTTGAGTGGCCACCTACTATGTGTGGGCACTGGGGATACAGCTGTGAAAACAGCATGGTCTCTGCCCTTCAGAATGCACAATCCAGTTAGAAATAAACAGTATTAGAACATGCTTCTGTGGCTTTTAATAACCACCTTCAGGACAGAGATTAGTGACTTGCCCAAGGTCACACAGCTGCTTAGGGGTCATGGTGGGATTTAAAAGGAAGGCTGGTGAGAATCAGTGGGGGATTTGTTCAGCAGCTAATATGAGAATGGCTTGGTGATACTACCTTTCTTTCTAGAACAAGGTGTGAAACTTTTTCTATAAAGATCCAGAGAGTAAATTGTCTTTCTGGGAGGGCTACGTGGTCTGTGTGGCAAATATTCCACTCTGACCATGACGCCAGACAGCCATAGATGCGTAGATAATAGTAAATGCATGGGCGTGGCTGGGTTTCAATAAAACTATTTTATTACTTCTGATTTTTTGCAACCATTTAAAAATGTACAAACCCCGCTAAACTGGACCAGACAGAAACAGGTTGCAGGCCAGATTTAGCCTTGCAAGTCATAGCTTGCCAACCTCTGTCCTAGACTATCTGGGTTCTCCTTCTTTCTGTTTCTTTCTGGCTTGAATCAGTGCTCCTCCATCCAGTCAAATACATGAATCCAGTGGACCCGGTGCGAGGCAAGACTTAGTGTGTCTTCGCTTCTTCCTTCCCCTCTTCCTTTTCCTTGGTTTCTCTCATTTTGCACCTGGGGTTTGAGAAAGCTGGATGATTGGGCCCCTTTGGTGGCCTAGTCTCTACTCACATGGTGTCTTTTGATCGCCACACACACAGGAAATGCTTTCCTCTATGAAAAGAACAGGCGTGGACTGTTGTGAAAAAGCACTTTATCCTTGTACTTTATTTGAAGGATTTTCACGTACTTTCTTTTGTAAGTGCATGAGGGCATGAGGGCTTGAGCTTTTTCCTGCGTCAGCCAGAGAGGACAGGCTCTGGTGCCTCGTAGCATCCAACTGGTCTTGACAAACCACCTCGTTCTCATAAAGCCACAGAAAGAGTGCAGATATTTTGTAGCGGAGCAGCACACGCAAGCATTTGCATAGTCTGAGTCCAAGCTCAGCCATTCTATTAAAGAAAAGAGGTAACTAAGGTTCAGAGTGGCCCCTTCACTTACGCAAGTCACGTGATTGGCCGGTGGTGCCGCCAGCACTAACACTTAACCATGCAGCTCTGTGTGGCCCCCAAGCATCTTCAGGTCTTGCTGTGTATGGCTCCCTGTTTTGCTTTTGGAAGAGTTTGTGATTAGTGCCTGAGACTTTGTTTCCCAAGCCACAACCATTCCCTTATCACTTTAAGGATTTTGAATTTTTTGTAAGCTATCACTTGTACCATATTTATTTAATACTTTTTCCTATAAATGGACTTACTTTTTTTTTTTTTTAATTAAAATCATATTTTTTGCAAGTGTTAGAAATCGGTTAACACACAATGATACCAAAGGGAGATCTCCTCCTGGAAAGAGAAGTGAAAGAGAGGATAACTTTCTCCCTCTTGATTTGAAGTTCTGAGTTTGAGTTCGTCTCTGGGATATATCCTAATCTACCTGGTTTACTGGGCCCATTCATCGGAAGTCCCTGTGACTCTTCCCTTGAAGAGGGGGAGGGAATTTGTGCCTTGGAAACCCGTGAGAAGAAGTGAGGGTGGGAGGTGGGGCTGAAAAGGGAGGTAGCCCCACCCCCTCCACCCCCCAGGACCAGATTATGGCTTCCTTTTGGGCTCCCTGTGTTTGTGGGTGGTCATAGAAACTCTCCACCATCACCATTGGAGCAGAATTGTAAGGTAGGGCCTCCGGGAGGGTGGAGGAGCCAAGTGACATCCACCGTGTGCCTGCCTGCATGTTAGCTAATCATGGCCTTTTGGGGTGGCTTCATGGCTATTTCTGTATAGGAAGGTTTGCTCTTCCCAAGCGTGGCTGCATTGGATAGCATGACTATCTATCCACCCGCTCTGATTCATAACAGCATACGGTGCAAATCAAATCGAAATGCTAAAGTTTCCCATTTATTTGGTGTTGGTTAGCCAGGAGGTTACCAGCAGCCCGGCAGATAGCAGCACCTTGTTAGGGAGTCGGCTCCCTTCCCAGGATGGTAAGTGGAAAGATGCAGGGCTTTTTTTTTTTTTTGTTTCCCTCTCTCTCTCTCTCTCTCTCTCTCTCTCTTTCTTTTTTCTTTTCCGAGTTGATGGAATATTGCTAAACTGGTCTTGTCTCTCTTTTTGTAATTCTCTCACCCCCGACGCCCCTTGGCTTCTCCGTGGGATCTCTAAAAGGGCAGTTGGAACCTTTAAACGAGGTGGGTTAATTTGATGATTCGTGTGGTCTGGTTTTTGATCAAGAAGCGCTTGCCTTTCGTTTTGGAGTCTTATGTGGGGCTGTGGGGTCGTTGGATGTGAAGGCAGTCACTAGGTGTTACGAGCGGCACAGTTTCGCTGCGTTTCTGTGGAAGGGAGATCCCGATGAAAAGACACTAAAGCAGACAAGGTGGCTCTCCCTCCCCACCCCCTCCTCACTCCGTTTGATTACCTCTGTTTACTGTCCTGTCGCGGAGATTTTTTTTTTTTCCAAAAAAAATCTTTTAGCTTTGCTTTCAAGAAGACAGGGTAATATTCATTGTGTTTTCGAGAACATATTGTATAGCCCTCATGATGCTGTATAAACCACCCACATGTCAAGCACGGCATTCGCATAAACTACAAAAGGGAATACCTGCGAATGTTTTGCTCGCTATTAAGGGCTCCAGCGAGGTGGTGTTTGCCATCTTTGTGCCTGCAGTTGGTAAATAGAAACAGAAAACATTTTGTTCTAAGTGTTCAGCAGCAGAGACAGACCTCCTGAATGTCATTATTTCTCATCAGGGATCAGCTGCTTGTAATTTCGGGTGTTTTTCCTCTTCCTCCTCTCCCCCCCCCTCCTCCCCACTCCCCCTCCCCACTGCCCACCTCCCCCAATGGCCTCAGGGTTTTCTTTCTAGAATCTCCGATCTGCTACTGTGCAGATGGACTTGCAGGCATTGCTGTCAGAAGTGTTATGAGTCCAGCTGTTGCCAGTCGAGTGAGGACGAGGTTGAAATTCTGGGACCTTTCCCTGCCCAGACTCCTCCCTGGCTGTAAGTAAAACTGCTCTGAACTTCCTTGAAGGTGACCTCAAGACCTTTCTTTTCCCGGTTTCCGAGAGGGGGTGCGGGCAGGAGGATTGGGGTATGGAAGAGGGAAAGGCCAGGTGTCCGTTGACCTCTCTGCTGCTGACGGCGCCGCGCTCTGTGCCTCCCACGTTTTTGGGCAGGCGGGTGAGGCCGGCTGGCGGAGAGCCTGTCGTTGAAGTAGTTTCACGTCGGCTCCCCTGAGATACGGGCTGTGCAGTGCTAGGCGTGTGGGCACTTGTGATCACGGTGAGTATCGCTGCAAGTGGAGAAAGAGCTCGGGGAGCATCTGTCTGGATGCTTCAAGGGATGTCCAGGTTCCGAAGGTTTCCATCCAAGCCAGGATGGCAGACTGTCCTACCGCCTGACCCGGCGCTTGGCACATAGTCGATGCTCAATAAAAACCGCTATGTGGGCGGTAGAGGGAATGAACAAACAAATGCCTTTTTGCTGGTCTGAACGAGAACTCCAGAAGCAGGGAAGCAGAAGAGCACCCCCAGGCCCCATCCTGTCCTCCAACGCTGTTCATGTTCTCTCTGGCATCTCTCATTTTATTTCTAATTCGTGCTCCTCCCGCGCCTGCATACAACATCTCCATCTGCCAGTCGCTCAGATATTTTGGGAACGCAGTTTTGAAGCTTCTCAGCCACGTGTCTGGTCCACCTCTCTGTGGCTGAGAGAGGAGCATGGCCAGAGAGCCTGGGCTGAGTCTGGAAGTCCAGCACCGAGAAGGGGCCTGGCCATCCTTGAGGACAGGTTCTCGTGACAGAGTGGGAGGCCCAGAGAGGGCAAGAGGCGGTGCAAGGGCCCACAGCCAGAGCCTCCATGGGAACCCGGTGCTGTTTCAGCTAAATCTTGTGGAAGTCCATGGTGTCCCCTCTTTCCCTTCAAGTTGGGGGTCATGGCTCCCTCCTCTCATCTGCTCTTAGCAGCAAGCATCGAACATTTCCATACATAGCAGAATGGTCTGCAGCAGGCTCCATGCATTCAAATCCAGTTCCTCCTACTTGTTTCTAGTTCTGTGACCTTGGGCAAGTCATTACATCTCTGGGCCTTGATTTCCCATCTGTAAAATGGGGGTGATAAAAATCATAGTGTTTATCTCCTATGGTTGTTGTCGTGACTGCATGGATCTGTACACAGAAAAGCACTGCAGGGTGACTGACACCTGGTTGGCAATCATAAATGTAAGTGATTCATCTAACCCTGTCGGGTCTCGGTTTTCTCATCTGTAAAGTGAGAACAGTAATAGAACTTATTATATAGGGATGTGATTAAGCATAACCTGCTTTGCAGAGTAGTAAGTAATCACTTTTTTATTCTTTTATTATTATTTTTATTTTATTGTTTATTTTTGAGAGAGAGAGAGAAAGCACATGGGAGCAGGGGAGGAACAGAGAGAGAAGGGGGAGACAGAGAATCTGAAGAGGCCTTCGTGCTGCCAGCAGAGCCTGATGTGGGATGTGGGGCTCAAACCCACGACCATCATGACCTTGGCCGAAGTTGACCCTTAACCAACTGAGCCACCCAGGTGCCCCAGTAATCATTTCTGATATATTTCTGTTATTTGTAGATTCTTTTTTTTTTTTTTTTTTTTTTTTTTTTTTTTTAGGAAGAGAGAGTGTGTAACTTGGGGAGAGAGGAAGAGGGAGAAAGAGAATCTCAAGCGGGCTCCACGCCCAGCGCATAGCCCAAAGTGGGGCTTAGTCTCACAACACTGAGGTCATGACCTGAGCCAAAATCAAGAGTTGGATGCTCTTTTTTAAATTCTTTTTAGGGACGCCTGGGTGGCTTGGTCGGTTAAGCATCCGACTCTTGGTTTCAGTCAGGTCATGATCCTCCAGTTCGTGAGTTTAAGTCCCACATCGGGCTCTGTGCTGATGGTGCTGGGCCTGCTTGGGATTCTGTCTCCCTTTCTCTGTCTTCTGTCTCTGTGGCCCTCCCTAGCTTGTAGTCTCTCATTCTCTCTTTCGAAATAAATAAATATACTTAAAAAACTTTTTTAAATGTTTATTTATTTTTAAGAGAGAGACAGAATGCAAGTGGGAAAGGGGCAGAAAGAGAGGGAGACAGAATCCGAAGCAGGCTCCAGGCTCTGAGCTGTCAGCACAGAACCCAACATGGGGCTTGAACTCACAGATGGTGAAATCATGACCTGAGCCAAAGTCGGACGCTTAACCAATTGAGCCACTCAGGTGCCCCAGGAGTTGGATGCTCTTGACTGAGCCACCCAGGAGCCCCACTAGAGATTTTTTAAATTGGTGTAAAGATAGTGTTAAGAGGGTGGAGATGTTTGGTGAAACCAGTCATTAATCAAGGTCATTCCCATTTTCTAGTGCCCTTGGTGGCAGAGCTTGGCTCAGCCCACCCGGTATCTTGAAAGCCATCCTCAGACGGTGCCAGCTCTGTGAGGGCAGGGTTTTTATCTGTGTTGTTCACTACAAAAAATAGTTATTGACCTACTGGCAAAAATTGGATCCTGAAAGTGCCAGTCATCTGGTTGAAACCTTACAGTTTCTTTGGTAATCATTTCTGGAGGATGCCCTGTGTGCCAGGCACAATGGGATGCAGAGGCTAGCGAGTCTCATTAGTGCGCTCAGGAGGTTTTAAATCTGGTACAGGGGATAAGGCAGGTACGTAGGTCCAGCCACCCCTGGAATTGTGCATTCACAGCCTGCACACCCATATGGCAGTTCTGCATAGGGTCTTGCTATGGAAAAAATCCAGGGGTAATGGCTTCAGGCATAGCTGGATCCAGGGGCGCACATGTTGTCATGGGCATGCATTGGTGCCTTCTCTCACTCCCTCTCTCTTTCTGTTTCTTCTGTATTGGCCTCATTCTTGAGCTTGTTTTCTTTGCTTCATTCTCAATAGCAGCAAACAAACCAGGGAAGGCTCTCATTGTCCTGGTTTGGGTCATGTGCCAATCACTTTTGCTTGGAGGAAATGGGGCTAGGATCATGCCTGGATTGTCTGACCACCCTAGAGCCAGGGAAAGGGTCATTCCCACCTGACACACATGAGCTAAGCTAAGTAGACCAGGGATTTGGCAGACTTTTCCTGTAAAGGGCCAGACAGTGAACATTTTAGCCTCATGGGCTTAGTCTCTGTCTCAACCACTCACTTCTGTCGTTGTAGCGTGAAAGCAGCCATAGACGATGCATTAATGATTGGACCTGGCTCCAATCTTACTTCATTTACAAAATCAGGCAGCAGATTTGGCCCCATAGTTTGCTGATCGTTGTATTAGGCAATTTTTAAGTTCATTTATTTACTTTGAAAGAGAGAGAATGATCTGGGAAGGGGCAGAGAGAGGGGAAGAGAGAGAATCCCAAGCAGGATCCACACTGCCATCTTCGAGCCTGATGTCGGGCTCGAACTCATGAACCGTGAGATCATGACCCGAGCCAAAATCTAGAGGGGTGCTTACTGACTGAGCCACCCAGCTGCCCGTCAGTGGAGAATCCTGATGGACGTTGAAAATCAGTCAGGTACCTGTTTTTCCCAGATAGCCAGATGTTGAGTATTACAGACACATGGCCTGCGTTCTAGCACTGAGCTGGAGGGCAGTTGCACTTTACCTGGGCTGCTGACCCTTTGTGCAAGCAGGGGACTCTTTCAGGGGGTAAGGGGTTGGGACCCTTTGGGAAGACACTTTGGTTTTGCCACAAGCAGAGAGAGGGCTGGACCCTTCCCAGCAGGGCTTACACACCACACAACTCCAGAAGGCTCCATTCACCGGGTCGTCTTTGTGATTGATAACACCCAGAGCTCTGCAGTCTAGAGCCTGAACAGCGGTACATGACCTTCCACGCTTCCCAGGATGAATATCTTGCGTCCTGGGTAGCAACTTAGTACCTTTGTGGCACACAACATAATGCAAAATGTTAAGAGAAATCTGTAAAGGGGAGGCGGGTTAAATCATTCAGAAAGTGAGTTTACAGCTTGTGCTTTCCCCAGATTTATTTACCAAGTGGGCAGTTGCATGTTATGAAACAGGCAGGGAGTAGAAATGTCAAGTGTACAGGCTTTGCAGTGCTGTTCCTACTGTGACATTTGAGCGAAGAACCACAGGATGTGCCTCTCTGTGGGGCAGCAGGTGACAGATGAGCTGGTCCTTTGTGTGTGTGATTTGGGGGGACACACCATTAATTGTCACATATACTCCTATCACTTGGATCCTCCATTCTTTCCTTGGCTGGGCTGGGCTGGGGAAGGTCAGGAAAACTACAATCCCACTGGCTCTTTTTGGAGCAATGCCAGAAGCCCCTCACTGAAGAGTGACGTAGGTTATTTCTTTGTCTAGCAAGCACGTATTGCATACCTACTATGTGCACAGCTCTTACAGGCCTCACACGGGATGCCCTGCTCAGTGGTTTGGGGCATGCACCTCAGAGGCTGGTATTGCTGGACTGCATTGGGAGTTTAACAGAGGTGCAAAATAATTATCCGTCCCAACCCCCACCCCACCAGGCTTCCAGGCTTCCATTCCCCAGTCGGTAAAGGGGATGAGGGTTGTGAATAACAAAAGTAAACTCCGGATTGTTTTAAGGATGAAATGAGATTCAGACAGAGCATCTAACACAGCGCCTGGCACGTAGTTGGTGCTCAGCACCTGGTACTTTGATCAAGATAAGTACAGATCTCCCCCCACCCCCCATTTAAGAAATGTACCCTGCTGTGGGAGCTGTGACAAGAAAAGCACTCAGATCATCCTGAGACCAGATAAGTCAGATAAGAGTCCCAAGAAGGGTGTATTCATTCCTTCATTTACTGAGAAAATGGATGTCGAAGAGGCCACACGTGCCAGACTCAGTGCCAGGGCAGGGTCCGTGGTGAATAAGACACTGCCCTGCCCTCGTGGGGCCAGGACCTGGCATCAGATGCAGAAGACAAGCCGCAATGAAAGGGGAGTTATGAGAGTTGTTAAGGGGGGAAAGAAGGTGCAGGGCTAAGGGCTGATGGGCTAAGGAGGAGGTGACAGGGACAGGGTGGGGCCACTCTGGGGAGGTGCTGTTGAAGCGGAGACCTGACTGATGAGAAGGAACCTCACAGGAGATGGAGATGGGAAGAGCATCCCAAGCGGAGAGAACAGCATGGCTCGGCTGGCTGTGTTGGAGGAAGGGCTAGGAAGCCTGGGGGGTGCAGAGAGGGCAGGGGCGGCCCCCATGAGGTCTGCGAGGACTGGACCGGAGCTCCAGGGTGTGATCTCTGTCAAGCTGGGTGGGGCCTCACAGGTGGAGGTGCTCAGGTGGTTAGTTCTGCCTTCTTTGACAGGTGCTGCTACTTTCATTTAAGGGAGAGAGAGAATGCATGATACAGTATGATTGCATTTCTTTGCCTTCTCCTCCTCCACATTTCATCTGCTATATTCACTTCTTACAGACCAGGAACAGGAGGCAAGCAAGGACTGGGCATCTTCCCCCCCCCCCCCCCCCCCCCCCCCCCCCCCCCCCGCAATATGCCCGGTCTTGTCCTGGCTGTGACCCTTATATTTCTTTGGAAGAACATCAGATCAGTCTCATTTCATGCCCAGGATGCATCTGAAGACCGCCTAGAATTGGAAGCTTGCATTTTTCAAGACCAACTCCGGTGCAGGCTTAAATGTCAAGTGGTGGGTAGGGACGCAGTCTTGGAAAGTATCAATCTATAGCCACAACAGCTTAGGGGCATGTTATTAGCAGCATCCATCTCACAGGCCACGCCTCCAGTTTCCTCCGCCCCTTTCCTCTCTCCCAAGTGCCCTTACCTAGCTTTACGGGAATTGTAAAAACAGGTTGGAATAATACCAGCTAAAATGTATTGAGCGCATTCCTACTACATAACCAAGAACTGTTCTAAGCATTTTATATGTGTTAACTCATTCATTGTTCATTGTAATCATACAAGGTGGGTACTATTATTATTCCCATTTTGCAGATGGGTAGATGGAGGCACAGAGAGAGGAAGGGCCTTGCCCAAGGTCACCTAGGCAGGGTTCAAACCTAGAGGTTCTGCTCTTCATTACTACCCTGTGTCTCCCTACCCCGTGACACAGTCAGTGTTTTTGATTCTTTCAGTACTTTTCATCCTCATTGGAAGCACGTGGTATCAGAGCTGCTGCTCATTTTTATCTGTTTCTTCACATCGAACTATTGTTCGTAAATCATTCATTCTCAGCACCTTTGTAGCTATCGCCCTGACACTCGAAGAACTCTTGAGCGACACTGTTATGGGGTGTTTTGTAAATATTTATTTATTTTGAGAGAGAGAGCACACGTGCGTGTGAGTAGGGGAGGGGCAGAGAGAGAGGAAGAGAGAGAATCCCAAGCAGGCTCCATGCTGTCAGTGCAGAGCACTGTGCGGGGCTCAAACTCACGAACCATAAGATCATGACCTGAGCCAAAATCAAGAGTTGGACACTTTAACTGACTGAGCCACCCAGGAGCCCCTGTTATATAGGATGTTTTTTTAAAGATGTTAAAGTAGAGACACACTGAGGGTTGAAATAGCAGGGCATTTTTCAGCAGAAGCCATTTGCAGAAGATCAAATGGGTCTAAACCACCCTCAGGTGCTTTCCAGACAGAAGACCAACAGACCTGGTCTTGACTTTGCCAAAGTGGCGCCCCCATGTGGCAGTATCCTGAGTTAAGTATCCCTCCCCGCGGTCTGGCCTTTGAATTACGTACACTCTTGACAGATTGTTCTAAATTGGAAAGTATTTATTCAGTATCGTTTCACATTTTGTGCAAAACGTAAGATGTTATTGGGGCACCTGGGTGGCTCAGTGGGTTAAGTGTCTGACTTCAGCTCAGGTCGTGATCTCATGGTTCATGAGTTTGAGCCCCATATTGGGTTCCTTGCTGTCAGCGGGGAACCGCTTTGCAGCCTCTGTCCCTCTCCCCTCCCCCATCTCTGTCCCTCTCCCCACTCATGTGTGCGCTCATGTGCACGCTCTCTCTCAAAAATAAATAAACATTAAGAAAAAAAAGTAAGCTGTTTTTGAGAGCTTAGGGCCACCACACGGATTCAGGTTTGTCTTATTGCAAGTAGTAGAAGTTGGATCTGGGACAGTTTCATCATGGGTCTGTCCTCCAAGGGAGAGAGATGCCAGTCCCTGGAGTTTTCCTGACGACCGTTGAGACCTCTTCTTTTCCTGCAGGATGGCCAGCCGGAGCAGTGACAAGGATGGGGATTCCGTCCATACAGCCAGTGACGTCCCTCTGACCCCACGGACCAACTCCCCAGATCGAAGATGCTCGTCGTCAGACACATCCAAGTCTACCTACAGCCTGACGCGGAGGATTTCAAGTAAGCGCCTCTGCTGTGATGTCTAGTGTGCGCGGCTCAGCAGTCCTGTGCTGCCCCGCCTCTGCTCAGAGCCCGTGATCCAGCCCCGTTAGCTGGGACCCCAGGACAGGAGGGGCGGGCTGGCTTTCCCAGACCCTCGGCAGCATCCCTGCATGGAGCGGTGTGAGCAAAGGGCCTGCCTCGGCCTCCCTGGAGTGGCCAGGGCAAGGTAGGGACTGTGGCCGTTGGGGAGCTAATGCCCCGTGGAAAGGGGGCAGCTGCTACTTGGCGCCTGCTGCGTGAGATCGTGGGCTCCATGTTACCTGACTTCTCTGAAGAGACTGGCAGTCTGTGTTTCTATGTGATGCTTCCTTTGCTTTGAAACCCGACAAAATGTATCTATGGCTCACATTTTGTCTCCAGGCCCCCAGTTTGTCTGTTCTGATGTAGAGCATATGTGTTTGACCAAGTGGCATGATTTGGGTGGGGAGGAGAAAGAAGGATAAAGCCCAAAATTCCCAGCCTCCCCTCACTTCCCGGAAGTATCTCCACTGTCTCATTCAGTTGTCTGCAGTTCACTTAACAGAGGAGGGAAAAACTTAAAGTTCATGAAATAAATCCACTCCTGTGGAAATATTGGTGTCTAATCTTTCCAGGAGTAAATAGGGAAGAAAAAGGAAGCAGAGAAAAGTTCAAGGGCTTGAAAGAGTGCAAAAGAGACGTGAGGCTTCTCTAGGCCTCAGTCTTTCCATCTGAAAAATGGGAGGGCTGTTCTTGACTTACGCTGTCCAATGCATGTTGCTGGTGAGCATTTAAATGGGGGGCTAATTGAGACATGTATGTGTTATGTACCCATGATTTTGAAACCAGTACATAAAAAGAGAATTTATTTTTTTTTTTAATTTTTTTAATGTTTTATTTATCTCTAGGAGAGAGAGAGAGAGACAGTGTGAACAGGGGAGGGTCAGAGAGGGAGTCACAGACTGAAACAGGCTCCAGGCTCTGAGCTGGCAGTCAGCACAGAGCCCGATGCGGGGCTTGAACCCACGAACTGCGAGATCATGACCTAAGCGAAAGTCGGACGCTTAACCGACTAAGCCACCCAGGCACCCCGAGAATTTATTTTTTTTAAAAAATATTTTTTAACATTTATTCCTTTTTGAAAGACAGATTGTGAGCAGGGGTGGGGCAGAGAGAGAGGGAGACACAGAAGCCAAAGCAGGCTCCAGGCTCTGAGCTGTCAGCACAGAGTCCGACACGGGACTCAAACCCACGAGCAGTGAGAAAATGACCTGAGCAGAAGTCTGGCAGTCAACCGACTAAGCCACCAGGCGCCCCAAGAGAATTTAAACTGTCTCACTAAAATGTTTTTATTGGGGCGCCTGGGTAGCTTATTTGGTTAAGTGTCCAACTTCGGCTCAGGTCACGATCTCACGGTTTGTGGGTTTGAGCCCTGCGTCTGGCTCTGTACTGACAACTCAGAGCCTGGAGCCTGCTTTGGCTTCTGTGTCTCCCTCTCTCTCTGCCCCTCCCCTGCTTGTGCTCTGTCTGTTTCTCAAAAATAAATAAATGTAAAAAAAATTTAAAAAAATAAAATGTTTTTATTTTGATTATATGTCAAAAAATTTAATTTCATCCATTTCTTTTTTTTATATTTTTTTAATGCTAATTTATTTTTTGAGGAGAGACAGAGAAGAGTGCGAGAAAGGGAAGGGCAGAGAGAGAGAGAAAGAGAGAAGGAGTTACAGAATCTGAAGCAGGCTCCAGGCTCCGAGTTGTCAGCTCAGACCTGATGCGGGACTCCAGCTCATGGAGTGTGAAATCATGACCTGAGCCAAAGTTGGACACTTAACCAGCTGAACCACCCAGGCGCCCCTTCACCCATTTCTTTGTACTTTTAAGAAAATTGTGGCTACTGGAAAATTTTATATTCCCTGTGTGGTTTGTATTTCTGGCCCCCATTGTATGTCTCTTGAAGAGCACTGGTCTAGATAGTTCCTAGGTCTCATGCGCAGCTGTCTACACAGATGAATTCCATTTAGCACACAGCTGTCAGAGCACTGGCCATGCACCAGACATGGGTCTCATGATTTTCGCAGGCAGGACAGGTGTTCGAGCAACTAACAAGCATGTCATGAAAGAACAAATACTGTATGATTCCATGTAGATGGGGAATCTAAGGGTTAAACTCCTAGGATCGGAAAATAGAATGTGGTTACCAGGGACTGTGGGGAAGGGGTCTTGGGGAGGTGTTGGTTTTGGTTATGCAAGATAAGGAAGTTCTTGAGATCTACCGTACAGCACAGTGCCTATAGTTCACAATGTTGTGTGGTGTCCTCAGAAATTTTCTAACAGACTACATGTTAGGTCCTTATCACCAGAAAAATTAAATAAGTACAGAAGGCAGGAGAAAACTTTTGGAGGGGATGGTATAGGCTTATGACATAGATCGTGGTGACAGTTTCACAGATGCCTACCTACCTCCCCACTCATCAAGTTGTGTACGTTAAATTTGCACAGCCTTTTCTATGTCAATTGTGCCTCAATTAAATAGTTTTTAAAAGAAATCCCATGAGCTCATTGCTAGAATGGAGGGATGAGCAAAGATTCGAAGGATGAACTTGGGAGCAATGAACTCTGCTGGTTGATGGGCACCCCACAGCAGTGAAGTCCAAATACGGTTCTTGAAGAAGAGCAGCAGTTACCATCGAGTGAGCTCTTACCCTGTGCGTGTTCTGTGCCGACCTTTCCATGCATTGGCTCCATGAATCACCACAGTCTTTGAAGTAGGTGCTGTTATTGACTCTGTTTTACAGATGGGGAAACTGAGTCCCAGAAGCTCTGGCTCCAGAGTCCACTCTCTGAAAGCGGAGACAGTCTAGGGTAACAGCTAGAGTCAAGACTCTGGGGCCAGACAGGTTGGGCTTGACTCCTGGCTTCTCCTCTTAGTACTTGTGTCCCTTCTGGAGAGTTCCTTGTGGTTCCTGTATCCTCATCTGTCAAATTAGTCATTACCTAATAACTTGTGGAGATCAGGTGACTTGAGATATCAGTGCCTATAGAACAGAGCCTGGCAGTGATGGAGGTGACAGTGACGCCATGTTGCCTCTCTTAGACTAAATAAGAGGATCTCAAGGTGTGGAGAGCAGATGGGGAAGAGCATCATGAAAAAGAGGGGACAGTATGAGAATCTGGGAAATGTTGCCAGTCTCATGAAGCGGCCCAGGTTTGGTCCCGTACATGGAGGTATTAATTGTTATTTTCTGGCGGCTTTTTAGGTCTTGAATCCAGACGACCCAGCTCCCCACTCATTGATATTAAACCCATCGAGTTTGGTGTCCTCAGTGCCAAAAAGGAGCCCATCCAGCCCTCGGTGCTCAGACGGACCTACACCCCAGATGACTATTTCAGAAAGTTCGAGCCCCAGCTCTACTCCCTCGACTCCAACAGTGACGACGTGGACTTTCTGACGGACGAGGAGATCTTGTCCAAGTACCAGCTGGGCATGCTGCACTTCAGCACCCAGTACGACCTGTTGCACAACCATCTGACCGTGAGGGTGATCGAGGCCAGGGACCTGCCACCCCCCATCTCCCATGATGGCTCACGCCAGGACATGGCCCACTCCAACCCCTACGTCAAGATCTGCCTCCTGCCGGACCAGAAGAACTCTAAGCAGACGGGGGTCAAACGCAAGACCCAGAAGCCCGTGTTTGAGGAGCGTTACACCTTCGAGATCCCCTTCCTAGAAGCGCAGAGGAGGACCCTGCTGCTGACCGTGGTGGATTTTGATAAGTTCTCCCGCCACTGTGTCATTGGGAAGGTGTCCGTACCTTTGTGCGAGGTTGACCTGGTGAAAGGCGGGCACTGGTGGAAGGCGCTGATCCCCAGTTCTCAGGTAAGCGGGTGAGTTTGCGCTGTTTCCTGGTGTCCAGGAACTTTAAAAAAGAAAACAAAACAAAAGATGACTTTTATTTTATTATTTAAATTGTCTTTGCATTTTAAAACCTTTTTATTTTGAAGTAATTTTTGACTTAGAAGAAGGTGCAAACACAACACAGAGGTCATGTGTTCTCTTCATCCAGCAACCCCAGCAGTAAATCGTACACAACCAGAGTGCGTTAGCGACACCAGGAAATTGACGTTGTCAACTCAACTACGGACTTTATTCGATTTTTGTGGGTTTTTACATGCATCACTGTGTGTGTGTGTGTGTGTGTATGTGTGTGTGTGTGTGTTCTATGAAATTGTATCACATGTATAGATTCCTGTAACCACCGCCACCCTGGGAGCTTTTTTGTCATCGGTACTGGCTTATTTAATAAGGACCATGATTGTCCAGGGTATGAAGTGATCAGTCATTTTGACTTTCAGAAATTGATTTGGGAAAAATAAAATGAAGGCTGAAGCACAGGATGATATATGGATGTTTTTCAGGCAAATTGTGAGTTTGGCTTCTTTCCCCCATCAGCCCACAGACGTGCGGTCGGCTGCTTGGGAAGCCACCCACGGACCAGGCTCTGTCCCCAGTGGGCTGATAGCGTCCCTCCCTTGGGCATTCTGTGGACTGGAGGATGACAGTGCACGTACTGTGGGTGGAAGGATGAGGTGGAAGCCCAGGGGAAGGAAAGGACCCAGCCGGTTGGAGGCCAGTCTGGTCCATTCATGCTGAGGGTGACGATTCTGTGTAATGTAGGCGAGATTATTTTGTGTCAGACACACCAAGGTGCTCTTCAAAGCTGAACTCTGCTGGCCAGGGATTTGAAGATCCAGCATCCCATCTGGGGGACGGGTTTTAAACATTGCTCCAGTGTGTGTGTGTGTGTGTGTGTGTGTGTGTGTGTCCGCGTGTGTCCGTTCAAAGACAGATTTATCCTTCTCTTAGTTTGGATTTCCCCAGAAGAAAACCCCAAGGCACAGGAAGTCATCTATTGGGGAGGTAATACCAGAAGAAGTACCAGGAGGCAGTGGGAAGGTCACATAAAGTATACATTTTCAGGCCCCCGCCACTGGGGCTGACTGGAGCTGTGAAACCGGAAGCCAGCGTGAGACACATGCTAGGAGGCTCTCCGCCTGAGGGGTGGAGGAGCCGGGGTGTTTATACACCAACTCCTGTCAGCCACCAAATGAGGGCAGTTGGGCAGTGGGGACCTTGCCTGGCATCGCTGGCCTGTTACAGTGGCTGGTAAAGAGATGGTTGACATCCCCAGGTACAAAAAGCAGACCTCTAGATCTGACAGCTGGACGCAGATGCGTGTGCGCTGAAGTGATGGGGACCAGGAGATGGTGGTCAAGGTGTTAGCTGTGCTTGTCTAATCCCATAGCCTCCTTCCCGTCACATGGTCAGGATGCATTGGATGCTCTCCATGTGCCCTCCTCAGTATGTGATCTCAGTGGGTTTGCAGCCATTGCGAAACTTAGGATTGAAGGAGGGAGACCCTCTCTGGACCAAATGACCTCTGTGTTGCCAGCCTGATTCTGCACGTCCACGAAAGACCCTGGACGTACAGAGAATCTGGGCATCCACACACCTTGCCCCCTCTAGGTCTGGGCTGAAATGTTACAATCTCAGCAAAGATTTCCTGGCACGGCTGCTCTTGTTCGAGTCTCCAGAAATCGGAGGCCGAGGCCAGGACGTGGGTGCAGGTGGTTTATTGGGGAGGTGATCCCAGGAAGCAGGAGTGAGGGGTGAGGAGATGCAGGGAAGGAGAGAACATCCATAGTCAGGGGTACTTCTCCAGGCTGCCGTTCTGGTCCCTGCGCATGGTCAGGTGGGCTCCCACGGCCCCACGGAGGGGCGGGGACAGAAAAGAGGAAGAGACCCGGTGTGCTGCCGTCTGCCTGGGCTGAGACCGTGCCCAGGCGGGACTTTGAGACCGTCTGTAGCTGGCACCGGAGGCGGCGTCTGCTGCCTCCCTCCGCTGCCATGGTAGCCCCCTCCCGAGGAGCTCCTCATCCCCCTCCCCTGCTTTTACTTTTCCCCACGACACTTACCATCCTCCCGCAGACCATATATTCCATGGTCTGCCCCCCCACGATCTTTGTCTCTTGTGTTCAGTTCTCTGCGGCAAGCACCTACAACAGCGCCTGGCATGTGGTAGTGGCTCATAATGGTTGTTGAATGAATGAAGGATGGAAGGAAGGAAGGTTCCCCCCAAGTGAATTTTTTTTCCCGCCTGCTACCCTCCCCTCCCTTCCTCCTCCTCCTCCTCCTTCCTTCTCACTCAAAGAAAGTCTCATGGAAACTGACGGAGAGAAGAGCAGACTCTTATCTCCCCTTTCAAGGCGGCTCTGGAATTTATGCTTTGGGGGTCCCTGTCTGGCTTGGTTGGAATTTATACTCTGTGAGTAGAAAGGCCAGTTTTCTGAGGTTGGGTTCCCTGAAAGCAGAGCTTGAGACAAGGATTTGGCTGTGGATTAGTTTGCAGGGCCGCTGTGACAAAACGTCACAAATTAGAGGTTTAAAACGACAGAAATGTACTGTCTCACAGTCTGGATGTAAGAAGTTCGAAAGCAAGGCCACGCTTCCTCTGAAACCTGTAGGGAGAATCCTTCCTTATCTCTTTCTGGCGTCTGGTGGTCACTTCAGTCTCTGCCTCCGTCACACGTGACCTCTCTGTGTGTCTGTGTCTTCTCGCTTCATATAAGGACACCGGGGGCCCACCCTACTCCATTATGTTCCCATTTCAAATAATTACATCTGCAACAACCCTGTTTCCAAATAAGGTCTCACATTCGGAGGTGCTGGGGGGTTTAGATGATAACATATCTTTTGGGGGGGGTGTCGTTTAGCCCAAACCTGAATGTAGAACACCTTGCAGGAGAGGGAAGAGAGCCGTCTAGGGAAAGGGTGCGAGCCCAGCAAGGACATGGTCTTAACCAGGCCTGGCCTCGGCCTGATCTGTGGTGGGGAGGGGACTCCGGATCGTGGGACGGCGCTGCAGTGTCCTTCCTCTTTCAGACCGGGAGCCAGCCTTTCGTACTCCCGTATCTGCCCGTCGTGGGTTGGCACGAGCCTGGGAAATCTGCTCTGCAGCTGGGCAGCCACGGGCCGCCTTAAAGCTTCTGTCCTACAGAACAGGGGTCCTGAGCCAGGGACACTTTTGTTCTTGGGACACTGGACAGCGCTGGGCATCATTTTGGGTTTGGTGAGCGGAGATCAGGATGCTGTAAATATCTTCTCGACACAGGACAGCCCCCAGCATGAGGAATGGTCTCACCCAAGACGTGTGCAGTGCCAGCATGAGAAAGCCCACTCTGAAGAATGGGAGAGTGGAGGCTCGAGGCCCCCCAGGGACTGCCATGCAGGCAAGGCGAGAGCAGGGCTGGGGAGCCCTCTTCCAGGCCAAATGGTTGTTGGGAAGCGGGGAGAGCCGGGGGCCCAGGGTGTTAGGAGCAGGTATCAGGAAACTCTCGTTTTTCATTCCATATGTGGAAAAGGAGATACAGGTTCTGAACAAAAATGCACATTGAGCAAAGTAGGCCTGCATCGGGGACAGAAAACAAAATCCTCACGCACTGTGTTACTGAGGCCATCGGGTGTCAATGCTGATTTTCGCTGCAGGCCAGTGCCTCCCTTCGCCAAAGCGCCTGGGGTCACTTGAATGGGCGGGAAGATGCAGCGGTGGAATGAGGGGAAGGCAGCGCTCCAGTGCTGTTACTAGCCTACCTCGATGGTGTGGGATCAGTGGGACTCTCAGTGTCTAGTTCTACATTCCGCACCTTGGGTTCTGCGCCTTGGGGAGCCCGCGAGAACAGGGGGCTGGTGGGGCCAGCACTTAGGCATCCTCTGGCTCCCCGCGGACTGTCCCAGCTGGTTGGTGGCTTTGAACATTGTGTCTTTGATCCTGACATTCAGGAAGCTAATAGCCAACGGAGCTACTGTAAATTGTGGGGACTTGTTGATAAAGCCTGGCTAGGAGCTCGGGAAAAGGAGGACAGAGGAATAAGAAGCCTATGGGGTGATCAGACAGGTGTGAAGGGACTCTTACAGCTGGGAGAAAGTCTGCTTCTCCAAGTGGACCGCAGTCAATCGACACTTTGGCCATTAAAGGTGAAATCCGTGTAAATCTTTAAAAAAACTGTTAGTAATGATGACAAAACACACAAGACAAGATTTACCAACGTATCCATTTTTTAAGTGTACATTTCAGTCGTGTTGAGTACATTCACGGCGTAATACAGCCATCACCGCTGTCCGTCTCCAGAGCTCTTTCCATCTTGCAAACCTGAAACTTTATATCCATTAGACAGTAGCCCCTGGCCCCTAGCTCGCAGCACCTGGCTGTCACCATTCCTGTGGCTCTCTGAGTCACAGGTGCCGTGTAAGGGGAGGCACGCAGTGTTTGTCTTTTGTGACTGGCTTATTTCACTCGGCACAGTGTCCTTGAAGTTCAACTATGTTGTAGCCGGTGTCCGAACTCCCTTCCTTTTGAAGGCTGAGTAATATCCCTTTATATGTATATACCTCATTTTGTTTGTCAATTCATTTGTCAGTGGATTGTCGTTTCCACCCTTTTAGTTATTGTGATATATATTATAGTATATATTGTGATACGTTCGTTTATAATATGATGTGTTATTATGACATGTAAGTATATAATATAATGCTATAGCATATGATAATAGTATGAATAATATTGCTGTGAACATGGGCGTATACATATTTCTTCAGTCCTTTTTTAACCCAGAAAAATATCCAAGGATAAAGGCAGTTTATTTTCTCCTAAGATCATGGGGCTTTGGGAAGGATGGGCAATGTTGTGGGGAGAGGAGGTGCCCCATGGACATAGCGAGAACCTCGCAAAACGTTAGAAAGGACCAAGTTCCTGGGGTGCCTGGGTGGTTCAGCCAGTTAAGCATCTATCTGACTCTTGATTTCAGCTCAGGTCATGATCCCAGGGTCGTGGGGTTGAGCCCCACATCGGGCTCCAAGCTAAGCATGAAGCCTGCTTATGATTCTCTCTCTCTCTCTCTCTCTCTCTCTCTCTCTCTCTCTCCCCCCTCTCTCCCTCTCTCCCTCTCTCCCTCTCTCCCTCTCTTCCTCTCTCCCTCTCTCCCTCTTTGCCTCTCTCCCTCTCTCTTTCTCTGCCCCACTTGCTCTCTCTCCTCCCTCTAAGGTAGGTAGGTAGGGAGGTAGGGAGATAGATAGATAAATGGACCAGAGTTCTTACTCCAGCTTGTAGCTGGAATCCTGTAACCTGTGGGTCTTGCTTTGGTTGTGCCCAGGCAGAGACACATTACCTACAACCTTCCACCACTTACAGCGCATCTGTACAGAGCTAAACTCTTCACAGGAGAAAGTACTTTTTGGAAGTGAAAGTCCCTCAGACTGGGGGGAAATGATAATTATTTTGACCCCGTAAATTCACAACACAAGTATTATACCTATAAAATACTTTTTCATTAATTTAGTCGTTGAACACTTGTCAGGAGCCAATCAGGTTCTAGGGTCTGGGATTTCTTTCTTTCTTTTTTTTTTTTTAAGTTTATTTATTTTGAGAGAGAGAGAGCGCGCGTGCGCCCACACAAGCAGGGGAGAGTCAGAGAGGAGGAGAGACAGAATCCTAAGCAGTCTCTGTACCGTCAGCATGGCAGGGGCTGGGATTTCTGATGAAAGTCAGTATCTACTGTGAGCCACGCAGGGCTCTAAATGATTTACCTGTGCGAATTCATTTATCCTAACGGGACCGTTTTATAAAGGAGGAAACTGTGGGGGCGCCTGGGTGGCTCAGTCAGTTAAGCATCCAGCTTTGGCTCAGGTCATGATCTCACGGTTCTTGGGTTTGAGCCCCGCATTGGGCTCTGTGCTGACAGCTCAGAGCCTGGAGCCTATTTCGGATTCTGTGTTTCCCTCTCTCTCTGACCCTCCCCTGCTCACTCTCTCTCGCTCTCACTCAGAAATAAATTAAAAAAAAAAACATTAAAGGAAGAAACTGGGCAGAGAGAAGTTACGTAATTAGTCTGTGCGTCTAAGTGGTAGGACTGAGGCTGTTTGACTTAACGAGTGGCGTGCTGTAACCACGGCATTATATCGGTTCTCCAAGGCAAGCCAAACCAAGTCCCTGTCCTCATGGAGTTGACATTCTGGTGGAAGGAGGTGTGTAGCAAATAAATGAGTTAGCAAATAATGCCGTGTTTCACCATCAATGCCAAGAGAGAAAACAAAGTAGGATATGGGGCTGGAGAGGGAGGGCTAGGTGGTGAGGGCAGGGAAGCTATTTTAAATGGGTGAGCTACACGGAGTAAGGGGGTGAGCCTGGAGGATGTTTGGGGGAAGAGCATTCTAAACAGTGAGTGGAGGAAGTGCAAAGGCCCTGAGGCAGGAGCTAGTTTGGCACATTGACAACTGGAGTAGCGTGAGTGAGGGGGAGAGCTGAGAGGACATGAAGTTGAATTGGTATAAAAGGTCACTTCATATCCATCTTAGGGCTAAAAGTATAGGTGAAGACTTGAATTTTATTCCTAAGTATGATGGCAAGTCCTGGAGAGTTTTGAGAAGGAGAGGTGACCCGGTCAGGCTGTACTGGAGAAAAATCACTGGGGGACAAGATACTTATATCCAAAATATATAAAGAACTCCAAGGACTCAAAAGAAAAAAATTCCAGTTTTAAAATGGGCAACAGTTTTGAACAGGAGCTCCACCAAAAAAGATACATACAGATGGTCTATAGGCACATGGAAGGGTGCTTGACATCATGAGTCATCAGAGAGCTGCAGATTAAAACCACGGTGGAATA
Organism: Hyaena hyaena; assembly: GCF_003009895.1. Lineage (NCBI taxonomy): Eukaryota > Metazoa > Chordata > Mammalia > Carnivora > Hyaenidae > Hyaena > Hyaena hyaena. Next base: position 503,673 of record NW_024081182.1, on the reverse strand, counting down.
CCACCACACACCGACCTAGAAGTTACACAGACCGACATCACCAAATGTTGGTGAGGATGTGGAGTAACTGGAATTCTCAGACAATGGGTGGAATAACCACTTAAGAAGAAGTTCTAGTAGTTTTTGTGAAACTAAACATTCCTCTACCCCCATGATCCCACCCTGACACCCCTAGGTATTTATCTAAGAGAGATGACAATGTTATGTCCACACAAAAAAATTGCACACACATTGTCACAGCCGCTTTACGTGTCCCAGGCCCCAGACCTGGCACAGCCAGGTGTCCCATCTACAGGATGAAGGGTAACAAACGATAGGATATTCATGTAATGCAACATTATTCAGCAATAAGAAGGAACAAAGTACTGATATTCACAACAGCATGGATGAGTGTCACAAACAGTATGACAAGGGGAACATTGTTGAGCAGCCATTACGCTAAGTAGCAGCCAGACCCAGGAGAGCACGTCTGTATGACTGCCTCTATATGCAGTTTGAGAACCCACAACTAATCATGGTGAAAAGTCAGAACAGTGGTTATGGGAAGTGACCAGTAGCGGCGGGGATCGAACGGAAGGGAGCGAGAGGGATACTTCTGGACTAATAGTGAAGTTCTACATCCTGATAGGACTTTGATGCCCAGGTGTGTGCATTTGTCCAACTCACGTGGTACACTTAAGGTTCGGGCATCTTGTCCTACACAAGTGTTCTCTGCGCACACACGCAAAACCCCAAAGAGCTGTAAACACATATTGAACTCTGGTTACTGATCTGCCTCCCTGAAGTGTTTCAGGGAGAAGCGTACCGATGTCTGTAACTGATTTTAACATGCCTTCCAAAAAGATCGTTAGATATGCAATAGGGCAAGTATAGCACATTTTAAAAACATTAATGTAGAATTATCAATAACTGCACCGCAGAAGTGAGGTGATGTGTATAAAGGAGGTGAATGCACAGGTCTTTCAGCCCTTCTGTATTTAACTGTCTTTATAGTAAAATACTGGGATGCAAAGGGAGAAGAAAGCAGAGGCACAGTTAGGAGTCATTTGCTAGGGTCTTGTAGAGAGGAGGTGATGTCCCCAATCTGCGTGTAAGGTACAGGGGCATGAGGGACCAGAGACTATTTAAAGGGCACAACCTTTGGAGCATCTGGGTGGCTCAGTCAATTAAGCGTCCGACTTCGGCTCAGGTTATGATCTCACAGTTTGTAGGTTCGAGCCCAATACCGGGCTCTGCTGACAGCTTAGAGCCTGGAGCCTGCCTCCGATTCTGTATCTCCTCTCTCTCTGCCCCTCCCCTGCTTGCACTTACTCTCTCTCAAAAATAAACATTTAAAAACATTAAAAAATAAAGGCACAATCTTTGATGTCCAGGACCAAGCCTTAGACACTGGGCTCTGGCTTCGGGGCGATGTGGACGAGGCTGCCTGACAGAGCCAGGATTTTGCCATCGTGCTGACCTTATTTTCACAAGCAGTGGTGGCTCCCAGGCTTCAGCCTCACTGATTCCAATGTCCTGAGTCTTGGATGAATCGCACTTCAGCGAACGTGCTGGGGGATTGTAAATGCAGGAGATTCTAAATGTGGTCCTCCTGCTGAGCGACGCCGGTGGCTGGGGGCAAGTGGGAAGGGTTAGCTGCCCAGGCTGGGCATACGAGTCCGCAGCATGGCTCTGCTGCTCACTGGTCGGCTGTTGTGACTGTTGAAGGAGCCGAGTGCCCCACGCAGGCTGCCATTAGGATTCTGTTTTATGGAGCCATTTGGGAAGGAGCAGACTCAGGGTAGAGTGCTCGTAAATGTTCTTGAGGGATAATTCTCAGTCGCGCAGGGGTGTAGCATCTTTTATTACAAAGCCAGATTTCCCACTGAGGAGAAATGTTTGATTTGCGCTCAGAAGAAAATGTGTTTAGTCAAAAGTGATATTTGCACACTGAAATGCTGGATATTTATGTTTCTGAAAATTGCTTTAGCCGGAGATTTGCTCGGACCAAAGGAACGCCTTTTAGATCTTCGATGCCTAGTTTTCAGGGTCTGGTGGCTTAGGAAGTGAAGTCTGTGCATACTGCCTTCGTCAGGTAAGATTCAGAGACTCATATTGGGCAATAAATGTGTTCTGGGTGCTCACACATGCTGGACCCCGGGCTGGGTGCCGTACTTACACTACCCTCCCGGATGGACAGTAATGGCACCTGCATTTCATAGATGGGGACCCTGAGGCTGAGAGAGATTGAGGAACTTACCTATGGTTGCACAGCTGGATTGGGGACTTGAACCTGAGACTGACTCTAAGCCCATGTCCATAACCACAGGAAATGATCTATTTAGGAGAAAACCCTGGCCAATGACTTTGTAAACTGACCTCACCCCGTGTAACTTGAGCATGAGAAGACCGTCTCTCTCATGAGTGTAACCACATTTCTATACGAATATGTGCCTTTCTTCCTTCTACCCTTGGAGTTATCCCCTTAGAAGGAATTCTGCGTTTGCTTGGAGCCTATTTTGGAAAGGCTTCAGAGTCCAGGGTCATACTTGTGCCTTTCCTCAGGAGCACCAGACTGATGGGATGTTTGAAAATGTCCATAGGACAGTCTGATTTGGTGACCAAGATAGGTGTCAGTGGCGGAACTGCCTGTTTCTTAATTGAGAATAGAAAAAAAAAATTGTGTCTTTGAGGTAAAGAGAGGAAGTGTCTTGGATGGCCCTCAAAATGTCTATTTTCATCAGGAATCTTGGTTAAAATGGACAGAACCAGGGCAGCTGGGTGGCTCAGTCGTTTAAACATCCATCCCTTCTTTTTTTTTAACGTTTATTTATTTTTGAGAGACAGAGAGACAGATCACGAGCTGGGGCGGGGCAGAGAAAGGAGGAGACAGAATGCGAAGCAGGCTCCGGGCTCCGAGCTGTCAGCACAGAGCCCGATGCGGGGCTCGAAGTCGCAGGAGATCATGACCTGAGCCGAAGTCGGATGCTTAACTGACTGAGCCACCTGGGTGCCCCCAACTCCGGCCTTTTTTTTTTTTTTTTTTTTTTAAATAAGCATCCATCTCTTTCTGCTCAGATCATCATCTCTTGGTTCATGAGATTAAGTCCCATGTCGGGCTCTGCACTGGCAGTGTGGAGCCTGCTTAGGACTCTCTCTTTCTTTCCCTCCCAGCCCCCATCTCAAAATGAATAAATCTTAAAAAAGAAAAACCTGACAGAACCCATCTCAAACTAGCTTTGGTCAGAGGGGAAGGTTTGTGGTAGTGTGGGCTCCCGGCGCTACTGGCTCTAGGAAATGGGTGGTGCCCCGAGAATCTTTCTCAGCCGAATGTTCCTCAGCTCTGCCTGCCTCCATTGCTTTTTCTCCCAGGAAGCCCCTTCCTGTGCCCAAGCACAGGCGGCCACAGCTGCCCCAGGCTGAGCTCCCACCAGCTAGGCTGTACGTGTGGGAGGAGACGTCCTCTCTTCTAGAAGTTCCAGAAGCCCCAGGGAGGATTCCCAGGGGCCTGTCCTTCCTTGAGTCCTGCCTCGTCCACATGGTCGAAGAAGGCTTGTCACCACGTCCACATGTCAGCCTGTCGCCGCCAAAGCGGTTCAGTTCTTTCTTTGTTACTGTTGCCGTTTCCCTGGCTAACGCACTGAAGGACCTTGGCGGGCAGGGGTTCAAGACCTGGCCCTGGTAGCAGGCAGATGTCACCTCTCGGAAGTTCCCAGAAATAGAGGGGAAGGGCGTGGCCCTGGGCGTGTGCCCCATGGCCTTTAGCTGTTGGGCTCCCTTCCCTGGAGGACCAGCTCTCCAGGATGGGTCCTGATCAGATGGCCCAACCCCACTGCCTTCTCTGGGGCTCACTGGCCACCGGAAAGTCATCTGTGACCTGGCCTGGGCTCCCCTAGAAGCAGACCCCGAGACCAGGATTTGAGTGCAAGTATTTTGTTTGGGGGTGCTGCTGAGAAAAGCCAGCAGGGAAGCGGGGGAGTGAGACTTGTAATACGGGTCGTGTTATCAGGCAGGTGACTGCGTGGGTCACCTCGGTGTAGGGGCGAGGGCGCCAGGGCCTGTGTTCCCCCGCTCCCGGCAGGCGCAGGTGGAGGGCTGCTTCCAGGAACCTTTAATTCCCTGGGCCCCTCCAGCCTGCTTCGTGGACGTGCAGAGAGAGGGCTCTGGTGGCCGGGGAGACTGCTGCGGGGACAGACGGTGCTGGTGGCAGGGGCTCGGCCGTGTGGGAGCTGGGGCGGCTCTTGGCAGCCGTCTCTCTGGGCTTTGGGGTGGGTGGGCAGGGACAGTCCTCAGCTTTACCCACTCGGTGTCTCCTCTGCTTACAGAGATGGGGGCGGGGGTGGCTTTGAGCACTGCAGGGTCCCCCCTCTGTGTCTAAAAATCCCCGAGGGAGGTGCTGGGCCCCACTTGTTGCTGGCTCCGTAGTACCTGTGTCTTTCCCCAGCCCCGGGCCCAGGAGGCCAAAGGAAAGGTTCCCCCTCTGCGCCCTGTTGATGTTCCCATGATGTCAGCTTCCGCTGTTACTTACTCTCGGTATTTGCGGCACGTAGAAAGAACTTGGTAGATGGTTTTTGAACTGAGTAAATATTGTTGTGTAAAGAGTGTTAGCTTTAGAGTTAGACTGACCTGGTCAAGGTCCCGGCTTCACCCTTTACCAGCTGTGTGAACTTGAGTCCAACTCCTCAACTGTAAATAAGGGATAATAAGGCGGTGCTTACGGCATAGGGACTTGGGGCAGATGATAATAAAGAGAGCTGACCCTGACATGGCGCTCACTGTGTGACCCTGACATAGCACTCACTGTGTGACCCGCGTGGTGCAAAGCGTTTCTATTGTATTAACTATTGTTATCATCCCATTTTATAGATGGGGAAAACTGAGGCATGCATTAAGTAACATGCCCACGTCCACAGAACTGGGATTTGTACCCAGGCTGTCCAGCTCCAGAGGCTGTCCTTTTAGCCCCTATTTGCCACCACATTACATCTCGATAAACCAAGATCAGGCAGGCAAAGCATTTGGCATATAATATACGCTGAGTAAGTATTAACTGGGAGCTCATGCACTGGGAAGGAGGAGGGTGGAAGCTAAAAAGAGAGAGGAGAAGAGGTTGGGAAGCAAGTCAAATCGAGGCCATGAGGAATTGGCCATATAGGGTCCGATTTGTGTTTCAGTATATACTGTGGTCTTACCATGTCTCGGGCAGACAGAGATGGGAAGAATTGAGGACATCTTTTCAAAGGTAAAATAGCTGTTGATTTAGGCATCCAGAGTTGTGTTGGTTGGGCCAGGTTCCTGGAAACTGCCGGGAGTGGTACCCGCCCCCAGCCTCTCCTGACTGCATGTTGTATTTTGAGATCGCTCACCACCTGATACCCTAACAGACCAGGCCCTCCACAAGGCAAATGTCAGGTTTTTAATGAGCATCCCTCTTTAAGCTGTTGTCAGCCTTGACCCTCTCAGTCGGATCCTGGCCTCTGTGTGTGTTAAAAGGGTTTCCTGTCCAGGTTTTGGTGAACAGCCATTTTTTGGCAACGCTGTGCAGCCAGGGCCAGGCCCAGACCAGAGCCTTAGAAGACAGCATTAACTAAAAGTTTCTTTTCATGTAGTCCTTCCTGTTTTCCTCCTTCTAGAAGAGAAGTGGAGTTTACCTTTCAGATCTCAACATGAATGTTTGATTCCTAGTTATAATGTGAACTAGAAGGGGAACCAGCAATGATCTGGACCAAGCCTATTTTCTAGATGAGAAGACTGTAGCACAGAGTGGTTGAGTGACTTGTCCAAGGTCACACAGCTTTCAGTGACAGCTTTCAGTGACAGCTTTCAGAGACTATTAGTTGCCTGACTTTGAGGTGGTGGGGGTCTTGCTGCTGTGCCACACTCCTTCACTCCACAAGGGAAGGAATCCATGGTGACTAAGTACAGGCCTTGGAATATACAGACCTAGGTTCAAGTCCTGCTTTTTATACCCTCTAGAGGTGTGGGCCTGGAAGAATTATCTTACCATCTCTAGGCCTTGGTTTCTTTGTCCATAAAGTGGGGATGATAGAGATGCTGAAACTAGCTTGCACCAGCTCACAGAGCTCATTTTAAGTTGTCGGGAATTTCGCAAGCCGATCGACTTCACATCGAAGTCAGCCCTTGTGTATGGAATTGACAGATACTACAAGTCAGAGCCTTTTCCCCTCCTGGAGGGTTAAGTTCCACATACCGCACATCATAGTGGTACTTATTTCAGGGTGTTCCCCCACCACCACCTGGCCTGAGAGGGCCCCTTGGGGCTCAAAGCACAGGGCCTGATCTATGTATACAGTTGCGTCCTATAAAGAGTACAGCCCCAGCCATCTCACAGATCCTCAGGCCAGAGTCAGCCCAGCCACTCCCAGTGGTGTGACCTGGGGCACTGACCCATTGTCCTGAAAATAATGGTGACTGGTTGACTTTTCCTGAGTCTTCCCATTGACCAGTATTGTTTTAGGGCTTTCCCTATAAATTTGAAAATCACCCAGGGACTGTCATTATCTCTATTTTTCATTAAAAAAAAAAATGAGGCATGGTGCGCCTGGATGGCTCAGTTGGTAGAGCATGGGACTCTGGATGTCAGGGTCGTGAGTTTGAGCCCCACTTTGGGGGCAGAGATGACTTAAAAACAAACAAACAAACAAACAACAACTTAAAAAGAAAGCAAGAAAATAATTTAAAAAAATTAAAACCCTGGGGCCCAGAAAGTCTGAAGTAACTTGCCCAAGGCCGTGCAGTCAGTGAATGGAGCAGTCTGCATTCGAAGTCTGGCATCTGCTCCTGGCCTCCACCCTCTCTGTCTCTGAAGCTCAGCTTCCTTCTGGCAGGAAAAGCTAATTCGAGCTCAAGAGTTGCGGTGAGGGTTGCACAGCATTCACACAGGCCCTGGGCCATCGCACGGCCTCTGCTAACATGCACTTACTGCTGTAAGCCCTAAGTAAATGTTGCTGGCAGACTGTGTAGTTGTGCTAAAATCTTCTCAGCTAAGGGACCGTGACTCAGTTTGACCAAGGAGATCAAAGCAACATTGGCCAGCAAGGGATTTGTCAAACCCCAGGAGTGGTTGAGAAGATGAGGCTGTAGCTCTTAAGTGCCTGGAGGGTGGGTGGTCCTAGTGTCTGGTGGTTGGCTTCAGAGAGAATGCTGGGGCTCTGTTCAGAGAGGGAGAGGTGGAAGTCTTCAGTGGGCCGTTGCCATTGACTGAGCCTGAACCCATGGCAGGTTCTGGGGCTACAGGCAAGAGGGAGAGCTGGTCCCTTCCCTCAAGACTTGTCGATGGAACAGATGGTGAGCATTTGTCAATACTTCCTGTTCCCTGACACCTTGCGAAGGAAGCATTTTCCATACATGACCCCATTGCATCATACAAGCCTTGAGGGACAGTGAACATCCCCATTTGACACATGAGGAAACTGAGGTTCCAGTCAGTGAATGATTTGCCTCAGATGTTCATGGAGTCAGAGGCGGAGCCAGGGCTTGAACATAGGTGACTCGAGCTCAGTACTTCCTCGTTTCCTGGAGTGGCCTCTGAGAAACAGCCATGGCCCTCAGTGACGAGGACGCGAAGTGGAAATTCGTGGAGTCCTGAGAGAAGGGCTTTCAGTGCAAGCAGCCGCAGAATGGACCGGCCATCTGGAGGGAAATGAGATGTAAAATGATACCGACTCACTAGCTGCTGGGCTCTCAGTTCTTCCCATATATTAACCCATTGGATTCTTTCATCATGTTCATCAGAACGGGTAGGTGTTCTTACTATCCCATTGTGCAGAGAAGAACATGGAGGCTGAGGAGTTGAGAACCTGGTCACACGGTGAATGGTAGAGCCGACATTCCTCCCCGGCTCCCTGCGAGGAAAGGAGGGCAGTTTTGAGAGGCCCGTGGGGCAGGTCATAGAAGCCAAGGAGGAATTGAACCGCAAGGCACCTGGGCAGTTCTGAGACCTTCCTGAGCACAGCTCCATGGACTCCTCTCTGTGGGGTCGAATGCCCAGGGTCAGCCCCGCCCAAACCACAGCCAAAGCCGGTCTGATACCAGAGTAAGCGGGAACCATGCTGAACAGACAGAAACAACATTTACTGCCTCTAGGGTCCCCCCACCCCCAAACTGAGACTGAGAGAAAGTGCGGTTGTTTAATAAGAGGGTTTCTGAAGGCAGCTGACGTAAGAAAGCAAAGTCGCTACAGGAATGCCTGTGCTTTTCTTGCTTTTTTCTAAAATTGATCACTAGGTGTGTTAGACTCTTACCATGTGCCAGGCCCTGAACTAGGTAAGAGGGTGGGCTTTGAAGTTCAAATCCTGACTTGAGCACGTATACCTTCATCCATTCAGTAAATATTTACTGAGCTCTCATGCAGGATGCTCATGTTATCACAGGGGATACTCACTGTGTGACCTTGGGAAAATTACTTGCCTTCTCTGAGCCTCAGTTTTCAGTAGGGGACAGCGGGGGAAAAAGCCAAAGAGCACAGTTGTCAAAAGTGCACAATCTGGGGCACCTGGGTGGCTCAGTGGGTTAAGCGTCCGACTTCAGCTCAGGTCATGATCCTGCAGTCTGTGAGTTCAAACCCAGCATCCGACTCTGCGCTAACAGCTCGGAGCCTGGAGCCCGCTTTGTAATTTGTGTCTCCCTCTCTCTCTCCCCTCGCCTGCCCATGCTCTGTCTCACTTTCCCTCCCTCTCCAAAAAAAAAAAAGCAAAGCACAATCTGGAACCAGCCTCCTTAGGCTCATACCGTATAAGGTGTTTTTACTCCTAACACTTCTGACACTAAATGTATGGAGTGTTTTCTTCACACCAACACATTCCGCGTTTGTCCAGACAGCAGCAGAGTGTCCTACAACTTGGTCCAGTCCTGATGCTCACTGCCTGGGGTTCGTTCACATCCCACAGTCGAAGGGCTCAGTCTCACCAGATGGCCTCCGTCACAGATGCCAGTTGCAAGTCCCAGGTTGTCCCCATGCTTTGACTGACCCAGCTATAAAGCAGGGGTTCTCCTGACTTCTGCCTCAGCTTCCCGTAATTTGTGAGGATTGCTCACAAGGCTCAGGAAGACACTTTACTGTTCGTTTATTTGAAAGGATATAAACTCAGGCGCGGCCAGATGGAAGTGACACGTAAGGCAAGGTATGGGGTGGGGGGCGCACGGAGCTTCCATTCCCTGTCGGGGTCCACCATCCTCCCAGCACCTCAACCTGCTAACTCAGAAGCTCTCTAAACCCTGTTATTTAGGAGGGTTTTTTAAAAAATATTTTTTATTTATTATTTTTTTATTATTTTTATTTATTTCTAGGAGAGAGAGAGAGACAGCGTGAGCAGGGGAGGGTCAGGGAGAGAGGGAGACACAGACTCTGAAATAGGCTCCAGGCTCTGAGCTGTCAGCACAGAGCCCGACACGGGGCTCGAACCCACGAACCGTGAGATCATGCCCTGAGCTGAAGTCAGATGCTCAACCAGCTGATCCACCCAGGCGCCCCTTAAATATTTTTAAATGTTTATTTATTTTTGAGACAGAGAGAAACAAGAGTGTAAGTGGGGGAGGAGCAGAGAGAGAGGGAGACACAGAATCCGAAGCAGGCTCCAGGCTCCGAGCTGTCAGCACAGAGCCTGACGCAGGGCTCAAACCCTCAAATCTGAGCTGAAGTCGAATGCTTAACCAACTGAGCCACCCAGGTGCCTAAGAGGTTTTTTTAAAATGGAAGTTTCATTACATAAGCATGATTATTTACATCACTGGCCATTGGCGATTGAACTCAGCCTCTACCCCACCCCCTCCCCAGAGTCCCAACTCTCTGATTGTGCCTTGGTTTCTCTAGCAGCCAGCCTTCTTCCTGAAACTATGTAGGGACCCCCAGCCCGTAGTCATCTCATTAGCAAACACAAGACCCTCTTATCTCCCCAGAGAGTCCAAGGGTATTAAAAGCTGTACGCCAGAAACTACGGACAAAAACCCAAATATGTATCTCATTTTGGATCACACGCTGGCTCTGCCCCCTGCTCACTGTGGGATGGTGGGCGCATGGCTTGACCATCCATTGTCTCCCTTTCCTCGTATGTACAGTGAGGATATGTCGTCCCTCTCTGAGAGGGCCGTAGTGACGATCAAATGGGAAACTAAAGGGACACACTCAGAATGCTGTGCGTGGCATGAAGTTGCCAAGAAACACTATAATGTAAGAAGAAAAGGTGACCAGGAGCTGAATTCTGGGGAAAGCTGCACTTCAGGGCCAAAAAAAAGGAATAAGAACAATAAAGACCGAACAGTGGAAGCTAGGAGGTAAGGGGAAACCCAGGAAGGACCACTGTGATGCCAACCAACAGAAGAATTTAAAAAAGAGCTATTCTCTGCTAGAATGTCGTGGGGTGTATATTACGTTCCCCGTTTTTCCCAGGACAGGAAATGGGGCCCAGAGAGGTTGAGCAGCACATCCAAGTCCACACAGTCAGGACATGCTCGAGCTGGTGTTGAAAGGTAGCCTGTGACCTCATTCTTCTGCACAATCTGCCACCGTGTTAGTGTCCTGGAGCTGCCGTCACGGGCTCCACAGATCGGGTGGCCTGACGCCACAGGAATTAATTCTTTTGCAGCTCTGGGGTCTGGGAGTCCAAACTTAAGGTGTTGGCAGGGGCTCCTTTCCGGAGGCACCGAGGGAGATTCTGTTCCATGCCTTTGTCCTAGCTTGCAGTGACAGGTGGTTCTTGGCATATAGATGCAGCCCCTGGGTCTCTGCGTCTGTCATCACATGGTGTTCTTCTCTGACTGTGTCTGTCTTATAAGGACACCAATTATGTTGGATTCTGGGGCCACCATACTCTCAGGAACTGCGTTATAGGGACCTTGACTATCTTGCTCACTTCTGGGTCCTTGGTGTCTAGCACAGGATAACCAATGAGCGCCTACTGTATGCTAGCCCTGTGCCCTACATGTGGTAGATACTCTATAAATATCTATTGACAGGACACCCGGGCTGGATCTGAAGTTGGATAGGTGTTGGGGAGACACAGAGAAGCAGAGGGGGACTTTCCACACAAAAATGGAATGAGCAGATGGTGGAAGGGTCTGGGGGGCCGGGCCCTTTTGGCTCAAAATCTCTCCCTTAGCTGCTAGAACTTCTCTCATCCACTTCCCCATAAGTGCCCTGGCCTTTCCGGGGGGCTGTTCCTCCTACTAGAGGGAGATTCTCCCTTAACATAATTCTGTCCACTGTTTGTCCTTTGTTATGGACACTGGGTAGCTGGAGACACGGCTTCATGCTCTTGTTTCAGGTTTGGGTGGATGGTGTTGCGTGTTGTGGAGTGATCTCTGTTAGACCAGCTGACTTTGCTAGAAGCTCTTCTCTGAGAGTTCAGTTGAAGAGTCAAGACCTCACTCTTTCCAAGATACCTGAGTGGATCTGAAGTATGTTGACTGAATTTAGATGGCCACTGAGTGCTAGACAGACACTCTCCATATCAAAAGACTGAGCTTCTCTCCCATCTCCCTTGGAAGGCTTAGCTTCATCTGCAGGATATAAGCAAATGTTTCTCTCCGTCAGTATTCATCAGGAGTCTCCTCTGTACCTGGAGAGATGGGCAGAGTCATATAAAATCACTACCCTCAATGAGGTCATTGCCTCATGGGGCAGAAAGACAGGAGAAAAGGTGGTGACTGCCTCAAAAATTGAAAACAGAGCCTTACCTCACACCATATACCAAAATCAAGTCCAGATGGTCCAAGGATTTACATTTGAAAGGCCAAACTTTTAGAAGGAAAAAAAAAAAAAGAATATCTTTACAACCTTAGCATAACAAAGCACTTCTAAAAGAGTCATAAAGGGGGTGCCTGGGTGGCTCAGTTGGTTAAGCGTCTGACTTCGGCTCAGGTCAGATCTCATGGTTCATGGGTTCAAGCCCCGCATCAGGCTCTGTGCTGACAACTCAGAGCCTAGAGCCTGCTTCGGATTCTGTCTCCCTCTCTCTCTGCCCCTCCCCCCGCTCATGCTCTGTCTCTCTCTGTCTCAAAAATAAATAAACTATATAAAAAAAAAGTCATAAAGTACCAACCGTGGAAGAAAAAGATGGGTGCATTCTATCATGTTAAAATTATGCACTCTGCTCATCAGAAAATACAGTAAAAATATTTTTTTTAAAAGACAAGCCACAAACTGGGAAGGTATGTTTGTTATACACATATATTAGTTTACTGGGGCTGTTGTAACAAAGTACTAAAAACTGAGTGGCTTAAACAACAGACATTTAGGGGCACCTGGGTGGCTTAGTCGGTTAAGCATCCGACTTTTGCTTGGGTCATGATCTCACGGTTCGTGGGTTCGAGCCTCGCATCGGGCTCTGTGCTGACTGCCAGTTCAGAGCCTGGAGCCTGTTTCAGTCTGTGACTCCCTCTCTCTCTGACCCTCCCCTGCTCACGCTGTTTCTTTCTCTCTCTCTCTCCTAAAAATAAATAAAAAACATTAAAAAAAAAAAAAAAGACATTTACCGTTTGGGAGGCCTGTAGCCCAAAATCCAGGTGTCTGCAGGGTACCCTCTGAAGGTTCTAGGAAGGATCTGTTCTAGGCAGCATAACTTGGTCTCCACGTGGCACTCTCTCTAATATGCATATCTGTGTCCACATTTCTCCCTTTCATAAAGACACTGGTCATGTTGGATTAGAGGCTTACCCCTACTCCATTATGACTTCATCTTAACTAATTACATCTGTAAGGACCCTATTCCTAAATAAGGTCACATTCTGAGATCCTGGGGGTTGGGACTTAAACATGAATTTGGGGGTAGGGGGAGAGACACAATTCAATCCATAACAACACACAAGAGGTGGGTAGTTTAGTATCCATAATATTTAAAGGCTTTTTCCTAAATTAATAAGAGAAAGACAAATACCCAGTAGAAAATGGGCACAAAGAAACGAACAGGGTCTTTCAAAAGTATAAAGAGCCAATGAACGAGATACAAACTAAATCCAAATTAAGATACTCAGCGGACAGGAAAACTTAGAATGGCTGACAGTGACAGGCAGACGCAATCCAGTGGTAAATGCGTATTGTCGGGCAGCCATGGGCATGTAGCAGGCATTGAACTCACGCAGAAAGATAGGCTGTCAACACTTTCATGCAAAAGAGGAAATGCACTTAAATCAATATATGATTAGACATTCAATCAAAGAAATAGAAACAAAAAAATATTTTAGCCGCCCACAGATCCCGTGCCCACGTGCTAAAATGTGGATGTTCATTCAGTGCTGGTGACTTTGTGGGGAGATTCCATCCTGCTGGTTGCCATGAAGTGAGTTTAGCCCTCAGGGCTGGTCTGACAGTTCATATTGAGCAGCATACAAATATTTGGATATTTTTATATATCTTGATATATTCTTTGACCCAGTAATACCACTGATGGGTTTTATTGGAAGGATGTAATCTGAAAGAAGAAAAATACCGAAGTGCTCGATTTTTAGGTCATTAAAAATAACCTGAGTACATAGCAGGGTGCCTGTGTGGCTCAATGGGTTGAGCATCTGACTCTTGATTTTGGCTCAGCTCATGATCCCAAGGTCATGGGATGGATCCCCACAATGGGCTCCATGCTGAGTGTGGAGCCTGCCTGAGATTCTCTCCACCCCCTTCTGACCCTCTCCTCTGCTTCCACTCTCTCAAATTAAAAATAATAAAATAATAACCTAAATACCTAGCAATAGGAAAATGGCTAAAATAAATTACAGTATTTCAGCCTAATGGAATATTCTGTGTAGACATTAAAAATGAAACTTAGTGGGCTCAGTCAGGTTAGCATCTGACTTCGGCTCAGGTCATAGTCCAGTGGTTCGTGAGTTCGAGCCCTACATCAGGTGAGCTTGAGCCCCACTACAGGATTCTCTATTTCTCCCTCTCCCTCTGCCCCTTGCTGTCTTGCACTCTCTCTCTAACGAAAATAAAAAATAAGTAAATAAATAAATATATTAAATGAATAAAAATGAAACTTAGTGGGTACCTGGCTGGCTTGGTTGGTGGAGCATGTGACTCTTGGTCTTGGAGTTGTGAGTTCAAGCCACACGCTGGGCATAGAAATTACTTAAGAATGAATGAATGACCTTCTCCTGTTCATGCATACGTGCATATGCTCTCTCTCTCTGTCTCTCTCTGTCTCTCTCAAAATAAATGAACTTTTAGAAAGAACAAAGCCACCTAGGTGGTTCAGTCACTTGGTGTCCGACTCCTGATTTCGGCTCGGGTCATGATCTCACGGTTTATGGGAGCCAGTACCGTGCTGTGCTGGCAGCATGGAGCCCGCTTTGGATTCTCTCTCCCTCTCTCTCCACCCCTCCCCCACCTCTCAAAATAAATAAACTTTAAAAAAAAAAGAAAGGATGAATAAATAAATAAAATAGTGTCTAGGTGGTGACATGAGAAATATGCATCTCTCTTTAAGGTGAGGGGGGGTGTTAGAATTTGCCTGTTGTCAATGCAGCTATGCACATACAGGGTTTGTGTATTGATAAGGACTGGAAAGGAGCCCTGAAGGTGGCGGGGGGAGGGGCAATGGAGAAAAGCAAGCATTTGATTGAAGGTGTAAAGTGCTGGGATTGTCATTGGATTTTGCTTTTTAAAAAATCCACTCCTATTTTAATGTTGTTTGCTCAGTAAATTAAGAGACAAAGGGTTTCTCCCAACACAGGAGAACAAAGACGGGGAAGCACAGAGCAGCCTTGTTTGGGCTGCATTAGAAGTTGTGTGCGTACCTCTGAAACCTGCTAGGTGGCCAGAGCGCCATTTAGAAGCACTTCAAAGGACGAGTCTCAGGAGGAGAGCCAGGCTGTTGTTTTCCCCAGAAAGTGTCTTTTGTCCCAGATGGTTTTCTTTGATTTCCTTTTTATTGATTAGAACTTAGCTGTTTTCAAAGGCTGCTGGGAGAGCGAATTTTTGTCTGGGTAGAGAAGGGAGCAGCGTTCCTTCGTGCAAGCCGGCTGCTGGGGACTTGCAGGGAGGGTGGCTTCTGGATTCATTTGTGTAGTTTACAGATGGTCTATTTCCGTCCTCCCAAGCCCACCCCACGTGGCTCAACCAAATCGAGCTCATCAAGCTCTTAAAAAAGGAAACCAGGCCTGTTTATTCATGACATTGCATTAGAAGGGAGAAAGGTAGAAACGGCACCTGTCACCTGGTTGTTTTCTCCCAACTCAGCTTCAATTCTCTTGAGTTTGGGGGCAGGCAACAGACATGGGGGTGGCCCCCTCTCTTGACCGTGATGTAGTGGTGGCGAGCCTCCACGTCTGGGCGGCATAGCTGGTTCTCCTGGTCATCCAGATTGAAGTTGCTCCGTGAGTCATGGGTAATGGATGGATAATGTCCTTGCCTCCGTCTTGCCTCTGTGGAGAACGAGAAAATACCAGATAAGGACAGAGTGCCTTGAAAGAAATAAAGTAGGTGATGAAAACAAGCAATTGAGAGGGAAGGGGGGGTGGCAGACTGTTTTCAGTTGGGTGGTCTTGGAACACATAGTTGAGGAGGTGACATTTGAGTTGACTGACATTCCCAGGCTGAGGCAGTAGCAGGCGTGAGCCCCCACAGCAGGAACGGTCTTGTGTTTTCAAGGAATAGAAAGAAGGCAGATGGGGCTGGCAGATGAGGTCTGAGATGTAGGCTGGGTCAAATTATTTAGATCCTGGCAGATTAGTGCTTCTCAGTTGGGGGATTTTGCCCTCAGAGGATATTTGGCAATGTAGAGAGACATTTGGGGTTGTCACATTTGGGGGTGGTATGCTACTGGCGTTGAGTGGATAGAGACCAGGGATGCTGTTAAACATCCTAGAGTGCACGGGACTGCCCCCCACAAGACAGAATGATCTAGCCCCAAATAGTGCCGAGGTTGACACTGAGGCTAAGGATTTTGCTATTGTTGTTGTTTTAAAGTTTATTTATTTAAGTGATCTCTCTACCCAATGTGGGGCTCAAACTCATGATCCAGAGATCAAGAGTCACATGCTCATCTGACTGAGCCAGCCAGACACCCCTGGACAAGGCTAAGGACTTTGGATTTCATTCTAAGAGCGATGAATGGAGGATATTAAGTAGGGAAGTGAGAGAATGACCTGGTTCAATTTTCTTTTATAAACCTAGAGGGTTGGACCAAATTATCCTGCTCTGACATGCCAACCTTATCTGACTAAATTTGGGTGGGAGGAGGGAGACTTCATAGCGTTTGAGAAGAAGCAATCTTCCAGAACAAGCAGTCTCTTCTTCCTGGCGTGGCTGAGCCCATTTCCTGGGTTTTGTGTCGGGTGCTTGGGTTTCTGCTTGCAACAAAGAAGAAAGGCTCCATGCTTGCAACAAAAAAGAAAGGCTCAAGGAAGAAGCAGAAGGTTAGAAATTGTACTTGGTATGTGGCTTACAGCTGGTACTTTGGCCTCTTCCAATCAGGCAAGCTTAGCTGAGGTAGTGAATAGGCTCTCTTCATACCTATTGGAGGGAAATTCAGAGTCTTTGGTTGCTATTAACATTTGTCCAGGGGTGCCTGGGTGTCTCAGTCAGTTAAGCATCCGACTTCGGCTCAGCTCATGATCTCAGTTTGTGGGTTCAAGCCCCGCGTTGGGCTCTGTGCTGACAGCTAGCTCAGAGCCTAGAGCTTGTTTCAGATTCTGTGTCTCCCTCTCTCTCTTACCCTCCCCTGCTCACGCTGTCTCTCTCACTCAGAAATAAATAAAAAACATAAAAAAATTAAAGAACATTTGTCCAGACTAGAATCATGGATACGAAGAGAATATTAGTTAAGATTTCAGTACTATTGATATTTGGGGCCGGATCATTCTTTGTTTCGGGGGGAGGTGGTATCCTGCATTTGGTAGGATTTTTAACAGCATGCCTGGCCTCAGCCTACCAAATGTCAGTAGCAACCTCCTCCCAACTTGTGACAACAAAAAATCTCTCCAGACATTGCCAAATGCCCCCAGAGGTGTGAGGGAGGGCAGAAAGGCCCCAGGTTGATGTCAGTTTAAGGGGCCAATACTTCATAGGTGTCCACAAAGATCACCATAAATTCCACGATTTTTCCGGGGAGGGTGGGGCAGGTTGGGGAGCTCTTGAACTAGATGGTCCTGCTTTTTCTGTTCCCATAATGTGAGTTCCTTACCATCTGGCCGCTGGTCAGCTTTCAAATTTAGCATCGGATATTTCTAGGGAAGAGGGACAGGGAAGATTCTGCCTTCAGGAATCCTCCAGGGACGTTTTTGTCCTCAGATTATTTAGAGCTGTGGGTTTTGATGTCCGAGTGGATGTTATTGTTCACATGTGTCACACATTCTGCAACAAAGGCCCTGAGTTTAGTGAGAACCCTCTACTTTCTTGAGGGCTGGGTTAAGATATGACCTTGAGATCCCAAGCCCTGAAAATTATGGAGCCTCTCAACATACATCACTCCAGAGAACAGCAGTGGTTGACTTTCTCCACAGTGATGACTCAGTGTTATTTCTGAATATCAACTATTAAATTCTTGTCCTAAAATGTATTTCTCTTTTTAAATATTTTTATATGTTTTTTAATTTATTTTTGAGACAAAGAGAGACAGAGTGTGAGCAGGGGAGAGGAGAGAGAGAAGGAGACACAGAGTCTGAAGCAAGCTCCAGGCTCTGAGCTGTCAGCACAGAGCCTGACACAGGGTTTGAACTCATAGACCGTGAGATAATGACCTGAGCCAGAGTCGGACGCTTAACCGACTGACTCTGAGCCACCCAGGCCCCCCTCTCTTTTTTATTTGAAATGGAGGTTGGGGTGTCCAGAGCACACACCTGTCCACCTAAGGGTGAAGCCAGCATCATCTTCCCCATTTAAAAAACAAACCAATGAAAATATAAAAACCAAGAGTACAAATAAGTGGAAGTGATGTTATTTGTAAAGAGAATCCTCGTCAATTTATTTTAGAAATCCAAATTGTTAACCATCTTGCCTGCTTTACTATTAATAACAAGTTACTTGGGACCTTCTGTTATGAAACCAAGAACTTCAGGACCAGAACAGCAAAGGGGAACGGGATTG
The DNA here is from genome assembly GCF_003009895.1 of Hyaena hyaena. Taxonomy (NCBI): domain Eukaryota; kingdom Metazoa; phylum Chordata; class Mammalia; order Carnivora; family Hyaenidae; genus Hyaena; species Hyaena hyaena. Next base: position 485,660 of record NW_024081182.1, on the reverse strand, counting down.
CAAGGAAGAGCTCTGTCATTCTGTTCCATCTTCACGGAGTGTCCTTCCCTGAGATATTTCCTGGACAAAATCCTAATGTCTTTTTTTTCTAGTTGTTTTGAGATATATATAGTTAACATAACATTATGTGAGTTGAAGGTGTACAATGTCATGATTTGATATACATATATTTTGAAGTGATTACCATGATATAGTTAGTTAATACATCCTACTTATCTTTTTTTTTTAAGTTTATTTATTTTGAGGAAGGGGAGCATGAACAGGAGAAGGCAGAGAGAGAAAATCCCAAGCAGGCTCCATGCTCAATGCAGAGCCTGACTCAGGGCTTGATCTCATGAACTGTAAGAACATGACCTGAACCAAAATCAAGAGTCCGACACTTAACTGACTAAGCCACCCAGGCACCCCTCTTTTTTTTTTTTAAAGTAATCTTCACACCCAATACCAGGCTTGAACTCACAACCCCAAGATTAAGAGTTGTGTGCTCCACCAACTGGGCCAGGCAGGCACCCCCATCCTACTTACCTTTAAAGACTTAACCCAAGGGGCATGCCTGGGTGGCTCAGTTAGTTAAGCATCCAACTTCAGCTCAGGTCATGATCTCATGGTTCATGAACTAGAGCCCTGCCTTGGGCTCTGTGCTGACAGCTCAGAGCCTGGAGCCTGCTTCAGATTCTGTGTCTCCCTCTCTCTCTGCCCCTCCCCCACTCATGATCTGTCTCTTTCTCTCTCAAAAATAAATAATGAAACATTAAAAAAAAATACTTTACTTGAATGCCTCCTCTGTGAAGCCTTCCCTGACCATGCCCCTCCCAAGAATGGGTTGTACTTCAGTATGTCTTGCACTGGGTCAGGTTTATGCAGCTCATTAACACTTAGGACCCCATAATTTGTTTTAATTGGGGTAAAATTTACATAATATCAATCTAAAGTTTTTGTTTTCAAGTTTATTTGTTTATTTAGAGAGAGCAGAGAGAGAGGGAGAATCTCAAACAGGCTCCACTCAGCACGGAGCCTGACACAGGGCTCGATCCCATGACCATGAGATCGCAACCTGAGTTGAAATCAAGAGATGGCCGTTTAACCAACTAAGCCACCCAGGCGCCGCTCAGTCTAACCCTTTTAAAGTGTACAGTTCAGTGGCATTTAGTATGTTCTCAGTGTCGGGTAACCATCACCTCTCTCTAGTTCCAGAATATTTTCATCATTCCAAAGGAGACCCCATGCCCACTAAGGAGTCACTCCCTGTATCTGTCCCGCTAGCTCCCAGCCAATCTCCTACCAGATCCTAGCAACCACGAATCTGGTTTCTGTCCGTCTAGATTGACCTATTCTGGGTATCTCAGAAATAGAATCATACTGTATGTGATTTTGTATCTGGCTTCTTTCACCTACTATATTGTTTCCAAGGGTCAGCTACAAAGTACTGTAGCAGGTATCACTACTTCATTCCTTTTTGTCACATTCCGTTGCATGGCTTTGCTACATTTTGTTCATCTGTTCATCCACTGGTGGACATTTGGCCCATTTCCACCTTTTGGCTATTGTGAATAGTGCAACTGCGAACATTCGTGTACAAGTTTTTCTATTCTCTTCAGAGAATAGAAATACCAAGAAGAATTGCTGGGTCATGTGGTAACTCTAGGTTTAACCTTTTGAGGAAGAGCCAGACTGCGTAGCACATCATTTTATGTTCCCACCAGCGGCGTGCAGGCGTCCAGTTTCTCCACATCTGCATCAACATTTGTTATTGTCTGGTTGTTGTTTTTATAGCCAACCCAGTGAGTGTGAGGCCCCTGGAATTTTGATTTGTTTTTGTATCTTTCCTGCTCCCCATCAGTAGACCGAATTGTTGGTAGCATTGTGCTTTCGTTACCAGCCGCACGGTAGAAGAGTCCATGCGCAGGCTGAGCTTGCCCCCTGTCCTGACTCGTAATGTGGTCTTGAGCACATCATTTGGCTTCTCGGAGCCCAGATTCTTTCCTCTGTGACATGGGAAGCTTCAGAGCTGTCGAGGCCAGAAATGAGCCTCAGCCTGAGCCTGGCAGAGTCAGTGCCTGGCCCAGGGTGATTGCGCAGTACAGGTTTGCTGTAATTATCATGATCACGACGTCCCGGTGCCTGAGTAGCTGTAGAGTTAAGTGTTTATTAAATAAATCAATGAACCCTTGGATATTGCTCAATTAGCCCTTTTTTTTATTTCTACCAACTGTTCCCCGAATTCCAGACAACTGTCTTGCAAATTGATCACTCCCAAGGCGAGGCGGAGAGAAGCGTTAGCTGGATCAATGGGATCACTTCCCTTGGAAAAATACAGCATGAAAACCTTGATGGGCGTGTGTTGGGGGTGGGGTGGGGCTGGTGAGAGCAGCAGTTCATAACCTTCAAGGGGAAAGAGGAATAAAAGAGTTGTTTTGTTTTGTTTGAGGTGAAAAATAGTCTTCTTAGAAAGGGGAAGATAGAGGATGACACCAGGCAGCTGCCTTGTTGAAGGTTGGTCAACAGCCCCTGAAGAGGAAAAGAGCAGCTCTTTTCTCTCCGGAAAGGGCTTGAGGGCCCCTTAGGCGATGAGAGCCCTGTAGCTGACCTCACTCCCTTTTCCATTTCCTGGAAGCGCCTCTGGAGTGGGCATACTCCCACAGGTCAGCCACTGGGCAGCTTTCTCTAGCTCCCATGGATCTTTCCAGAAGCCACCTCTTAGCTCACTCTAGCCATTCTGGTCTTCCTACCCCTCTGCCTGGTGTGTCCCCCTCCCCACTCGCTTCCTTTAGGCCTCCCTCAAACCTCACCTCACAGAGGCCTTGCCTGAACGCCCCGGCTGATGTGGGGGCCCTCGCATGTGGCCCACCAGTCACCATCCTCTTTCCCTGCCTAAGATATTGTGCTTGCTTTTTAAATGTTTGTGTTATGTTTTTAAATGAAATAGTTCTAACTTAAAAGAATAAAAGAAATACCCAGGTAACCATCTCCGAGATCTGACAAATGCTAATAATATTCTGCCCTGTTTGCTTACTTCATATCCCCCGCTTTTAATCAACTTTACTAAGGTATAATTTACATACAGTAAAGACATTCATTTTAAATACATAGTTTGTTGATTTTTGGCAAATGCACACATGTAATCGCCGCTGTAATCAAGATACAGAGTATTTCCCTCACGCCAGAAAGGTCTCTCATCTCCTTACCCTGCTGGATCTTTCTTTTTCTTTTTTTATTAAAAAAATTTTTTTATTTTTTAATGTTTATTTTTGAGCGAGTGAGAGAGAGAAAGAGACAGAGCACAAGTCGGGGAGGAGCAGAAAGAGAGGGAGACACAAAATTTGAAGCAGGCTCCAGGCTCCAAGCTTGTCAGCATGGAGCCCGACGCAGGGCTTGAACTCATGAACCATGAGATCATGACCTGAGCTAAAGTCGGACGCTTAACCGACTGAGCCACCCAGGTGCCCCTGGATTATTCTTCCTAGTATTCAACATTATCTGAAATCACCTCATTTGTGTCTTTTTTCTTAAAGTTTATTTATTTATTTTGAGAGAGGGTATGAGTGGGTGAGGGGCAGAGAGAGGGAGAGAGAATCCCAAGCAGGCTCTGTGATGATAGCATGGGGCTCGAACTCCTGAACCACGAGATCACGACCTGAGCTGAAACCGAGAGTCAGATGCTTAACCAACTAAGGTGCCCCCATTGGTATCTTTTTTAGTCTGTTTACTCTCCGTCTCCCCAACCAGAGTGTGTGTTCCATGAAGGCAGGGACTCTTGCTCCCCACTCCTCGCACGGCATGGCCCACAGTCGATCTATCACCGTCATGGTACTATATTTATTATCCTTGTGTGCACATCTTGACACACAGTGAGGTGCATTGATGGGGTAAGTTCCTGGAAATGAAACTATGGAGCCGACGGATGTTTACTTGTTTTGCTCCTAAAAGAGACCTGTGTCCCCTTTTCTCTCTTCAAACCCATGTCTCTCAATCTGAGCACTGTCGCCACCTGGGGCTGGACGATTCTGGTCTTGTACACTGCATGATGTTGAACAGCGTCCCTGACCTCTGCCCAGTAGCTGCCCAGCAGCGTCCCCCACCTCCGGTGTGACAACCCAAAATGTCTTTAGACGTTGGAAAATGTCCCCCAGGGAGTTGAGGGTGACAGAACTGTCCCCATATGAGAACTACTGGTCTATGTCTGTAGGCCGATTTCCTGCCATACATTCTGTCCCTCAGTTGGGGCCATCTCTAAATGAACTACGCTCAATGACATTAGATGTGTTGAATTTGCTTTTCACCATCTCCGCGGACTGAGTGATGAGTTAGGATCCTGCCTGGAGAGCCGTGTCTTGAGTTGAGCGGCTGGTTAGCTGTGAAACCAGGGAAGTCTTTGCTCTAAGTCCACAAGGGTGTGAATGCTTCTCCCTGGCCTAGGGAGCCCAGAGAATTCTCTGCCTTTCTCGCCTCAGGATAAATACGTCTGTCTGCAGGGGCAGGCCCTGAGGCGACTGCATCTTCTAGGCCTTCAAGAACAAGGGGGGAATCCTTACAACTGTGTAGAGGGGCTGCTGAGCTTCCCTGATTACTCCGGACACTGAGTTGACCATTCTTGCCTTTAAAAACCTGCAATCATGCATGTAAAGCAGTGAAGAAGAGTAGTGAAATGACACGGGTAGGTCCATTCCTGGGGCATGCTGCACTGTGGCCAGATGTTACGAGGTGGGAATGTGGAGCCCAGCCTTGCTGGACCTTCATTTTTCAAGGAAGTCAAGACTTCCAGAACTTTTTTTGAAAGTGGAATATCTTGATTCTTGAATTTAAAAAAAAAAATTTTTTTTTTTATGTCTTTATTTTATTTTGAGAGACAGAGACAGAGAGTTAGTGGGGAGGGGCAGAGAGAGAGGGAGACACAGAATCCAAAGCAGGCTCCAGGCTCTGAGCTGTCAGCACAGAGCCCGACGCGGGTCTCGAACCCACGGACTGTGAGATCATGACCTGAGCTGAAGTCGGACGCTCAACCGACTGAGCCACCCAGGCGCCCCTTGATTCTTGATTTTTATAGTAATGAGCTAGTTACTGTGTTTCAACTTGATGTGGGCCAAATGAAATGCATCTGCAGGCTGACAGTTTGTAACCTCTGAGGTAATGTGTGAGGTTATTTCTTGTTTGGGGACTAACTCAGTCCAGAAATCTATTGGTTTGACTGTGGATCCAGTCAGTGCATGTTTATTGAGTATCTACCATGTGCCAAACTATGTTCTAGAGCTGCCACTTGGCATAAATTTGCTGGAATGACTGATAACTGAAAGGGACAGAGATTATGGGTGGGTGGATAGATGGAAAGGGTGATAAAAGAAGGATAGATGGATGATGGATGGATGAAAGATGGATGGTTGATGGGTGGAGGAAGAAAGGATGAATGAATAGATGGAGGATGGATAGGTGGATGGTTGGATGGATGGAGGATGGGTAGCTCGTGGGTGGTTACATGGATAGATAAATAGATCAATTTGATCATTTAGAGTTATATACTAAAATATTATAGATAAAATAATATGTGTGGGAATTACTTCAGGGTGATACGGAGAGTTGAATGAGAGTATAGATAAATCAAGATAATTATTGAATCTGAGTGATGGTGGATATGAGAAGTTTCCTTATACTTTTTTGCTTTCTTTTGAATATGACTAGAAATGTCTCATACCAAAAATATTTGTTTTAATGTCCTTATCATTTAGAGATACACTCTGAAGGATATACAGGTAAAATGACATCATGTCTGGGACATGGTTTGAAATATTCGGCTAAGATTTTTTTGCAAGTCAGTGTGTAGATGTGCTATGCTCTAAATGTTTGTGTCCTCCCAAAATTTACATGTTGGAATCCTAATGCCCAATGTGATGCTGTTACAAGATCGGGCCTTTGAGAGGTAACTAGGTAATGAAGGTAGAGCCCCCTTGAATGGGATTAGGGGCCCACATTGCTCCCCAGTCTCTTCTACCATGTGATGATACAACGAGAAATCTGTGACCTGGAAGATGGTCCTCACCCAACGGTGCCAGCGCCCTGATCCTTAACTCCCAGCCTCTAGGACTGTGAGAAAGAAATTTTTGTGGTTTGTGAGCCACCCAATCTATGGCCTTTTGTTATATGAATGAAGACAAGTACAGACTAAGACACGATGAAACATCCTTTAGCAAGAAGTTGATCATTGTTGATCATCATGGGTATATGGAGATTCGTTATACAGGCTTGTGTAGATCTGCATATGGTTGCAAGTTTTTACATTAAAAAATTGTATTTAAATGGGACAGAGGACTGGGGCCTCCTGTTTCCCAGGTACTTTTGGAGGCATGAATCATGCTCTGGGTGAATTTCTCACTAGCATGGTGGTGTTGACATCAAAGGAATGGGTTTTTTTAAAATATATATTTTTAAATTTATTTCTAGGAGAGAGAGAGAGACAGCGTGAACAGGGGAGGGTCAGAGAGAGAGGGAGTCACAGACTGAAACAGGCTCCAGGCTCTGAGCTGGCATTCAGCATAGAGCCCGACGCAGGGCTTGAACCCACGAACCGCGAGATCATGACCTAAGTGAAAGTTGGATGCTTAACTGACTAAGCCACCCAGGCGCCCCAGGAATGGGTATTTTTTAACAAGGGATGTCACCGGCTGAGTATTGCCTGCTGAGGTCAGAAGCCAGGGCTCTGCTGTGGACCGTGGGTTGAGAACAGATTTCTCACCCACATAGTTGCTCTGCAAGGTGTTCTCCCTCACACTTCTTTTGCTGCGAGGCAGGAAAGCACAGTGGTTAGAGTGTCTGGAATCAGCCTCCTTGGGACCAGACACCAGTGCTGCCATTTTCTAGCTGTGTGGCCTTGGACGTGGGATTTCACTATCCTGTTCCCCAGGTTCCACATCTATTAAGTGAGAGCTAACAGTAACATGTTACAGATTCATGAAGATTGAACTAGTTATTCCATAGAAGGTGCTTAGCACAGTACTTGACAGGTAGCATGTATTTATTATCATTATCAATGCTTTGTTGTTAGTACGTTGTTGCTGCTGGTAAGTATTTTAAGAACAGAAAGAACTTTCTGAGATAGGTGGAATGATTGGGGGCAGAGGCTAAGAGAAGCTGAAGAAAGAGGCATCCACTGTCATCCATTCCACCCACAGAAGCCTATTTGTGAGCCGCTGGAATCACTTTCCTGCAAGCTAGGTACAAAAAGTAATACAAGAGAAAAGCAACTTCCCGACCATTTGTTTTCTCTGCAGAATGAAGTAGAGCTGGGAGAGCTGCTTCTGTCACTCAATTATCTCCCGAGCGCTGGGAGACTCAATGTTGACGTCATTCGAGCCAAGCAACTTCTTCAGACAGATGTGAGCCAAGGTTCAGGTACAGTGCGACCCCTCCTTCCCCCATTTCCTTAACATGGCATCTATATTTGTCTGACATGGGGACTTGATTTTTTTTTTTTTTCTGCACTCCTGAGACTATTAAGAAGGCCCTGTGAGGGTAAACAAATAGCTTTTAGAACTAGGATGTCAGTTCAAGAGGAAAAATAAATGATCAGATGTCTCTTAGGATGAGGCAGGTAAATGATGCCATCTCAGTAATCTCATTTGAACTGGGAATTGGACTGAGACCACGTGTGATAACTACTGACCTCTGCTTGCTCTTTATACATGCAGCCCCCAGGAAGTTACCTGCCTTTCCAGATACTATGCCTGCAATGCAGATGCCATGCTCCAGGTGGTGGTAGTGTGCACCGACCACACCTTCTGATCTGTGGGCGTGGCAGGCACACCCTGAGGTTTTTTCCTAGTTCATTCCAAGTGTACCGTGAATCTTTTTAAATCCAAGCTCTGAAAAGACTGTTGTATTTATAAAGTGTCTAACTGTATAGCAAACCAATTCAAACATGACTTTTAATGAAGTGGAACAGATTCCATTCCATCTGTATGTAGCTTCTCCCATGATGGCAGAGGATAGTATCATGAAAGTAGCCAGGGTCTCTGGGACCTCTCTGGCTCACTGGAGGAACTACTGTCTCCTCCAAGTACAGTAGCTAAAATAAATCACTTTTGCTATCAGGTGACAGCTGCATTTAGAAGACAACTTGCGTTCTCAAAAACCGCATTATAAAAATAGAGGTTTTGAAGGGGTCAGTGGAGGGAATGGTATTAAGGCTGGAGAGTTTCAGGACTCACCACCATGGGAAAGTCAGTATGATAAAATGATTAAGAGTTCCGGAGTCAAACTGCCAAGTCCTAATTCAACTGCTTACAAATGATGTGGCCTTGAAGAAGTTATTTAGCCTCCATATACCTCAATTCCTCTATCCGAAAAATTGAGATGGGTTGTTTCAACAAATAGTAGATAATGTACACGAATCTCTTTGTAAACTGTCAAGGGATCTAAGAATGATAGTTACTATTCTAATAGTAACTATTAGATGATATTTATTCTCTCTGTACTCCTGCATATGAGTTATGGGCTCACTGACATGATAGTGGGTTTCTAGGGACAGAAAAATGAGAGCAGGCTCTGAATCTGGCTCTTCTCCCACTCGTCTGATCTTAAGCAGATCATTTCCTATCTTGAGTCTTCAGTTTGTTCATCTGTAAAATGCACACAGTGCTTGACGCATGGGAGGAGCTCAGTAAACCTTGGATGGCTGGAGGAAGAGAGAAAGGGATGAGCAGATAAGCAGCTGGATGGGGAAGAGGGAGGAATGGATGATGGATGGATGGGAAGATGGACAAACGAAAGGAGGGGTGGATATCTGGCCTGATGGATGGAAAGTTGGATGGATTGATGGGGAAAAAGTGATGGAAGGATGCGTGGGTGGTTGGCTTATCAGATAGATGGCAAGTTGGATGGATGGATTGAGTTTCATGAGCTCCAACATTCCATATGCTGTGTCTGATTCCCAGACCCCTTTGTGAAAATCCAGCTGGTACATGGACTCAAGCTTGTGAAAACAAAGAAGACATCCTTCTTAAGAGGAACGATCGATCCTTTCTACAATGAATCCTTCAGCTTCAAAGTCCCCCAAGAAGAACTGGAAAATGCCAGCCTAGTGTTTACAGGTAGGTTATGTTCCAGACCCTGCTGAACTCCAGTGAGACATATTCCACTTATTGTTCTAAAGATAGAAGTTATCTAGAGAGGGTAACCTTTAAGAACTTCATGTCTGGTATTCAGCTACCTGAGTTTGAATTCATTTACCATTTGTGAACTTAGGCAAGATCCAGAGACCTGGAAAGCATGATTATTACAAATGTAAACTTTGGAGCCGTGTTTCCTGGCATCTCCACATAATTACTGAAGGCTTTGGCAAGTTGCCTGGCCCCTCTGAGCCTCAGTTTCTTCATCTATAAAATGGGCAATAATAATACTTGCTTCATAGGTTTGTTGTGAAGATTAAGGGACTTAGAACTTTGAAATAATAATGAGTGCTCACTATGAGTGTTTTGATGATATGATGATTCAGGTAGCTTATAGTCTAATAGGGAAACATGAGAATATAGTGTCACCTAACTCAGGAGGATTTTGAAAGGCTTTCCCAAGGACATGGTGTTTAAGTAGAGGCTTCATGTGCCGCTCTGGTTGAATTTAATCTGTTGTTTTCAGGGTGTATTAGTTATCTATTGCTGCAAAACAGATTTCGTGACTTAAAACCACGAACATTCATTCAGCTCATAGTTCCTGTGGATCAGGAACACAGGCATAGTTTTGCTGGGTGCTTCTGGCTGAGGTCCTCTGACAAGACTGCACTCAAGGTATTGGCTGGGGCCGCAGTCTCATCTTAAGGCTCATCTGGGGGAGGATCTGTTCTTAAGCGTATGCACATAGGGGTTGGCAGGATTTGGCTCGTCGCAAGGAGATGCATTGGATTGGAGGCTTCAGTTCCTTCCTGGATGTTGGCCAGTGACCTTCCTGTGTTTCTTATCACGTGGGCTTCTCCATGGGGTAACTCACGGCATGGCAGATGGTTTCCATCAGAGCGGGCACGTGAAGGAGCAAGAGACGGTGAACAAGATGGAAGCCAGAGTCCTATTGTTAACCTGATCTTAGAAATGACACCCTATTGCTTTTGCCATATTCTGTTCATTAAAAGCAACCCGCTAGATCCAGCTCATCTTCTAGGAGAGGGGATTACAGGATGGTGTGAATACTGGGAGTTAGGGATCGTTGGGAGGCAGTTTAGAAGCTGGCTACCACAGCATAGAATTACTAGAAGTGATGGTTCTTATCTCCTGTGACCTAGTCGTAGGAGGGCTTCACTTATTGCTGATACTCATCATGCTTCACCCTATCAAGCCAGCATCACCCTTGTCAGCTTACAGGGCTGGGGACCGAGGCTTAACGCCTGAGCAGTCTACCCAGTGTCAGACTGGTAGAATTAGTCTTCAGGCTCTGGTCTTCCTAGCTCCAAAGATCAAGGGGGTCTGCCTTTCCCAATCACCCAGGTAGTGGCGGCATTGGGTTCTGATATCACACTGAAGAACCCTGCTCCAGAGTCACTGGAAGCTTAATCTGTTTAGATCTAGTCTAAAATCCTTAGCTGCTGGGCTCCCAAGAAAGAAGGCCGTGGCTTCCTCTGCACGGGCTTATTGCTTCTCGTCGCCAAGGCTGCAAGTGCGCTCTGCTCGGAGACTCCCCTGAGGCAGCTTGGCTCTGGGTTTTCTTAGGGCCTGTCACCCAGAGGGTCTGCGTCCAATCAGGGGATGCCTGCCCTAAGCAGACACGACATCCTCTCTCTTGCAGCCTGTGATGGCTGCTGTCCACGGGTCCCACTCTCCTCAGTTTCAGGTGAAGACAGAAGACCGCGATTCCACTGCATCTTTAAATGGTAGAGGGCAGGCCGTGGAAGCTCTATTGAACCAAGATAAGATCCAAGCATGGAATATCGATTCCCAAGTCCCTGCTGAGAAGAAGAACTTAATGTTGCACGTGGAGATCAGGAGGGGGCCCCAGGGGGCACTGAGTGCCCATAAGGAAAGCCTCAACACCTCTGTATTTTACTTGACTTTAAGATTTATGACAAAAGTAGCACCCGCCCGTCACAACCAAAAGATACGAATGGACAGAGAATCAAAAGAGCAGGGGGGTTAAATGCATGGGCTGTGGAGCCAGGGCCTGGGCCTTGGCTTTGTGGCCTCAAGCAAGACCTGTGTGCTTAGACTTTCTCATCTGTAAAATGGGTAAATCTAAAATGACACAAGGACATCCTGAAAGATTGTTATGTGGGTTAAATGAGAACAAGACATAACCTTTGCTGAGCACTGTGTCTAGTGCACAGCACGCACTTAGTAACTATTGACTATTACTTTTTTATGTTTATTTATTTATTTTGAGAGAGAGTGGGGGGTGGCAGAAAGAGAAAGTGAGAGAGAGAGAGGAAATCTTAAGCAGGATCTACACTTAATGTGGAGCCTGGTACAGGGCTCAATCCCATGACCCTGGGATCATGACCTGAGCTGAAACCAAAAGTCAGACGCTCAACCAACAGAACCACCCACCTTCGGGTGACAGTTAGCAGACAAGGCCCGTGCTCTCTATTTATGGAAGACCTTTTTCTCAGGTTTAAATGTTGGGGTTTCCAGGGGCGCCTGGGTGGCTCAGTCATTTGAGTGTCTGACTTTGGCTCAGGTCATGATCTCACAGTTTGTGGGTTCAAGTCCCACACTGGGCTCTGTGATANTTATTTCTAGGAGAGAGAGAGAGACAGCGTGAACAGGGGAGGGTCAGAGAGAGAGGGAGTCACAGACTGAAACAGGCTCCAGGCTCTGAGCTGGCATTCAGCATAGAGCCCGACGCAGGGCTTGAACCCACGAACCGCGAGATCATGACCTAAGTGAAAGTTGGATGCTTAACTGACTAAGCCACCCAGGCGCCCCAGGAATGGGTATTTTTTAACAAGGGATGTCACCGGCTGAGTATTGCCTGCTGAGGTCAGAAGCCAGGGCTCTGCTGTGGACCGTGGGTTGAGAACAGATTTCTCACCCACATAGTTGCTCTGCAAGGTGTTCTCCCTCACACTTCTTTTGCTGCGAGGCAGGAAAGCACAGTGGTTAGAGTGTCTGGAATCAGCCTCCTTGGGACCAGACACCAGTGCTGCCATTTTCTAGCTGTGTGGCCTTGGACGTGGGATTTCACTATCCTGTTCCCCAGGTTCCACATCTATTAAGTGAGAGCTAACAGTAACATGTTACAGATTCATGAAGATTGAACTAGTTATTCCATAGAAGGTGCTTAGCACAGTACTTGACAGGTAGCATGTATTTATTATCATTATCAATGCTTTGTTGTTAGTACGTTGTTGCTGCTGGTAAGTATTTTAAGAACAGAAAGAACTTTCTGAGATAGGTGGAATGATTGGGGGCAGAGGCTAAGAGAAGCTGAAGAAAGAGGCATCCACTGTCATCCATTCCACCCACAGAAGCCTATTTGTGAGCCGCTGGAATCACTTTCCTGCAAGCTAGGTACAAAAAGTAATACAAGAGAAAAGCAACTTCCCGACCATTTGTTTTCTCTGCAGAATGAAGTAGAGCTGGGAGAGCTGCTTCTGTCACTCAATTATCTCCCGAGCGCTGGGAGACTCAATGTTGACGTCATTCGAGCCAAGCAACTTCTTCAGACAGATGTGAGCCAAGGTTCAGGTACAGTGCGACCCCTCCTTCCCCCATTTCCTTAACATGGCATCTATATTTGTCTGACATGGGGACTTGATTTTTTTTTTTTTTCTGCACTCCTGAGACTATTAAGAAGGCCCTGTGAGGGTAAACAAATAGCTTTTAGAACTAGGATGTCAGATCAAGAGGAAAAATAAATGATCAGATGTCTCTTAGGATGAGGCAGGTAAATGATGCCATCTCAGTAATCTCATTTGAACTGGGAATTGGACTGAGACCACGTGTGATAACTACTGACCTCTGCTTGCTCTTTATACATGCAGCCCCCAGGAAGTTACCTGCCTTTCCAGATACTATGCCTGCAATGCAGATGCCATGCTCCAGGTGGTGGTAGTGTGCACCGACCACACCTTCTGATCTGTGGGCGTGGCAGGCACACCCTGAGGTTTTTTCCTAGTTCATTCCAAGTGTACCGTGAATCTTTTTAAATCCAAGCTCTGAAAAGACTGTTGTATTTATAAAGTGTCTAACTGTATAGCAAACCAATTCAAACATGACTTTTAATGAAGTGGAACAGATTCCATTCCATCTGTATGTAGCTTCTCCCATGATGGCAGAGGATAGTATCATGAAAGTAGCCAGGGTCTCTGGGACCTCTCTGGCTCACTGGAGGAACTACTGTCTCCTCCAAGTACAGTAGCTAAAATAAATCACTTTTGCTATCAGGTGACAGCTGCATTTAGAAGACAACTTGCGTTCTCAAAAACCGCATTATAAAAATAGAGGTTTTGAAGGGGTCAGTGGAGGGAATGGTATTAAGGCTGGAGAGTTTCAGGACTCACCACCATGGGAAAGTCAGTATGATAAAATGATTAAGAGTTCCGGAGTCAAACTGCCAAGTCCTAATTCAACTGCTTACAAATGATGTGGCCTTGAAGAAGTTATTTAGCCTCCATATACCTCAATTCCTCTATCCGAAAAATTGAGATGGGTTGTTTCAACAAATAGTAGATAATGTACACGAATCTCTTTGTAAACTGTCAAGGGATCTAAGAATGATAGTTACTATTCTAATAGTAACTATTAGATGATATTTATTCTCTCTGTACTCCTGCATATGAGTTATGGGCTCACTGACATGATAGTGGGTTTCTAGGGACAGAAAAATGAGAGCAGGCTCTGAATCTGGCTCTTCTCCCACTCGTCTGATCTTAAGCAGATCATTTCCTATCTTGAGTCTTCAGTTTGTTCATCTGTAAAATGCACACAGTGCTTGACGCATGGGAGGAGCTCAGTAAACCTTGGATGGCTGGAGGAAGAGAGAAAGGGATGAGCAGATAAGCAGCTGGATGGGGAAGAGGGAGGAATGGATGATGGATGGATGGGAAGATGGACAAACGAAAGGAGGGGTGGATATCTGGCCTGATGGATGGAAAGTTGGATGGATTGATGGGGAAAAAGTGATGGAAGGATGCGTGGGTGGTTGGCTTATCAGATAGATGGCAAGTTGGATGGATGGATTGAGTTTCATGAGCTCCAACATTCCATATGCTGTGTCTGATTCCCAGACCCCTTTGTGAAAATCCAGCTGGTACATGGACTCAAGCTTGTGAAAACAAAGAAGACATCCTTCTTAAGAGGAACGATCGATCCTTTCTACAATGAATCCTTCAGCTTCAAAGTCCCCCAAGAAGAACTGGAAAATGCCAGCCTAGTGTTTACAGGTAGGTTATGTTCCAGACCCTGCTGAACTCCAGTGAGACATATTCCACTTATTGTTCTAAAGATAGAAGTTATCTAGAGAGGGTAACCTTTAAGAACTTCATGTCTGGTATTCAGCTACCTGAGTTTGAATTCATTTACCATTTGTGAACTTAGGCAAGATCCAGAGACCTGGAAAGCATGATTATTACAAATGTAAACTTTGGAGCCGTGTTTCCTGGCATCTCCACATAATTACTGAAGGCTTTGGCAAGTTGCCTGGCCCCTCTGAGCCTCAGTTTCTTCATCTATAAAATGGGCAATAATAATACTTGCTTCATAGGTTTGTTGTGAAGATTAAGGGACTTAGAACTTTGAAATAATAATGAGTGCTCACTATGAGTGTTTTGATGATATGATGATTCAGGTAGCTTATAGTCTAATAGGGAAACATGAGAATATAGTGTCACCTAACTCAGGAGGATTTTGAAAGGCTTTCCCAAGGACATGGTGTTTAAGTAGAGGCTTCATGTGCCGCTCTGGTTGAATTTAATCTGTTGTTTTCAGGGTGTATTAGTTATCTATTGCTGCAAAACAGATTTCGTGACTTAAAACCACGAACATTCATTCAGCTCATAGTTCCTGTGGATCAGGAACACAGGCATAGTTTTGCTGGGTGCTTCTGGCTGAGGTCCTCTGACAAGACTGCACTCAAGGTATTGGCTGGGGCCGCAGTCTCATCTTAAGGCTCATCTGGGGGAGGATCTGTTCTTAAGCGTATGCACATAGGGGTTGGCAGGATTTGGCTCGTCGCAAGGAGATGCATTGGATTGGAGGCTTCAGTTCCTTCCTGGATGTTGGCCAGTGACCTTCCTGTGTTTCTTATCACGTGGGCTTCTCCATGGGGTAACTCACGGCATGGCAGATGGTTTCCATCAGAGCGGGCACGTGAAGGAGCAAGAGACGGTGAACAAGATGGAAGCCAGAGTCCTATTGTTAACCTGATCTTAGAAATGACACCCTATTGCTTTTGCCATATTCTGTTCATTAAAAGCAACCCGCTAGATCCAGCTCATCTTCTAGGAGAGGGGATTACAGGATGGTGTGAATACTGGGAGTTAGGGATCGTTGGGAGGCAGTTTAGAAGCTGGCTACCACAGCATAGAATTACTAGAAGTGATGGTTCTTATCTCCTGTGACCTAGTCGTAGGAGGGCT
This sequence comes from Hyaena hyaena, assembly GCF_003009895.1. NCBI lineage: Eukaryota > Metazoa > Chordata > Mammalia > Carnivora > Hyaenidae > Hyaena > Hyaena hyaena. Next base: position 470,116 of record NW_024081182.1, on the reverse strand, counting down.
TCACTTATTGCTGATACTCATCATGCTTCACCCTATCAAGCCAGCATCACCCTTGTCAGCTTACAGGGCTGGGGACCGAGGCTTAACGCCTGAGCAGTCTACCCAGTGTCAGACTGGTAGAATTAGTCTTCAGGCTCTGGTCTTCCTAGCTCCAAAGATCAAGGGGGTCTGCCTTTCCCAATCACCCAGGTAGTGGCGGCATTGGGTTCTGATATCACACTGAAGAACCCTGCTCCAGAGTCACTGGAAGCTTAATCTGTTTAGATCTAGTCTAAAATCCTTAGCTGCTGGGCTCCCAAGAAAGAAGGCCGTGGCTTCCTCTGCACGGGCTTATTGCTTCTCGTCGCCAAGGCTGCAAGTGCGCTCTGCTCGGAGACTCCCCTGAGGCAGCTTGGCTCTGGGTTTTCTTAGGGCCTGTCACCCAGAGGGTCTGCGTCCAATCAGGGGATGCCTGCCCTAAGCAGACACGACATCCTCTCTCTTGCAGCCTGTGATGGCTGCTGTCCACGGGTCCCACTCTCCTCAGTTTCAGGTGAAGACAGAAGACCGCGATTCCACTGCATCTTTAAATGGTAGAGGGCAGGCCGTGGAAGCTCTATTGAACCAAGATAAGATCCAAGCATGGAATATCGATTCCCAAGTCCCTGCTGAGAAGAAGAACTTAATGTTGCACGTGGAGATCAGGAGGGGGCCCCAGGGGGCACTGAGTGCCCATAAGGAAAGCCTCAACACCTCTGTATTTTACTTGACTTTAAGATTTATGACAAAAGTAGCACCCGCCCGTCACAACCAAAAGATACGAATGGACAGAGAATCAAAAGAGCAGGGGGGTTAAATGCATGGGCTGTGGAGCCAGGGCCTGGGCCTTGGCTTTGTGGCCTCAAGCAAGACCTGTGTGCTTAGACTTTCTCATCTGTAAAATGGGTAAATCTAAAATGACACAAGGACATCCTGAAAGATTGTTATGTGGGTTAAATGAGAACAAGACATAACCTTTGCTGAGCACTGTGTCTAGTGCACAGCACGCACTTAGTAACTATTGACTATTACTTTTTTATGTTTATTTATTTATTTTGAGAGAGAGTGGGGGGTGGCAGAAAGAGAAAGTGAGAGAGAGAGAGGAAATCTTAAGCAGGATCTACACTTAATGTGGAGCCTGGTACAGGGCTCAATCCCATGACCCTGGGATCATGACCTGAGCTGAAACCAAAAGTCAGACGCTCAACCAACAGAACCACCCACCTTCGGGTGACAGTTAGCAGACAAGGCCCGTGCTCTCTATTTATGGAAGACCTTTTTCTCAGGTTTAAATGTTGGGGTTTCCAGGGGCGCCTGGGTGGCTCAGTCATTTGAGTGTCTGACTTTGGCTCAGGTCACGATCTCACGGTTCATGGGTTCGAGCCCCACGTCAGGCTCTGTGCTGACAGCTCAGAGCCTGGAACCTGCTTCAGATTCTGTGTCTCCCTCTCTCTCTGCCCATCCCCTGCTCATTCTCTCTCTCTCTCTCTCAAAAATTGAAGAAACATTTAAAAATTTTATAAATGTTGAGGTTTCAGGCTCCTAGCTCAAGGGCGCCTCCTGTCAACTTAAAGCCCACTGAAAATATTCTTTCTAGAGAAGGGAGAATCTCAGTTCTCCCTGCCTTTGTCAGTAAGGGATCCCTAACCGTGGCTGAACTTCAGAATCAGCTGGGAGCTTTAAAGTGCTACCAATGGCCAACCCCACCCCCAGAGGCTCTGACCAACTGGACTGAGCCGGGCCCTCAGTTCTCTCTCTCTCTATATGTGTATGTGTATTTTTAAAGCACCCCAGATGTTTCTAACAGTCAGGGTTCAGAACTGTAGCTGCGGGTGGAAATCCCAGCTGGGATGGCATTTTTCATGAAGGACACTGGCTGCAGTAATAAACGAAATACAGATTGAACTGTATGTATCTGGGCAAAGCTACAGTTGTCCTGAATTCGAATCTAGAATGTTCTAACTTGCTTTATTTATCAGCTAAAGGAAAGAGCTGTCACCTCCAGGCTAAGGATCTGAAACCTGCCTATTAGCTTGTTTCCAAACACTTCCCAACCAAAGTAAGGTTGATCTGCACTTTGAATGTTTGTGGAGAATCCTGGTAAAAGCCTGTAATTAGCTGGTGGGCAGCGCTTTCTAAGCAGTTAACGTTCCTGTGTGGGATGAGCGTTCTTCTGCAGTTTTCAATCAGGTGATTTCTGCAGCTGAAGTTTAAAAAAGTTGGGGGGCGGGGGCAGGGGAGAGATGGCTTTTCAAATCATGGGGGACAGACATACGGCCCAAAGGCCTTCCGGGGAAAATAAAGTGGATTTGGCCACTGTGGTTAGTGGAATATTATTGGAAGTGGGGGAGGAAAGGAAGGAAAAAAAGAAACGCAGCTTGATGGTGCCTCTGCAAAAAATTAAAAATAAAATCACTGTGTGATCCAGCAGTTGCGCTCTGGGTATATCCCCAAAAGAATCGAAAGCAGTACTCAAAACAGACCTTGGTGCATCCACGCTCATAGCGACGTTATTCCCCTAGCTGGAAGGCGGAAGCAGCCTGGGTGTCTGTCGATAGATGGCTAAAGGAATACGCAAAATGTCATCTACCCCTACAGTGGACTGTTATCCAGCCTTTGAAGGAGGGAAACAGCAACGTGCTACAATGTGGATGGACCTTGAGTGCATTCTGCTACACGAAATAAGCCAGATACAAGAGGGCAAATGCTCTGTAGTTCCATTTGTATGAGGTGCGCAGGGTAGAGACGTTGCTAGACACAGAAGCAGAGTAGAGGTTTACCAGGGGCTGCGGGGAGAGGAGAATGGGGCTGATTGTTTAACAGGTATGGAGTTCCAGTTTGGGAAGATGAAAAGCTTCTGGACACGGATAGTGCGCTGGTTGTACGACGATCTGAACCGTCCCGATGCCCCCTGCGTTGTATACCTACAAATGTGCAAGTGTAAATTTTATGTTGCGTATATACTATCACAAAAACAAAACAAAACAAAACAAAGAAATGCAGCTGGAGCTCCGCAGACCTCAGGCAGTTCAGAGTGGTCCGTGGACGCTAAGGCTGGACCCTTGCAGACTGTTTGCCTAAGAGAGGTCCCTGCCCTTTCATTGTCACTTGAAGGACCTAAGTGTTATGGTTAAGGGCCAGTCCCTGGAGCCAGATGCCCAGGGGTTCATTCTGTGATCTTGGCACTTGCCTTGACCTCTTTTTGCCTCGGCTTCCTCATCTGTAAAATGGGGATAATGGTTCCTGTGTCACTAGATTATTGTCAAGTCCAAACTGGGTTAATGTACATAAAGGCATAGAATGGTGCTTGGCTCAGAGAAAGTGCCCCGTCAGTATAGTTTTTATTATTACTATTATTATTACTCAAAAGACACCACCCGTATGTAGCTAGGTCCACCTTAAGGCTTCTCTGAAAGGAGGCAGGGCAGTATACACAAGTAAATAATATATTCCACCTACTTGCTCAACTTAGAGTCTGGGATTCTATGGGAAACTCAAAAAGGGAAGGAAAACTTATTGTATGTACTTACCAGATGGAGTACTGTCTCACCTTCCTGGCCCCTGCCCTGCCAACATCGGAGGAAGACCTAAGGTCTCCCTGGAGGTGAAGTTGTGGGGCAATCGCTGGGTTAGAAAGAACTACATGTTATGTCCTTTCCCTCTAGCCCTGGACCTCCCCCGTTTTCCCCTAAGTACCCCAAGCATCCTGGCCTTCTGAGAAGTATTCAGAAGTGATACTTTATCTAGCAAACTAGTAAGAGACACTTGGCTTCAGAAAGGTTCCTAACGCCTGGAGAGAGCAGGCATGGGCATGTGCTACCTGCAGGCAGCCTCTGATTGTGGCCGGAGCTGGGGGGGTTGGGGGAGGGGGAGAGTCCAGTTCCCTGGGGCAGGAGCTGACCAAGTGTCAGTCTCCACAGATTGAATTTTTTTGAGCACCTACTATGTGTTATGTATTCAGTAGAGAACCAGACTTTCTTGACCCATGTTCTCATGGTGTTTAGTGCTAGCAGGGGACAGACAGACATTAGTCAATGTCACACCAGTCTCGATGTAACTGTGAATTGGTCTAAGGGTTATGAAGGAGAAAAGCAGGGTAGGTTGCAAATGTCCGACCCTGTCTGGGAGGTGACAAGGTGAGCTGGGCACAGAGGTTGTAGGGAGTGAGGAGAGACCAGGCAGGCCTCCAGCCCAGAAGGGAAACTGAGGTCCAGGAGAGGCATTGAGGCCAACTTCGCACTGAGACCTAATAGGTTGCCAGGGGTCAGCAAGGAAGACCCACACTCTGCTGCTCACCCACCCTGTTAGAATTTCTCAAGGCAGCTGCTGCAGGAATTGGCCTGGGCACCGCCCAGCTCAGAAGGTTCCCTCCAGGGTCAGGAGGCTACAGAACATCTAAGAAGGGAGACCAGGCATGACCGACACATCCAACTTTTTGCCAACCCTTAGTGGGTCTAGCTGGGCTTAGAGTGGTGCCTCTGTCCTTAACATCTCCCAGGGGTTTGTTAAAATGCAGATTCTGATTCATTTGGCCTGGCGCAGGGCTTGGGATTCGGCATTTTGAACTGCACCCAGTTGATTTCAATGCTGTGGGTCTGCAGACCACGCTTCGCAGAGCAAATACACAGAAGACCCTGGAAGTGCACTGGGGTGAGTGACAGTGATTCCAGGTGTATTAGAAAGAATCAGACTCGAGCAATGACCCTCACCCCTGCGAGTCATTAGACTTCCTAATCCTATCCATCATTAATATCATGTTGGGACTTTAGGGGCACCTGAGTGGCTAAGTAGGCTAAGTGTCCGACTTTGGCTCAGGTCATGATCTCTAGTTCGTGGGTTCAAGCCCTGCATCAGGTTCTGTGCTGACAGTTCAGAGCCTGGAGCCTGCTTCAGATTCTGTGTCTCCCTCTCTCTCTGCCACTCCCCTGCTCGCTCTCTCTCTCTCTCTCTCTCTCTCTCAAAAATAAAATAAACATTACAAAATATATTGTTATGTTGGGACTTTAAAAAATCCTACAGCCCAGGCCACAGGCCAGAGCAGTTGAATCAGCCGGAGCATCTGTGGGGGGCAGGAGGAGGGGCTCCAGCCTCTGCCCACACTGTTCTGCCTCCCTCTGCACCCCGAGAATGGGTTCCAAGGCACCTGGGCTGCATCCATGATTGCTTGGCTTTCTGCAGCTGTAGCATCAAATTGGTTAATTGAATCTGCTGGTGTGATGAGGCGGGCGGGGTCACGTGGTGGGGGCCGAGATGGAAGGTCTGGAGCGGTGCTGCCACTCTCGTGCCTGGGAAGTCTTCAGGGCCAATCGGACAGCAGAGGACACGCCGGACAGAGCATTGGGGTTTGGGAAGCAGGACCGTGGAGAAGCTGAGGGTTTCCTGCAGAGGAGAGGAGAGGAAGCCAGTCTGAGAGGGGCAGAGCCCTTCTGCGAGAGCCAGAAGCTCCCTTGAGATGGAGAGATGCTCTGCAGCATCTGGCCTCAACCCACCTCTGCCCTGCCTGCTCTCGGCAGCCTCCCCATGGCCTCTGTCTCCTCCTCTCCCCACCCGACTTACTGGGCACCAGGCCCAGCCCTGCCTCCTAGGGAAATAGTTGCACAGCCATTCAGAGTATGGATTGGAGTAAGATACAGCTTGGTTCACGTGACACGTTTACCCCATAGCAAGTGCATGTGACCTTGGGCCAGTGATCTCCCTTTCCTGAACCTCAGTTTCCTCCTCTTGCAACCTTCCAACCTCAGTACATCATATGAAAAGCTTTACACAGTGCCTTGTACATAGTTCGTGCTCCGTGAATGCCAAATGTGATGATGGTGACGGAATTATACAGACTTGGGTTTGAATCTTGGCTCCACTGTTAGCCAGCTGTGTGACTTTAAGCAGATCACTCCACCTCTCTGCGGCTGGACTTTCTCTTGTGTAGAATGTAGCAGATTATTCCTAGGATGGGAATTAAAGGCAAATCAACACATGGGCCCTGTCCATCCTGGAAATAGCCACTTGGAAAACCATGCCTGTTGTTTGAATAGTTCCAGTGTGTAAGAGTTGAAATGCTGGCACTTTTGAGGTTAATAGCTCAGCCTGGCTGCCTGTGGCTGCCTCCCCAGAAGCTCCCTCACCTAATCATCATCACCCCAAAGCTGCCAGCTGGTATGGTGTCCAGGAGTCAGGGATTGACACTAAAGCTGTGCCAGCTCAGCCATGGAACCAGACCGGTTTGTGCTCCCTGAAATGCCCTGGGGCTGGCAGCGTGTGGGAGGAGCCGGCAGTAGGCACTTGGCTCCAGACCAAGACCCAGACCCAGTCACAGGAAGTGAGTGGCAGAGACCAGAGACTAAAGCCTCCACTTTCTGGACAGAGGGCAGTGAAGTGGGCCCTTGCAGGCCAGAGTCTGGGGAAGATTGAAGAGAGGAGGCAGCCCCAGCAGAAAGCCCATGAACTTACTCCTGGGCTCACCCCCAAGCTGCGCATGTATGGATATGACCCCACATGGTACATGAGAGACTTTGAGAACTGAACTACTAAGTGTAGATGACCACTAAGGTCTAGAGATGGCCCCTTGGGGATAGAAAGAGATAGCAAAGACTGGAAACTAACAGGGGTGCCTGGATGACTCAGTTGGTTAAGTCTCCGACTTCTGCTCTGGTCATGATCTTGTAGTTTGTGAATTTGAGCCCCGTATTGGGCTCTGTGCTGACAGTTCAGAGTCAGGAGCCTGCTTCAGGTTCTGTGTCTTCCCCTCTACGCCCCTTCCCTGCTCACATTCTGTCTGTCTTTCTTTCAAATAAACATTTAAAAAAAAAAGAAAGAAAACTAACTGACATTGAAATAACAGCACACAGAAGTCAGGTTAGGACACATGGTCTGAACCTAACCTGGTCAGTTGCCTGATACAACTAAAAATTCAACATTTATTTTAGAATGTTCATTATTTTTATTTTTGAGAGAGAAAGAGACTGTGAGCAGAGGGGGGCGGGGGCAGAGAGAGGAAGACAGAAGATCTGAAGCAGGCTACAGAGCCCAACACAGGGCTTCAACTCACAAACCATGAGATCCTTACCTGAGCCGAAGTTGGATGCTTAACCAACTGATCCACCCAGGTGTTCCTATTTAGAAGGATTTAAACAAGACCTAGAGTCTCATGACATAATCCTCAAAACGTCCAGGATATACTCCAGAATGACCTGGTTCACAAAAAACCAGCAAAGTCTGGCAAATTCTCAGAGGAAATACAATCAGCAGGCACCCACTGCAAGATGACCCAGATATTGGAATGATCACACAGAGTTTAGAGAAGTTCTTACAGTCATGCCCCAAGAAGTAAGGCTGAATCGTCTTGAAAAGAATGGTAAGGTAGAGAATGTTGCAAGTTAGTAGAAAAACAGAAGACATAAAAAAGAACCAAGTGGAAATTTTCGCATGGCAAAGTAGAATGACAAATAAAATATTCACTGGATGGGCTTAGTAGCAGAATGGAGATGATGGAGGAAGGAGCCAGTGAACTTAGAGATAGATCAAGAGAAATGATGTATGAGTAGCAGAGTAAAAAGATTAGAGGGAAAGAGGAACAGAAGGGGAGAAGAGAGAAGTATGGAGCAGTATCAAACAGTGTAATATTCATGTCATGTGAATCCCAAAAGGGAGGGAGAGATGGAGTGGTGGTGGGGCATCAGGATGGTAGGAAACTTACCCCCAGAGGTCCATGAGTCTCTTACCAGGTTGCTGGACTGCTAGCTCAGGTGCCACACCTCTGTCCTTCCCTTCCCAGAAAGCATTAGCAAGTCACAAGGAGGCAGTATCTATCGCAATGTGGTTGAATTCAGCCAGACCTGGCCTCAAACCGTGAGTGTGGGTAAGTGGCTTTGCCTCGGTGAGCCTCAGTTTCCTTGACGGAACAGTGGGGACATTATATTTATCGTGAACTTCCTGTGTGCTCATGATCTCATTTGGTTTTTCAATAAGCCTATAAGGTGGTCATTATTCATTTGGAGAAACAGAAGCTCAGAGAAGGGGATTGCAGTGAGTTGAGCCAACTGCAAAGTCTGAGAAAATGGTCCTCACAAGACGGTCCTGCCCTCACTTCAGACCAGCTGTCTAGAAAGTCAGGGTCCCCGTGACCGTGCAATTTCAATAATACATGAGAATGACTCACAGGACTCTGGAAAGTGCCACTTATGACTACAGTTTTATGGTGGCAGAAGGTTACACATGAAAATCAGTCCAGGAAGGAGACACACATGGCAGAGTCCAGAAGGGGTCCAGATGCAGGGTCTCGGATCATTTTCTCCCTAAGCAGTCATGGACGCGCTGCCTCCACCTGGTCACTAAGTGGGTGCTGTGCCTAGAATATTACCGATGAGGGGAGCTCACTGAGCCTTTGGTGTCCAGAGTTTTTCCTGGGGCTCCATCTTGCAGTCTCTGGCAGCCAACTTCAGCCTCCAGCACCTTCCAGAGGTATAGCTAATAACTCTCGTCATCAGTTTCTCCAGGGGACCCCAAAGCTCTCACCACAAATCATAGTGTCAAGTGGCTAGAGCCCTGAGGCCAACAAAGACACCCCTGCAGGATATTGCAGGCCCCAAGGTCACCTCCCAGGAGCCAAGGGCATGGACCAGATCTCTCTTTGGATACAATGAATTCTTCACCACACAGGAAGTAACTAGTCACTTGTACTGAGTCATCCAGCTGGTGAGAGGTTGGACCAGGCTTCCAACCCAAGTTGTTTGGTTCCCAGGTCTTCCTCACTCTTGACCACTACACTCGATGACCATATGAATCTCCTAGCGATCTTGTTAAAATGCGGGTCCTGAGTCGAACCTCGCTTTGAATAGCAAGAAGACACTTCATCTGCTCTCCCAGGGTACCCCAGTATGTCCAGGACACAACAAGGCAGTGTGAGTTTGGGAAAAGTAGCACAGGGCAGGTCAAGTAGAGTCTGTAGGATTAGAAGCTTATTTTTTTCCCTAAGTACCTGGAGAAGCCTTTGGAGGGTTTTGACGAGAGAAGTGTTATGACCATGTTTTAAAGTATCACTCCAGGAGCGCCTGGGTGGCTCAGTCGGTTAAGCATTGACTCTTGATTTCAGCTCAGGTCATGATCATGGTGGTTTGTGTGTTCAAGCCCCACATCAGGCTCTGTGTTGACAGCAGAGCCTATTTGATATTCTGTCTCCCTCTCTCTCTTCCCCTCCCTTACACGTGCCCTCTCTCAGTCTCTCTCCAAATAATAAATAAGCATTAAAAAAATTTAACAAAGTATCACTCCAGCTGTCGAATGGAGAATGGTGTTGTCAGAAGGCAGCAGGGGCAGCCAAGAGACCTTCCAGAAAGCCACAGTGCTGGTCAAAGGGACACGTGATGGTGGCTTGGACCACGGTGGTGGCAAAAGGAGGTTCCAAAATAACTCAGTGACAGGGCACCTGGGTGGCTCAGTCAGTTGGGCATCCGACTTCAGCTCAGGTCATGATCTCACTTTCATGAGTTCAAGCCCCATATCACGCTCTGTGCTAATAGTTCAGAGCCTGGAACCTGCTTCCAGTTCTGTGTCTCCCTCTCTCTCTTCCTCTCCTCTGCTCACACTGTCTCTCTTAAAAATAAATTAACATTAAAAAAAATCTTTTTTAAAGTAACTCAGTGAGATATAATGTAGGAGGCAAGGTCAATGGAAAGCGCTCATGGTTTAGAAGTAAAGGACAATTCTCTGTCTTGGCAAGCTCCTTAACTCCTCTGAATGAACATTTCCTTGTCTATAGATTTCAGTCTCGCAGCTCTTAGAGTGTCGTGGGGACGAAAGGAAGTGATGTATGTAATGTTCTTAGCACAGCAATTGGCCCTTAGGGAGGGCTTGGTGGATTATGAACCTAGATGTGGGCATAGGCAGTCGGGAGATGAAAGCAGACGCCTGCCACCCTGGGGCTCTCCTGGCAGAGCCCCCCCCCCCCCCCCGAGAGCTGCTTGCTGCCAGAGTCTGTCCACCCAGGTGGTAGAACTTGGCTGCCTCTTAAACATTCATTTTGGGTTCTGGTGGCAGCCTTTAAAGGCCAGGCCAACTGCCAGGGTTCCTGGGGATTTGTACTCCATTTGCATGGTTGTCTAATGTGTTTGGTGCCTTTGGAGGGAGCCTCATTCCAGATAGATCCCCATGGGGGAAAGCGTCAGGGGGCTGAGGATCTATCCAACCACACGTGTCCCTGCAGAGCCCCAGCAAGGAGTGGGAAAGGAGAGCCAGCGAAGGCCAGGTTCAGCCCTGCCTTGTACTTCGATGCTGGCCAGAAGCCGCCGGGCTCTGCGGCCAAGGCCAGCAGCTGGTGGCTGCAAGACGAAGGCTTGCTGGTAGAATAAACCAGACACCATGAGTATCCTTTCCGGACAGTCCTTCTGTCCATTGCTTTGTCTTGACTGCACCAACCAGAGCTGCTAGTCAGTGGGAGAAGGCTTAGCCGTTAAAACACTAGGGATCGTGGGGCATAGGCTGAGTGTCCCTTCTCTGACTACATCTCTCTCGGGTACATCTTGTGAAACAAGCTTTGGCTTAGAAGCCAAAGAGCTTGGTTACCGAATCATCTCAAGCAGGACCTTTTCATCTTGCTGAGCCTCCATTTTCCACCTGTCAGATGCAATATAAGATCTACCTTGAGGGAGTATCTGGGTGGCTCAGTCAGTTAAGCATCTGACTTCGGCTCAGGTCACGATTTCACGTTTGTGAGTGTGAGTCCCGCATCAGGTGATCTTAAGTCCCACTTCAGGTGAGCCCCGCTACTTTCCTCGCCCCCCTCTGCCCCTTGCTCACTTGCGCCTTAATAAAATAAAATAAATAAATAAAATAAAATAACAAAAAAATAGATCTACCTTGAGGTAGCTCATTCCGTCTTTAACAATGATAGCAAACACACACAGCACTTCCTGCCTGCCCAGCACTGTTCTGCATGCTTCACGTGAATTAACCATTTAACCCTCATAGTGCTCTGACATAAGAATTGCAGTTATTTTATGAAGGAGGAAACTGAGGCACTGATAGAAGATGTAGTGTACTCAAGGTCATCTGGGTCCAGAATCCAGGCTCTCAGTCACTGAGTTACACAGCCTCAAATATTTATCAAGCCCCTACTATGTTGAGGTGCTGTGCTAGTTGCTGGAGAAATGGCAGAGAGGCAGAAATAATCCTTTCATGATATTGGTACGCTAGTTGGAGACAAGTGAACACCTAAATAATAACAGAGTATGGTGACAGGGGCTGAGCATCACTTTAAACTGTATAATATAAGCTTAGAAAGGGCTGGCTATACCAAGATCAGGGAGAAGAACATTCTAGGCAGAGGAAATGGCAAGTGCAAAGGCCCTGGGGCAGGAATGAGCAAGAAGACATAAGTGGCCAGAGCACAGCTAATGAGGGGAGTGAATTACACGTGAGGTCAGAGCAATACGTAGGGGTCATGTTAAGCTTAGATGACAAGCATTTCTTTCTCTTTAAGTTTATTTATTTATTTTGAGAGGGCAAGCGTGGGGGGAGGGCAGAGAGACAAGAAGAGAGAGAGAATCCCAAGGAGCCTTCACGTCGCCAGTGCAGAGCCCAGTGCGGGGCTTGATTTCACAAACCGCCCCGCTGAGACTGTTAGGCACTGAGGAAACCAGTGAACGTGACAGATGTGGCTTCTGCCTTCACGAAGGAGTGAGATGACATGCGTGCAGGGATATTTAGCACATAACAGATGCTCAGTGGGTGTAATTTTCTCTTTCCCTGTGTGTAAGCTGACATGAAAACTGCTCCCCTGGGCTCTGCCTAACCCCCAGCCCCCACAGGAAAGCAGGATATAGCTGGCTTATAATGGCAATCGTTTCTGGAGACAGCCTTAGGCAAGGGCATTATTCACCCACAAACAGGTGGGTGAAGAGGGAGCAGAGAGGGCAAAAGGGGTCGGCCTTCCCTCTGTCTAGAGGAGCTGCTGCCCCACTCCGGCCCTGGGGAGGGAGGGTCTCTGCGGCTTAACTCACGGCCGCTTTCTTTACGATCCCGAGTTACGCGGCGGCGGGCCCAGGAAGGGTGTCCGCTGGCTCGGCGCCAAAGTTCTCATTACGCGTCTGCTTGTAGATTTTATCCTGCCTAATTTTACCAGGGTTGGAGAAGCAGAAGAGAGGCAGCCCATGGATGATTCGTGCTTGGGATTCTCTTCCAACCTGGCTCAGGGTCATGTTGGCTTCTCGGTGGTGTCTTTGGTAAGGAGGGGTCAGGACACTTGGGAGATGCATGGACAACTCTGTGATAAAATGAGGGTCCCCAGCCCTACTACAAGAAGTTTCTCAAAAGCCCGTGTGTCCCTAAGGCATTTGAGGACTGGGGCAAATCATTCTTTCCCGGTTATGGAGTGTGGCTCAGAAGAGAAGTCACAGTGGGCAGGAGCTCAGTGGTCACTCTTCTTCCCACTCTTAATAACAGGCAGCCTTCATTAAGGCTCAGTAAATTCCAGGCACCGCCCCAAGGACTGTCTGAGTGGGTCCTCACAACAACCAAACAGGGAGGCTCTGGTGTTGCCCCCATTTTACAGAGGAGAAAAAGGAAGCCCAGAGAGCGCAGATGATTTGCTTAAAGTCACCGTATGAGCTAAGGGCAGGGAAGGCTGTAGAGGTCAGCCATGCTGTTTTGTGGCTTATTTCTTGCTTGCATGCTGGTTTTTGTGGGCTCGTCCATGAGCTGCCTTGCATGCAATGATTCAGCGACCCAGGCGCCTTCCGTTCCGTGGCCCCGCCATCTTCCCAGGCTGCAGAGGGTTTCACCTGCAGCTGGTGGTTGGGAGACAGAGAGAGAGAGGGAGAGAGAGAGAGTTGAGGACTGAGTGGGAAGGTTGAATAGGCCAGGCCTGGAAGTTAGGAATATCACTTTCTACTTCCATTCAGACTCTGTTGGCTCCAGCTGGCTGCGAGGGGAGGCTGGGGTTACAGTCCAGCTGCTCGCCCAGGAAGGAAAGGCTTTGGTGACCCCATGGCCGTCTCTGCCACAGCGACCCAAGTGGGCAAATAAAAGCCAGCCTGGGCCCTGAAGAAGCTTGCTCCCTGCCTCCCTGAGCACCTGTGGCCTCTGAGCTCAGCACAAGCATCACTGGCGGGGGGAGGGGGGTAATCCCACCTGACCAAACCCCAGGCTCGGGGAATTCAGCCTAACAAGAATGGTTCTTGTAGTGAATTTGCCAGATACCTCTTGGCTGGCAAGCCCCAGGCACCTGCTGACGTAGGGAGTTAGACCAGTGGCTCTCAGCGGGGCTGTCCCCCGGCGGACATTTGGTCGTGTCTGGAGACGTTTCTAGCTGTCACAGTCCCAGGGCCCCTGCTGGCGTCTGGTGGGTAGAGCTCAGGGCTGCTGCTGACATCCCACAATGCAGCGACAGCCCCCACAACGGTGCTGAGGTTGAGACACCCTGGGCCGGGGCAGCGGCTCTGCTGGCGTTGGAGTTTGCGGGGTGAGGCGGTGACCTCCGTGAAGGGCCGGTTGGCGCCAGCTAGGAGCCAGTCTGCTCCAGTTAAGCACCTGTTGAGGCCATGTTTCTTCTCCTATAGCATTTTAACCTCTCTTCATTCACAGTGGTTTTTCTTTGGCTGCCTGAGTGTGAAGATTTCAGGGGTAGAAACTGTCAGGTGAACGTGTGCTCATGGGTGCAGATCTTACAAATGGCTTCCTTGCTTCCATCCATAAATATTCGGGCAGACAGAAGCGTGCTCTGCAGACAGGCCGCCTCCCCAGGTGGCGTGACCGGGACAGATGGAGCGCGGCCTGGCTCTGCAGGCGTGGGCAGGTGGAGCCCTCTCAGGATGAGAAGCAGCGGGTTTTTCAATCCGGTCCCTGCTCCTCCCCACCTTGTGGTTTATGGGTCCGTGTCACTTGTGTGTGGTGACACGCAGGGTTTACGAGGGAGAGGAGTTCTGATGGCTTTTCAGTATTGTTATTATAAAGGATATATATTAATACACGTTTGTATATATAATACAGCTCTTGGGAGAGAGTAGAATAAAAAGTAAAAATCCCCAGTTCTCCCTACTTAAAGGTATTTCCTCTTAACAAGTCTTCTTCTTAGGAATATATGCATTTATGTGTATATGTGTATGTGCGCATGTATGTACCTATATATCTGACAGGTGTACATGAGTGTGTGTGTGTGTGTGTGTGTGTGTGTGTGTGTGTGTGTGTCTCCATCTGCTATTGTTAGTATCCAAACTATACACACTTTTCTGCAACTTGCTCTTTTCACACAGTGAAGCTTGGGCATTCTTTCATATTAGCCTACTTACGTATATGAGAGCCAGGCACTATGGATACATTAGTAAACAAATTAGACAAAAATCCTAGTTTTGGGGCACCTGGATGGCTCAGTCGGTTAAGCGTCTGACTCTTGATTTCGGCTCAGGATGTCATGCCATGGTTCGTGAGTTCGAGCCCCATATCCTCCTTGACAGTGCGGAGCCTGCTTGCGATTCTCTCTCTCCCTCTTTCTCTCTGTGCCCCTCCCCAGCTCTCTCGGTCTCTCTAAATAAATAGATATACTTAAAAAAAAATCCCGGTTTCTTGAGATGGCTACCTAAACATGGGAAGACAAGTAGCAAACAGACAAATCTGTATGATGCCATGTAGAGATGATGTTCGGTGCTAAGGAGGAAATGGAAGGAAAGAGAATACTGAGTGTTGGAGTCAGGATTTCAGTTTTTTCCACAGTGGCCAGGGACGGCCTCATGGAGAAGGGGACATTTGAGCCAGGACATGAAGGAGGTCAGAGATGTGCCTAGGGATATGTGGGTGTGGAAAGAGCATTGCTGCCAAAAAGAATAGCAAGTGCAGAAGCTTTATGCAGGAGAAATAGAAGGCAGATCGGTACGGCTGATGTGGAGTGCAGGTTCCCCCAACTGTTTGGAATGACCGCGTGATATTTCATTAAGTCCAGGAGTTGAAGAATTTATTTAATTAGTCCCCTGTTGGTAACATTGGGACTATTGCCAACTTTTTTTTTTTTTTTTTTTTTTTGCAGTTAGAAGCATTATTGGGGTAAGCATCCTCAACACATCTCTTCTGATGTGTCCAAATATACCATGAACTAAAAACCCAGCCGTGGGATTGCTTGGTCGAAGCATACATGTTTGTCTGTTTTGATGGCTAGTGTCAAAATTTGCAATCCAAAAAAAAAAAAGTGGCACAATTTTATTCTTTTCTGTCTTCTTACAAATGAAGCAGAGGATTTTGGCAAATGTTTTTGCACCTGTGTGGCCCAGGGAGGCCCCAACTCCTGCCCCCCCCCGCCCCTGCAAAAAAGGATTCTTGTAAGGCTGAAATAAGCAAGCTTTGAAAATTATGAAGTGCTGAATAACTACAAAGTGATTTTTTTTTACCTTTGAAAAGCAGTTTGATTTTTCATTATGTATTATACAATAATTCAAATATATAGAAAAGTACAGAAAAATAATCACAAGCAATCAGGTCCCCCCTACCCCAGATCTGCTTCAGATTAGTTTTTCATTTCTTAGCTGGCCTCAGCAAGGCAAGTCCACACTGGTTGCTGGCTTCCAGAACCCAGAGTGTGCATGTATTTTATTTTGAAATGAACTGTGTGAAAAAGTGATACATGGACTTAATCAAGATTTAAAACTTTTGCTCTCTGAAAGACTTAACTCTTTTTTTTTTTTTTTTTTTTTTTAATATTTTTATTTATTTCTAGGAGACAGAGAGAGACAGCATGAGCAGGGGAGGATCAGAGAGAGAGGGAGATACAGACTCTGAAAGAGGCTCCAGGCTCTGAGCTGGCAGTCAGCACAGAGCCCGACGCGGGGCTCGAACCCATGAACCATGAGATCATGACCTAAGCGAAAGTCGGACGCTTAACCGACTAAGCCACCCAGGCACCCCTGAAAGACTTAAGTCTTAAGACTTAAGACTTAAGACTTTCTTAACTCTCTGAAAGAGTTAGGAAAATAACAAAGCAAGGCACATCTCAAGAGGAATTTTTTGGAGCACCTGGGTGGCTCAGTCGGTTAAGCGTCCAATTTCAGCTCAGGTCATGATCTCACGGTTTGTGGGTTCGAGCCCCGCATCAGGCTCTGTGCTGGCAGCCAGCTCAGAGCCTGGAGCCTGTCTTCGGATTCTGTGATTCCCTCTCTCTCTGACCCTCCCCTGCTCACGCTGTCTCTCTCTCTCTCTCTCTCAGAAATAAATAAAAAAACATTAAAAAAAAAAAAAAGGAATTTTTGGGGGGTGACTGGGTCAGTCCATTAAGCGTCCAACTTCAGCTCAGGTCATGATCTCATAGTCTGTGAGTTCGAGCCCCACGTCGGGCTCTGTGATGACAGCTTGGAGCCTGGAGCCTGCTCCCAGTTTCCCTGTCTCCTGCTCTCTCTGCCCCTCCCCCACTCTTGCTCTGTCTACTCTCAAAAATAAATTTTAAAAAGGAGCAGCTTTTTTGCAAAACGTAACCAACAAAGAACCTGTCTCCAGAATATATAAAGAATTCTGATAACTCAGTAACAAGAGAACAGCCCATAATCCAATAAAAAGTGGGCAAAGATTTGAACAGACACACTTTGCAAGTAGACATAGGAACATCAAAGCAGCACCAGAAAAGATGCTCTTCCTCATTAGTCATCAGAAGTGCAAAGTAACCACCGTAAAATGCACTGTACATCCTCTAGTACAGCTAAGGTGGGACATACCGGGCCCCTGGGTGGCTTAGTCGGTTGAGTGTCCCTCTGTCTTCAGCTCAGGTCATGATCTCACAGTTCATGAGTTCCAGCCCCACACTGGGCTCGCTGCTGTCAGCCTGTCAACACAGAGCCTGCTTTGGATCCTCTGTCCCCCTCTCTGCCCCTCCCCCGCTTACACTCACCCAAAAATAAATACACATATTTTTTTTTTAATTTAAAAATAAAGGCTGAAAATTCCAAGTGTTGGCAAGGATGGGGGGCAGCTAGAACTTCCCTACATTTCTGGCAGGAATGCAAGATGCTCTGACCACTTTGGAAAGCAGTGAGCCACAGCCTTCGAAAGTTAAGTATTTTTATTTGAAACATTGACTATACAAACCAGCCTTCCTCTAGGAGCCAAAGATAAATGAAAACGTATGTCTGCAGAAAGCCATGCACACAGATGTTCCAAATGGCATTCCTTGCAACAGCCTCAAACCTGGAAACAACCCAAATGTCCATCAGCTCGTGGATGGATAAACCAGTCATGATACATCATGCATTGGAATACTACCCAGCAATAAAAAAGGACAGAATACCAATATGTGTACACATGGATGAGTCTCAGAGACATTACGGTATAATGCAAATGACTGTATACTGTGTGATGCCATTTTTATGAACTTCTAGTGTAAGCCAAACTTGGCCCAGTTGGGTCGGAGAAAAGGATGGAGGCGAAAGGAAAAAGAGGGAGCTTTGTCGGAGGGAGAGAACTGTGTATCTTGATTTTAGTGGTAGTTAACATGTTTGTGTACAATAATCAGTATTCATCCAATTGTATACTTAAAATGGATGGATTTTATCCTATGAAAATAATACTTTGGTAAAGAAAACTGAGGGGAAATTAAAAAAAATATTTATCTTATTTATTTTTTCAGGTTTAGTGAAACTAAAAGTTCTTTATTTTTTTTAGGTTTATTTATTTATTTTGAGAGACAGAGAGAGCACAAGCGAGGGAGGGGCAGAGAGAAAGGGAGAGAGAGAGAATCCCAGGCAGCCTCTCTACTGTCAGCGCAGAGCCCGACACAGGGCTTGAAGTCACGAACCGTAAGATCGTGACCTGAGCTGAAACCAAGAGTCGGATGCTTAACCGACTGAGCCACCCAGGCACCCAGAAATTTTTTTTTTTAAATAAAACTTGTGGATGTGATTTTAATTTGCGTTTCTTGGGTGTCTCATGGCGTGGGACATTGGTCATGAGCTTTTCCTGTGGCAGGAGCAAAGCATTTACAGCACGGGGACACCTGAAAGAGGACCCGGCATGCTCATCGGTCCAAAGTAGACGTGAATCTTTTGTTGGCTGTTGTGATTAGACAGCACAGAACAGACCCTTCTGTTCAGGCCCAGGATGGTGTTTCTGGCCATGTTGTGGTCTGGCTGCTGTGGTCCCTGGGTTAAGCTGGCGAGACGCACCGGTAGCCCCTGGGCCCCTCTCTGGGGAGTGTGGCCTTGTTCACTCGTGTGACCAGCCTGTGAGCAGAGTGGCCGCACAGACCTGGAAACCGAGATTTCTGTGGCAGAAAGAAGCAAGTGAACAGCTATGAAAGTAAAGCAGTTGAGTTTGTATGTTTGTCTTTTATTATCTCCACATTTTATTGAGACCCTTTAAGAAAATACTGGAAGAATTATTCAGTCAACACCCGTATTCCCACCACCTAGATTTTACAATGACTATTTTGCTGTTTGCTTTGTTACCTGTCTGTCTCTCTCTCTCTGTATCTCTTAATTCATATTGTCTCCATGCCTTTCAAGATCAGTAGCAAACATTAGTTCCTATTCATTTGTTTTTTAAAGTTGATTTTTTGGGGCGCCTGGGTGGCTAAGTCAATTAAGCACCTGACTTCAGCTCAGGTCATGATCTCACAGTTCGTGGGTTCGGGCCTTGCGTCAGGCTCTGTGCTGACAGCTAATTCAGAGCCTGGAGCCTGTTTCAGATTCTGTGTCTCCCTCTCTCTCTGGCCCTCCCCTGCTCATGCTGTGTGTCTCTCTCTCTCAAAAATAAATAAAACATTAAACAAACTTTTTAAAAATAAAGTTGACTTTTTGGTAAAGCTTGACATACAGAAAATCATTACATAGGCGTGATTGATGAAATCACTGACCACTGGTGATTAAGTCAGTCTCCGATCCGTGTCCTCTTTCCAGAGGTTGGGGAGTTGGGATGAGCTGAAAGGTCCAGCCCTCTCAGCATGCCGTGGGCTTTCTGGCAGCCAGCCCCGCTCCTGAAACTATCTGGAGACCTTGGCCATCTCATTAGTATACAGGAAGACACTCCTCACTTGAAGATTCCAGGGGTCTTAGAAGCTCTTGTGTTGTGAACCAGGGACTAAGACCAAGTATTATAATAAAAAATATGCTTCTGTCACCTGTTTCGCTTGGAAATTACAAGAGTTTTAGGGGCTCTGTGTCAGGAAGTGGGGGCAGAGACCAAATATAGACATTTTATTATGTCACTTCATGTGCATTCATTTACATATTGTCTGTGGCTGCTTTTTTGTTGTTTATTTATTTTGAGCGAGAGAGAGAGGGAGAGAGAGAATCCTAAGCAGGCTCTGCACTGTCAGCCCAGAGCCCAGCATGGGGCTCGATCTCATGAACTGTGAGACCATGACCTGAGTCAAAATCAAGAGTCGGACATGTGACCAGCTGAGCCACCCAGGCACCCCGTGGCTGCTTTCTGCTGCAATAGCAGGGTAGTTGTGACAGACACTACAGGTGACCCTTGAAGCCTAGAATATTTACCGTCTGTCTCTATATGGAAAAAGTCTGCTACCCTTGCCCTGATGTAACACCTCTGGGCTCTCTTTCATTCATCTTATTATTTGATTTATTCTCTCTTATCTTGTATTCACTCCTCCCAAGGAAGAGTTGACTTAGCTCACTGGGAACAGTTTTCATCTGGAGGTCCACAGTCTTCTGCCGGATGGGATTAAGGTAGGCCCCAGCCCCCGTCTCGCTGGGACCTACCTGCCTACAACAGGCGACATTCTCTGTGGCTCCTTCAGGGCACCTGCTGTTCAGGCTTGGCCCTGAAGTGACAAGGCCCGCATAGGTTTTGGTCAGAGAAGTTTAATTCCGGGAGAACACATATTAGGGCCAGGCCCCTTCCTACAATCCAGCTAAGCTACCAACCCAACCACAGTTTTGTTCTGCATCTAACAGTGTATGTAACCTGACCCCGTGAGAATCACCTGGGGAGCATCTGAAAAACCCTGGAATCCAGCCCCTGACCCCAAACCAATCAACAGAATCTCTTGGACTGGGTTTCTGGGCACTAGGCTTTTTCAGAGCCTTCCAAGTGATTCACATGTTTCTGATACTTCTCTCATTTTCTCACTTGTTTCTCAATTATTTCCAAATATGGAGAGGGGAAGGCTAGATTAATGACCCCTGAACCTGGAGGTTCAACAGGTGTTTTACAAATAGCTCTGAAGTCAGTTTGTAGTGCACATTTTCCCCAGAGTGAAGCCAGCGGCTCAGAAACAAGCGTACAAAGATGATCCTCTCTCAGATACTTACGTTGCGGCTGTTCCTGTAAAAACAAGCACATTATATTATAGTCACACCTTTAAATGCTTCCTCTGAGAAGGCGTGATTCACATGCAGATCTGAAAGTGATTCTTCCACCCATCTGCCATCTTTACAAACGCAGCAAACGCTCGCTCGGCTCAGGGTCCGCACAGAGGAGGAAGGAAACAGACCCACGGGGGGCGGGGGGGGAAGGGATTTCTAAGGGAACTTCCGTCTCAGGTCCTATGTCTTGAGGAAGGTGGAAGAGACCTAATTCCAAGGCCAAGGTGACAGTTCTCAGAGGCCTCTCCCCCCACTCCCCGGCTTGCGGTGGTGGATTAATGAAGGGAAACCCCAGGCCACATGCTTTTCCCTGAAGGCAAGGCTGCTCATTCTCAGTGCTTGTGGGCGTTTGGGACCAGACGATTCTTTGTGGCGAGGCTGCCCTGAGTACGGTAGGGTGGTGAGCAGCACAGCCCTCCCCCTCCCCCTGGTTGTGACAATCCACATGTCCCCTAACGTTGCCAGATTCGGGGAGCAGAATGGGCCCAGCTGAGAACCACTGCATGAAAAGAATTGAACAACTCGCTCTGAGCTTATATTCCCTATAGACCTGTCCCAAAAGGACCTCCATCCTGGCCCTTGGGCTTTCTTTTTTAAAAAAATTTTTTTAATGTTTATTTATTTATTTATTTATTTATTTTTCTTACAAATAGTTTATTGTCAAGTTGGTTTCCATATAACACCCAGTGCTCATCCCCAAAGTGCCCTCCTCCATGCCCATCTCCCTCCCCCTCCCACATCCATCAGTCCTCAGTTCGTTTCTCAGCATTCAAGAGTCTCTCATGGTTTGCCTCTCTCCCTTTCCCCCACCATTTCCCCCCTTCTTCTCCCCCATGGTCCTCAGTTAAGTTCACCCTAATCATATGATATTTGTCCTTCTCTGCCTGACTTATTTCGCTCAGCATAACACCCTCAAGGTCCATCCATGTTGCTACACATGGCCAGATTTCATTTTTTCTCATTGCCATGTAGTATTCCATGGTATAGATAAACCACATCTTCTTGATCCATTCGTCCACTGATGGACACTTAGGCTCTGTCCATGTGTTGGCTATTGTTGAGAGTGCCGCTATGAACATTGGGGTACATGTGCCCCTATGCATCAGCACTCCTGTATCCCTTGGGTAAATTCCTAGCAGTGCTATTGCTGGGTCCTAGGGGAGTTCTATTGTTAGTTTCCTGAGGAACCTCCACACTGTTTTCCAGAGGGGCTGTACCAGTTTACATTCCCACCAACAGTGTAGGAGGGTGCCCGTTTCTCCACATCCTCGCCAGCCTCTCGAGTTCTCTGATTTGCTCATTTTAGCCACTCTGACTGGCGTGAGATGGTATCTCAGTGTGGTTTTGATTTGTATTTCCCTGATGAGGAGGGATGCTGAGCATCGTTTCATGTGTCTGTTGGCCATCTGGATGTCCTCTTTGGAGAAGTGTCTGTTCATATCTTCTGCCCATTTCTTCACTGGGTTGTTTGTTTTTCAGGTGTGGAGTTTTAATGTTTATTTATTTTTGGGAGAGAGAGACAGAGTGTGAGTGGGAGAGGGGCAAAGAGAGGGGGACACAGAATCCAAAGCAGACTCCAGGCTCTGAGCTGTCAGCACAGAGCCCAACATGGGGCTTGAACTCATGAACCCTGAGATCATGACCTGAGCTGAAGTCAGATGCCCAACCGACTGAGGCACCCAGGTGCCCCTGGGCCTTGTGCTTTCAATGGAGTGAGAGGTCTGCAGGGCAGTCCAAGGAGTCAAGGTGACGTGCCCACCACATGCTCGGGGCTCTCTCTAGTGCATCCTCAGGAAAGCAGGCCATGTGATAGTGTGTGACCTCTAGACCCAAGGAGATAATAATAGTACTTACCTTGTAAATAGAGTCGGGAATAAAATCATTTACTGCAGTGTCATCGCGAATCCATAGATGGGGGCTGACACAAAATTCGCACTATGTAAGTGTTAAGTGCCATTATCTTATTTTTCGTATCAATCGTCGGTAAACATGAGACAACTCCTTGCCTGCTGCCCACCTAAAGAGGTAGCCATTCAGATGCTGAGGCAAAGCTGCTGCACCCCAGAGAGATGCCGGGAAGGTCTCCAACATAGCACCTTCGCCAGGGGTCTTTGAGGCCCATCCTGGCTCTTGGCATCTCTTGCTTCACACACCAGCTTGAGGGCCCAGCTCCCCTTCAAACATATTCACATGCAAAATGCTTCTACTCCCAATCCCGTTGTCCTATGTCAGGGTCAGTGGAAGGGGGAATGGGTGAGAGTTTTCCTTCAAAGAGAAGAAGTGATGCTGAGCTCTGAGTGTCCATCCTTTTTGCCACAGGCAGGCCCTGTGACCTTGAGCGCTCAACCTCCTAACCCCTCTAATTCTCCATCTGCAAAATGGGGATATGAACGTACCTTCCCTGATAGGATTGTGGTGGGGATTGAGTCAAAAAATGTAGATAAACTACTTTTCTCAGTGCCTAACATACAGGACTCAGGATTTGGTATTGCTGATTTTCATTACAATAATACCGTTACCTAAATTGTCCTTGTGACTGCCAGGAGGCAAAACATGGAGAAAAACGTTCTGTTTGAGCAGCTGCTATGAATCACAAGATGAAACCTCACCCTAAATCATAGATGAAACTTCTTAGAGACATTCCAAGGAATGTTATAGTTGAAAAGGGCCTTAAAACCTTTATCGACATACCCATTATAAAAGCGGGAAAACTGAGGCCCAGGGAAGGGATATGATTTACCCAGTTTTGAAGAAACATCTGAAACAGCTTTTAGCTTTCAAAGAGAAAAAGAAACAAAAGAGAGTGCTGTAGTTTGAGGAAGTTTTGTAAAAGCTGATGAGAGAATGGATGCCAGCTTTGTTGGGGTGTGTCCTAGCTGGCCTGTGGGAGGGGACACGGGAGGAAACAGGGCCAAGGTGACTGCTCTGGGGCTCCTCTGAGAGTCGAGGTAACTCCTGAACATCTAGACAAAGTGTGGGGTCCCTCCACGCTGAGGAATTAGGGAGGACCAGAAAACAGCCCGGGATGGGTTTCGCTGGCTTCATGCATTCTGTTTTTCAGAAATGGGGGAACAGCTTAACTCAGCACCCAAGAGACGGACTAGAGGGTCTGTGATGAGGTGGGGCTCTGACCATGACCTGAGAGCATCCCTGAACTGTGGGCCTCGAAGCTGCACATGGGGTATCACCTTGTGAAGCATCCATGCGAAATGGGGAGCTGTTGAGATTTTTTCTTTTTCCTTTTAATTTGCAGTGTTTATGACACCCACACGCTAAGTCATCCCACTTCCCTTCCAGATCGGAGGCCTTGGCAAACTCAATTAGCAACCCAAAGAGTTTAGCTCTTGCGGGGTAGAACAGCTTCATTTTCACAGCAAATATCAACATGTGAAAGCCTCAGCTTGCCCCTGACTCACTCAGGGTGCCCAGATTTTGACTGGAGCCGTGGGTGATCTCCTGGCACTGCCCTGTGCCTCAGTCTCCTGGCTGTAAAGTGGGCCAGTGACAGCAACTGCCTAAGAGGCATGGTCCTTAATGCAGAAGGGTTGGATGATGCTCCTGGGGAATGTGTGACAATGTCTGGAGATAACTTTGGGTTGTCGCAGCTGGGGAGGGAACTGCTAATGGCATCTGGTGCTCAGAGGTGCTTCTAAACATCCCACAATGCTCAAAACAACCCCTCAACACAGAATGATCTGGTCCCAAATGTCAGTAGTTCTAAGGGTGAGAAACCTCACTCTAGAGGGTTGATAGGGAGATTTAGCGAGTTAATCCACATGATGTGCTTAGCCCTGGGCCGTGCATATAGTAGGTGCTTAATAAAGCAGTCTTAATCTCCATGCTCTTTCAAAGCCTGGTCCTTGAGCCCAGTGGGTGCCTCTCATGATGCTTTGGCTTTTGCCAGAGTTCTTTCCCTCACCTGAGTTGCCATGGTGAGTGGTGCCACAGAGACAAACAGATATGTTGTTAATTCTTTAGAGATAAGTTGAGCCTAAAATTCTAGGGCGTGCAATATGCCAGGTGTACCCAAGCCCTGTCTGAGGATGGAACTGGACTTTGGTGGCTCGCCTGTCTTCACAGAGGACCGTCCCCAGGGACTGTAGCATCAGGGTGCTTGAGATTTGTCAAGGCTAAGGAGAGAACACAGTGTGACCGACAGGTACCAGCACGTTGCTAGGCAAGGTGGTGGCTCTACTCTGTAACCATGGGGGCCGGGGCACGAACGGAGTCTTCCACTGACTGGACCCTCTCCCCTTTGACTTAAGAAAAGGGTTTAAAATTTTAACTGTGTTTAATAGAAAACTTTTGATACTTCCTTTGACCCATTAACTGGAACACTGAGCTTTCTGACTGATTTGGAGTCATAACTGTAGAAATAAATGATCACAGAGTGAATATTGCTTGACTTTTTGAAGGAGTACAGGGTTGTTTGCTCCTTTACCAAGTGACCCCCTTCTCCTGTACCGTTTTTCTTATAACTTTTTAAAAGTTTATTTATTTATGTGAGAGAGACAGCATGAGTGGGGAAGGGGCAGAGAGAGAGAGAAAGAGAGAGATTCCCAAGCAGAGGCCAGTGCAGAGTTCAAACTCATGAAGCTGTGAAATCATGACCTGAGCCTAAACCAAGAATTGGACACTTAACCGACTGAACCACGCAGGTGCCCCTTCTGTACTTTTAAAAAAATGTTTATTTGTCTATTTTGAGAGAGAGAGAGAGAGAGAGAGAGTGTGTGTGTGTGTGAACAAGTGGGGGAGGGGCAGAAAGTGCAGGGGAGAGAATCCCAAGCAGGATCTACTCTCAGTGCAGAGCCCGACGCTGGGCTTGATCTCATGACTGCAAGATCACAACCTGAGCCCATGTCTAGAGTTGGTTGCTTAACCAACTGAGCCACCCAGGCGCCCCTCTGCTGTACTTTTTAAAGTCCTTATACCTGTCTGCCAGCCACAATCCACAAAATTAATTTAAATTACTGCCGATGGGGAAATCAGATGACCAGGTTGATTCAGTATGTCTAAATCCATGAAGAGTAGATAGATTCTTTTTTTTTTTTTTAATGTTTTTTATTTATTTCTAGGAGAGAGAGAGACAGTGTGAGCAGGGGAGGGTCAGAGAGAGAGGGAGTCACAGACTGAAACAGGCTCCAGGCTCTGAGCTGGCAGTCAGCACAGAGCCTGACACGGGGCCCGAACCCACGAACCGCGAGATCATGACCTAAGCGAAAGTCGGACGCTTAACCGACTAAGCCACCCAGGCGCCCCAAGAGTAGATAGATTCTTAGAGAAAGTGTGAGGAGCCCTCTCCATGGATTTGTGCACAAGCTCTGATCTGTTCCTACTGTTGTGAGGTTTTTATGCTACTTCTGGATCGTGCTGTCGTTGGAAAGTCGCTTTGAGATGACTAGGAGACGTCGTCCACTAATACTAGCGACTGTAGTAGCCTGAGTCCCCACACAACCAGCAGGGGTCTTTGGGGGTGCCTTGCATCAACATTCCCAGTTGTGATTGTTCCTCGAGAGGAAGAAAGTAGGGATCTAGTTATGAAGAATTGGCCTCCTTCACGGGGTATCTGCTGCAAATATTCAAGTTGTATCACTAACTAGCTCAGTGACTTGGTTTCCTTATCTGTACAGTGGAGGGGTAGGGGTATTGCCCACTGTCTCTGAGCCCCTTTCTGGATTCTACATGTATCCAGTCTTAATTCCCCATTTCTCCAACAACACGTTCCCTAGAATTTACCGTGGTGGCAAATCTTGATATTCTCCCCAGCAACTTTTTTATAATAGAAATCATTAGTTTAATCAGCTTTGGCTTATTGTCATTTGCATTTTAAACGTTCGATTTCTAAAAGACTGTTAAGGTTGTCGCAACTTTACCCAATGGTGTGCGAGTGCTGAAGCCTGCCAGTTAACTCAGATGGTCACGGCACCAACTGCTTCCCGTCAGAAAGGCTGAATCACTTAGGAGCGCCTACCTTTCAAGGGCCAAATGATTCACCAAGCCAAGTGACTTTGCAAACTGGGATAAGGGGCGTAGGATATTAGACTTCCTTTTAGTCTTCTTCCCCTTCTGGAGATTTAGATGTGGATTCTCTAATGGCAACTTGTTTTTCTCTTTTGTCTTCTTTCCAAAGCAATATGTACTTGTAAGAACCACAAACTGTACATACTTATATAACACAGAATGCAGAAAGTTCCCTGTTTTCCCTCTCTAGAGAGAGCCACCCTCAACAGTTTGGTGAAATTCCTCCAGATTGTTTTCTATTCTATATATTAACATTTTTTTAACAACAAAAAAAAAGAGAATGTGTTTACACATACTATTTTGCATCTTTCTTTGTCTCCTAGCAATATGCCTTGGAGATTTTTCCATCATATATATATATGAGAGATATATATATATATATATATATATATATATATATGTCCATCTCATTTTTAACAGTGACATTGGTTTCCATGACATTATTACATCAGGAATGATTTAATTAGTCTCCTCCAATCTGACTCTGGGTGCCTCCCAAATCCAATCCTAAGACAATGTCTTGGGCTCAGGTAAACTACTAAGGAGGTGACCCCGGGAAGTACTGATAAGAAAGTGGGGAAGTGAGGCAGCAAAGGGAGGCAAGCCAATCGGGGACATTTGATAAGTGGGTACCTGCAGCTTTGGAAGGTCCCCAAGACCATCAAGTGATTGGCTGGAAGGATTCACAGACTTAGAAAAGCTATTATTATTTTTTTTAATGTTTATTTTTGAGAGAGAGAGTGAGTGGGGGAGGGGCAGAGACAGAGAGGGAGACAGAAGATCTGAAGCGGGCTGTGCTGATGGCAGTGAGCCTGACGTGGGGCTCGAACTCAGGAACCATGAGATCATGACCTGAGCCGAAGTCAGATGCTCAGCTTACTAAGCCACCCAGGTGGCCCTAGAAAAGCTATTATATTTGTGGTTATGGTTTATTACAGAAAAAGGAAACCAATTCAGCTCAGCAAAGGAAAGAGGCACGCAGGGCAGAGTCCAAGAGAGACCACACACAAGTTTCCATTCGCGATCTCCCAGTGGAGTTGTCAGGACGGCACTTAATTGTCCCGATTAAATGGAAACACACTTGGAGGGTTGCCAACCAGAGAAGTTCACTCAAGCCTTGATATCTGGGATATCGATTAGGGGATCAGTCTCATAGGCATCCCAGTGGCTGACCCTAGTCTCCAGCCCCTGCAGAGGTCAAACTGCTATTGTGTGGCCCAAGCACCCCACTGTAAATCGTAGCTAGCATAGACTGGCATGGCCCAGGCAGAGGGCTCTGTTTGGCTGAGGTTGGATGAGATCCACAGAGATTCGGGTGGCCTCTGGGGTGGGCTGGGGGCGGGTGGACGGGGCACCACAAGCCTCAGCTACATTTCTTCATGGACATTTTTATTATTTCCATTTTTCATTCTTTTTAAAATGTATTTATTTATTTTATTTTAGAGAGAGTGCATGAGCAAGGGATGCAGGCAGTGGGGAGGGGGGAGAGAGAGAGAGAGAGAGAGAGAGAGAATGAATCCCAAGTAGGCTCCACGCTCAGCACAGAGCCCAATGCGGGGCACAATCCCATGACCCTAGGATCCCAACTTGAGCTGAAATCAAGAGTCTGATGCTCAATCAACTGAGCTACGCAGACGACCCTCCATTTTCCATTCTTACAATGTTCTAGAGCAGGAGTCAGCAAACTTTTCCATAAAGGGCCAGAGACAAACTATTTTCAGCTTTGCAGGCTACACAATCTTTTTGGCAGGTCCTCAGCTCTGCTACTGTAGTGTAACAGCAGCCATAGACAGATGGGTTTGACTGGGTTCCGATAAAACTTTATTTACAGGGGCACCTGGTGACTCATTTGGTTAAGTGTCTGACTCTTGATTTCAGTGCAGGTTGGGATCTCACAGTTATGAGATCAAGCCCTGTGTCCGGCTCCATGCTGGGTGTGGAGCCTGCCTAAGATTCTCTCTCTCCCTCTTCCCCTCCCCTGCTTACATGCCTAGGCACACGCTCTCTCTCTCAAAAAAATAAATACATAAAAATTTTATTTACAAAAAGCAGGTAGTGGGCCAGATTTGGCTTAAAAGCTCTAATATCCAGGTATTATCCATTATCTAACATCCAGAGAATACCCTTGTATGTATATGGTTGTCCGTTTGTGCAGATAAATCTATGGGATAAATTCCTAGAAATGGAATTGTTGGGATCACAAGTTAACAACATTTTTATTTTGAGTAGATACTGTGGAACTCTCACAAAAGTTGAACCAACTTCCTCTTTCACCAGTAGTGCATGAGAGTGTTTGAGAAGTCCTTTCTTTATTAAAACTCCTTTCCTTTCCCAAGGAAAACCTACATCCATTTACTAGGATGTATCTGCATTTTCCTTCTTGATCTTTGGAGAGGCAGAGGAAGATAGGATATCTTGCCCCCAAGGAATGCCTGGAATGGCCTCATGGTAGTTATCTTCCTTTACCAAGGCCCATAGAGAAGGGGACTCTGGTAACTTGTTTCTGTTTGGTGAGATCAAACCTTACACTACTCACGAGGCATGGTTCAAAACAATCATGAGTGTTCCCTTTTCAAAAAAAAAAAAACTCAATGTTTCAGAGAACTCCTTAGTAATGTCCCTTATTAAGCAAAGATTCCAGTCCTAGTTTTTCACTTCTGTAAGGGGTCTTCACATAAACCAGATTACCCATGCATACCGAAGACTTAACCAAGTTACAAAAAATATACATGGTCCAATTTTTGTCCACATTACTGACAGATACTGGACCCTTGAGTGGTACTAGACCTGAGTGGTACAGGTTAACCTTGTTCATCCTGGGTCTTTTTGGTTTTTAGACAATGGATGGGATTTTGGGTTTTGTTTTTCCACTTTTCTTTTTTTCTTCCCATTCCCCCCCCCTCCCCAATTTTCATCATTTAGAATTCTTGGTATGAACCCCACAGGGGAGAACAGAGGCTCATTAGCATTCAAGCTCTGTTTTTGGCTGCATATTTTAGCTGGTTTATTTGATAATCGGCATCCCTCCTGGGATCCAGCCCGCTTTTGCTCGGCTCATGCTGGGTGAATCTGTGATATTTCCCATTCTGCAGCCCTTCATTTATAACACAGACACAGCCTGCTTTCCCGTTATCGAGATGGCATGCCCGGACTACCCACACGCAGATAAAGAATTAGGCGGAACTTGGCTGAGAAGATAAATCAAGCTAACTATCTCATTAGGTTTGAAAGACACAAATTAAGCTTGCATTAGAATTAACAGGGAAGCCTTCCAAAGAGATGCGCAGTACGACAAGGGGTAGAAGACATCGCCATGGTCGTTTTTCTCAGGGAACTTGCCTTCATGGCCTGGAACAGAGGAAACATAAAAATCTCTTTTATAAAAGGTCCACAGACAGAAATCTGGGTTCAAAATAGCAGTATAACGTTCATCAGGTGCTTTTCTAGGTACTGTGTACTGAGAGCCTTCCACACATTATGTAACTGAAACCTCACGATGACTTGTGAGGTAAAGTACTGTCAAGATTCCTGTTTCAAGGCACCCGGGTGGCTCAGTCCATTAGACATCTGACTCTTGATTTCGGCTCAGGTCATGATCTCACCATTTGTGAGGTTGAGCCCTAAGTCGGGCTCTGTGGAGTTAAAGGGGTTCTCTTTATCCCTCTCTCTGCCCCTCCTTCCTGCTCGCTCATTCTCTCTCTTTCAAAATAAATAAATATTTAAAAATTTGTTTAAAAAAAAGATTCCTGTTTCACCTAGGAGGAAACCGAGTCTCAGAAAGATTCTTCATTTGTCTCACGGTCCCAGAGCTAGCCGAATGACCACCCAGAGTGTCTGGCCCCGTGGCCCGCAGCTGAACCCAGTCGTTCTTATCCAGTGTGAACTGACCCCGAAGGGGATATTGGACCCGGCTGCATACATGTAGGGTGGTGACAGCTGCTGGCTTCTAGTGTGTGGAGGCCTGAGACGCTGCTAACCATCCTGCAGGGCGCAGGAGCGTCCCAGTGACAGAGAGTTACCCGACCCCAAATGTCAGCAATGCCGCGAGTGAGAAAGCCGGTTTAACGCCCGACTAGAAGTCCCCAGGCAGCGTGCCCTGCAGACAGTGTGGGGCGTGGTGGCCGTAAGTTTGAAGTTGCACCATGGAGGGTACACAGCTGTCTGGCGGAGCCAGGACAAAGGCTGGGTGGCGGGAATGTGCCCGGCATGGTGAGGGACAGCAGGCCACACGGAGCGAAAGGACCACGAGAGGAGGCGATGAGGGAAGTGGAGAGTTCTTACCGATAAGAGAAATAGATGATGTCCGAAAAACAAGGAGCCCATGTCTCCAGGGGTGGACCGTGTAGACTAACGACCTCTGTCTTGTTCTTGCCTCCCTGTTCCGTTCTCCTCCTTCCTCGCAACCTCCCCCCTGCCACCCCCGCCCCTCTGGCTCCCTAGTGTTCGGCCACAACATGAAGAGCAGCAATGACTTCATCGGGAGAATTGTCATCGGCCAGTATTCTTCGGGCCCCTCTGAGTCCAACCACTGGCGACGGATGCTCAACACTCACCGTACTGCCGTGGAGCAGTGGCACAGCCTGAGGTCCCGGGCTGAGTGCGACCGCGTGTCCCCGGCCTCACTGGAGGTGACCTGAGGGCTGCAGGAAAAGCAGCTTTCATTTGTTTAAAAAAAAAAAAAAAAAAAAGAAACTTTAAGCTGGAAAAAAATGTGTCACCTGCCTGTTACATCCACACTTACACACACAGTCACAGCACACACACACACACACACACACACCCTAAATCCTCTCAGAACAGAGAGGAAACTGACTACTGAATGCAAAATGGCTGCCCTCAATGAGCAAGGCCTGAGAACTCTCTGGAAACCCCGTCTGTATGTCACAAGCTGCTTGGGCTCTGCCGTGAGACCCATTGGCGGTGTCTGCTCCTGTTGATACCCCTGCCCCAAAATGCACTTTCAACCTTCAGGCCAGAGAAAGGGCCTCCTCAAGGGCACCAGCCTCTGTTGAGATGAAATTCTCTGAGAGCTTGGCCAGTGTGTAGGAGGCCCGACCCCCAAGTCCACCCGTTGACTGGGTGACTTCTGGGCAAGCTGCTGGTCCCTGGGGTTCTTCAGACCTGATCCCTTTCCCCCAAAGTGTAAGTACTCTGTCTTCTCTTTAGTGGATGTGATAGATTAGACTATTTGGAGAAACCAAATGGCAACAAAAAATATTCCAGTGTAAGAAACTTCCCTGGCTTAACTGAATTTGTCGTCGTGTTAGCTTATTCCTAAGGACCCCCCGTGGGTGCGTATGTGGATGTCCTCGGGTGAGTGCCCTCACAGGCGAACATGTGTGTGTCCCTGTGTGTCCTCTTCGCGAGCACCTCCGTCCTGAGCTCTCCCTTCTCTCTGCCTCTCCCTGTGAAACTTCACCCAGTGTCCTCCTGTCTGTCAAGACCCCACCTTCAGTAACAGCATGTGCAAATGTCAAGTAACTAGAATATGATAGAGCAAAAGTAACCTTTTTTGACCAAATTCTGATGATCATGACACATGGAAGACCTGCAGAAGACAGTTACGTGGATCAGAATGGCCGCTGCACCCCCATCCAAGATGGCTCCTTCCTTGTCATATTCTGCGAATCTCTCTGTGTTTGTGTGTGAACCAAAGTCATTCTTCTCATGCTAAGGAATTAGTGTAGTTAGACTAGATCTCTCCCCGTTGGATGCTTCTGTATCTTTCCCACAGCCTAGTGTCTGGCATAATGGGGAGCTATTTATTGAAATTAAAGATTATTTATTTGTGCCATGCATTTGAGTTCTCTTTTTCTTCATGAACATGGGGCACAAAGAGTGCAAGGGTGTTGCAGTTACCACTGCTGTGTAACAAACCATCCCAACAATTCAGAGCATTGGTATGGCCTGGAGGTCAAAGGCCAAAGGCAGGAGGGCTAGGTTAAGTTTCTTAAGAGGAAAAAAGAGCATTTTCCTTCTCTATTAAATAATTTCCTTGGGGCGCTTGGGTGGCTCAGTCAGTTAAGTGTCCGACTCTTGCTTTCGGCTCAGGTCATGATCTCACAGTTTGTGGGTTGGAGCCCCGCGTCAGGCTCTGTGCTGACAATGCAGAGCCTGCTTGGCATTTTCTCCCTCCCTCTCTCTCTGCCCCTCCCTCCCCTGCTCCTGCTCTACCTCTTTCTGTCTCTCTAAATAAATAAGTAAATATTTTAAAAATGCATTGGAAAAATGAAATGGCTTTCTTACCATGGTTGTACAGAAGAGGGTAAAAGCATGAGAAAGAACAGGGATGAGGGAAGATGGGTTCACGGCACGCATTTGGCACTAGAGATGAGGTGATAACCGTAATCGGCCCCCCTGGGCTTTGGAGTCATAGAAGCCATGGATCAAATCGTGGACCCCTCGCTCCTTAGCTGCGTATCCTTCTACAAGCCACACAACTTCTCTGGGCTTCGGTCTCCTTGTTATCTTAGTTGAGATGCCTCAAAGGCAGACCTTGAAGCAAGGACTTGAGTGCAGCTTGGGTGCTGGGGCAATGACCCCCCCAGAAGCCTAAGTGGAAGAAGAGAAAGGAGAAAAGCAGATGATGGCTGCGCAGACCAGCCCTGCGGGCAGCTGGGGCTCAGCTGTGCTGGGAGCCCTGTAGAATACACTTGGCAATGATGATGATGTAGGAGCTGGTACATTTAACTGCTGACCCTCCTCCCTCAGAGCCCGAGGGTTGCCTCTGGAAATATTAAACATTTGGCACTTTAGGACTGTCTTGTTTGGACACAGAAAACTTCAGTAGCACCAAGAAATCCTCAGGCAGAGAGAATGGGGCATGTGAACGGCCATGTGTGTGGCCTACATGCACAGCCAGCTGTCCTGTCTGAGAATAGGGTGACAGCTCTTCCCCCGGACTGCCAATGCGAGCAGTCGCCGGGATGATGCTCGTACAGTCTAAACATGCAGTCCGTGCCGGCTGTTCCCAGGAGGCACACATCAGGCAACATTTGCTGGTTGACCAGAGGGACGGTTGTAGGATGGATGTTAGAGCTGTCCATGTCTCCAAGGAGACAGTTTGTCAGGAGCTGAGGGGAGTGTGTTGAAAGGTGAAGGGATGACTTGCTTTCCATAGAATCTTGGGCCCAAGGTGCCCTGGCGTGGGCTTCTCCTTTCTTTTCATTAGCATTGTCTTCCTCTGCAGGGAGAAGGTGGGAAAGGGACTCATGGGCCACCTACACACCCTCTCTGGGGTGTGGAGACCCAAGTTCAAAAGGAGGAGGTGGGGTAGGAGCAGCGGCGTGAAGTTTGAAAGCCGAGTCTGTGTTCCCACAGCCAGTCCTTGAGTCCTCTCAGCTCTTGGGACCCCAGAGCCCCTCAGATTTCAGTCCACCCCCTGGGACTCGACACATGCTATGCTCAGACATGATGAGTCCTGGGGTGCCAGGAACAGCTGTTTGGAGCACTGATACCTCACTTCCAGAAAGCTGGGAATCACTGCAGAGGAATGAAGAAAAGGAGCCCTCTCCTTTCTGGGTGGCTTATCTTCCACTGCCACAGGGGGAGGGGGGTACCTGCCCTTTTTCCTTTTCAAAAAGACCATTTCAAATAACTCAGGAATTGGGGTGCTTGACTGGCTCAGTTGGTAGAGCATGCAACTCTTGATCTAGGGATCGTGGGTTTGAGCCCCACCTTGGGTGTAGAGATTACTTAAAAAAAAATAGGGGTGCCTGGAGGCTCTGTCAGTTAAGCTTCCAACTTGGGCTCCAGTCATGATCTCACAGTTCGTGGGTTCAAGCCCTGCATCGGGCTCTGTGCTGACAGCTCAGGGCCTGGAGCCTGCTTCGGATTCTGTGTCTCCCTCTCTCTCTCTGCCCCTCCCCCACTTGTGCTTGCACGCGCTCTTTCTCAAAAATAAACATTAAAATTTTTTTAAATAAATAAAAGCTGAGAAACTAACGGAGATGATTGATAGATAAATGATAGGTAGGTAGGTAGGTAGAGGAAGGGAAGGGGAGGGGAGAGGAAGGGAAGGGAAGGGAAGAATCTTCACCAGGTACTCAGGTCACCATGAGCACAGTGCATGTGAATGTGTGTTTGAGTGGCCACGGCAGGGTTGGGGCAGTAATGCCATCACACAATAAATACAGCTTTAGGAAGACAAAATATATACTACGTTGTGAAGAGGTCTCTATTACAACCTCCAAATGACAGCAAAGATCGGATTTGTTAGGTAAGGAAATTATCTATTTTCTGGTCAGTAAACTTGAGGTCTAAAGCAGAGGTTGGCAAACTGCTGTTTGGCAAAGAAGCCCACAGCTTGTTTTTGTAAATGAAGTTTTATTGGCATCTAGCCAGGCCCGTTCCCATAGTCTTTGGCACAGGTAAGTAGTTGTGACATAGTCCCTGTGGCCTGCAGAGCCTAAAATACTTGCTAGGTGGCTCTTTACAGAAGCTCAAGTTACAGTAATGTAGGATGAGTAAGTCTAGAGAGCTAACGTACAGCATGATGGATATAGATAAAGAACACTGGACTGAATAGTGAAATTTGGGGCGCCTGGGTGGCTTAGTTGGTTAAGTGTCTGACTTTCACTTAGGTCATGATCTCGAGGTTCATGGGTTCGAGCCCCGCGTCGGGCTCCGTGCTGACTGCCAGCTCAGAGCCTGGAGCCTGTTTCAGTCTGTGACTCCCTCTCTCTCTGACCCTCCCCTGCTCACACTGTCTCTCTCTCTCTGTCTCCTAGAAATAAATAAAACATTAAAAAAAAATACCTCTGAATAGTGAAATTTGCTAAGAGAGTAGATTTCGGCTGCTCTTATTACCTAGAAGGTACCTATGTGAGGAGATGATATGTTAATTAGTTTGACTGTGGTATCATTTCACTGTGTATGTATATCATCAGATCATCATGTTGCATACCTTAAATAGGTACAATTTTTATTAAAAAATAAAATTAAAGGGGCACCTGGGTGGCCCAGTAGGTTGTGTCCAATTTCCACTCAGGTCATCATCTCACAGTTCATGGGTTTGAGCCCCGCGACCTCCTCTACATTGATAGCTCAAAGCCCAGAGCCTGCTTCAGATTCTGCAACTCCCTCTCTCTCTGTCTCTCTGCCCCTCCTCCGCTCACACTCTCTCAAAAACAAATAAATATTTTTAAAAATCAGCAATTTGAGGGAGGGGTCTTCTATAAGACTAGATAGATTAGCACAGTAAGCAATCCATGCACGTCACTTATATAACAGATGTGTGTCGTTCCTAAATAAACACACGTGCATGTGCTGGGAGGCGGGGGGCAGCGCGGAGTTGTGAGGCAACTGGTAGACATGAGGCATGCTGTAGGCTGAAACTGAGCCTGAGCTGTGCTCGGAGCCTGAGTCAGGCCTTGGCAGGCTCTCCCTCCCCCCCCTCCCCGAGCCAGCAGGGCAACGCACGATGCGTGGGCACCAGCTAAGTAATGCCTCACAGGCACAGCAGTGGGTGTTCCAGAGAGAAAACCAGTGATTGGGACAGGTTGGACACCCCCCTGTGAGTGCCAGCCACACAAAGTGTCAGAGCACCTGATGGAGCATTTCAGGAGTAGAAGCAGGGTGGGGGGGAAGTATTCAGGGTCCCCTGCCAGGTAAAGGCTTGCACTGGCTCAGTGATAATTCTAGCAACATTTGCTATCATTTATTGAACATCTACTACTTGCCAGCATCTACGCTAAGTAATACAGACAAATTATTTCATTTCACCTTTGTGGGGCGGGTTCTGCTGGTATCCCCTATTTTATTAAGGGGCAGGCTGAGACCTCAGAAAGGCAAAGTGACTTGCCTGACAGTACAGGAAGTGGGAGAGAGAAAGACTCCAGTTTTTAGAGACATTAATTCCTAAATGCAATGACATTCCCAGTGAAAACACCAGTGGATGCAGAAACATTTATTTTAGCGGCGCCTGGGTGACTCAGTCGGTTAAGCTCAGGTCATGATCTCACAGTTCACGGGTTTGAGCCCCACGTCGGGCTCTGTGCTGACAGCTCGGAGCCTGGAGCCTGCTTCGGATTCTGTGTCTCCCTCTATCTCTGCCCCATCCCTGCTCACGCTCTGTCTCTCTCTCAAACCTAAACATTAAAAAAACCTTTTTTCATATTTATTTTTTTAAGGAAATAAATACTTATTAAATTCTTAGTGCACAAAGATAATTGTTAGCCACTTTGTTTTTATTTTATTTTTTTTAAATTTACATCCAAGTTAGTTAGTATAAAGTGCAATAATTGATTTCGGGAGTAGAATCCAGTGATTCATCCCCTACATATAACACCCAGTGCTCATCCCCACAAGTGTCCTCCTTAATGACTCTTGCCCATTGAGCCCATCCCCCCTCCCACAACCCCTCCAGGGACCCTCAGTTTGTTTCCTGTACTTAAGAGTCTCTTGTGTTTTGTCCCCCTCCCTGTTTTTATATTATTTTTCCTTCCCTTCCCTATGTTCATCTGTTCTATGTCTTAAAGGCCTCATCTGAGTGAAGTCATATGATATCTGTCTTTCTCTGACCGACTAATTTCGCTTAGCAGGATACCCTCCGGTTCCATCCACATTGTTACAAATGGCGAGATTTCATTGCTTTTGATTGCCGAGTGATACTCCGTTGTACATGCATATATACCACATCTTCTTTACCCATTCATCTGTTGATGGACATTCTTTCCATACTTTGGCTATTATTGATAGCGCTGCTATAAACATTGGGGTGCATGTGCCCCTTTGAAACAGCACACCTGTATCCCTTAGATAAATACTTAGTAGTGCAAGTGCTGGGTCGTAGGGTAGTTCTATTTTTTGTTTTTTGAGGAACCTCCATACTGTTCTCCAGAGTGGCCGCGCCAGTTTGCATTCCCACCAGCAGTGCAGAAGAGATCCTCTCTGTCCGCATCCTCGCCAACATATGTCGTTGCCTGATTATTTTTTATTTATTTATTTTTTTATTTCTAGGAGAGAAAGAGAGAGACAGCATGAGCAGGGGAGGGTCAGAGAGAGAGGGAGATACAGACTCTGAAATAGGCTCCAGGCTCTGAGTTGCAGTCAGCACAGAGCCCGACATGGGGCTCGAACCCACGAACCGCGAGATCATGACCTAAGCAAAAGTCGGATGCTTAACTGACTAAGCCACCCAGGCGCCCCTGTCGTTGCCTGATTATTAATTTTAACCATTCTGATGGGTGTGAGGGGGTATCTCCTTGTGGTTTTAATTTGTATTTCCCTGATGATGAGTGATGTTGAGCATTTTTTCATGTGTCTATAGGCCATCTGGATGCCTTCTTTGGAAAAGTGTCTGTTCGTGTCTTTTGCCCATTTATTCACTGGATTATTGTTTTTTTGTGTTGATTTGATATGCTCTTCATAGATTTTGGATACTCACCCTCTATCTGATATTTCATTTGCAAATATCTTCTCCCATTCCGTAGGTTGTCTTTTAGTTTTGCTGATTGTTTCCTTCACTGTGCAGAAACTTTTTGTCCTAATGAGATTCCAAAAGTTCATTTTTGCTTTTGCCAAAAATAAACATTTAAGTCTGCGCAAACCACATACTAGAACTTTTGCTTCTCTTTGCTGAGCACTTATTCTGTGTCCAGAATTTTCTACAGGCACCTCCTTTAACCCCTAAGAAACCCTGAAAGGTGGAGGGATGGGGAAGGAGGATAACTCACTTAGATCTTCTTTGTGGCTTCCTAGGCAAGCAGGTAGTTCTTTATTTTATTTTTTAAAATGTTTATTTTTGAGAGAATGAGTGCACACAGTGGGGGAGGGGTAGAGAGAGTGAGACAGAGGATCCAAAGTGAGCTCTGCGCTGACAGCAACGAGCCAGCTGAGCCAAACTGATGCAGGGCCCGAACTCCCAAACCATGAGATCATGACCTGAGTGGAAGTCGGATGCCCAACCCCCAGGAGCACCTGTAAGCCGCTGGTTGTCATAGCTGCAGGGCCAGGGTGGAAGGCTGAGCAAAGCAAGCTGGCCCCCCTTCGTGAACTCCCGTGAACTTCCGCACTGGACTCTGACTTGCATTTTTACCTTCTGGCATGTATTTCCTCCGAGGGATCCAAGATGCATTCTTTCCTGTGACAGGCCCAGATACAAGGGCCTGTACTGTTAACCCATCTCACAGAGGAGAAGACTGAGTCTCACAGAAGTGAGCACATTCCCAAGGCCAGGCAGTGGCTCAGAAGCAGGGCCTGTGGTTTCTCTTAGTTCTCCAAAGGGGGCTGACCCGGGCAGCTTCCAAGTTGTCACTCTGAGCTGTCTCCAGCTGTGCCGAGAGGAGGGAGGAGAGAAGGGAGGGGAGGAGGAGGAGACTGGTCTACCCAGTGTGTCCGGAGCGCCAGCAATTCTCGCCTGCTCCCAGAAGGGCTCCCAGAAAGGGCCTCTCTTCTCCACCCAGGCCTGGAGGTGGCTTCCTCAGGGGTCAGGATGCAAAGGTGGGGGTTGTGGGCCGTGGCCTCCCTGACCCTCCTCTCTGCACAGGCTTTTCCGCAGACGGACATCAATATCAGCCCAGGTGAGCACAGGGGCCAGGGCGGAGCAGGCCGAGCCGAGGACCCCTCACATGCTTGAGGCTGTTTCAGTGAGGCCGGGCTGCCTGGGCTGCAGTCCTGCCTGACCCAAGGTGTGGTGGGAGCTGAGCTGAGCAGCCCCCCGCCCCCCCCCCCCCCCGCCTGCCCGGCAGCTCTTCCAGCTCCCCTCCTGGGACCCCAGGGGCATTGTCCTAGGGTCAGACCCCAACAGTCCTGATTTTAAATCCCAGCTATTCCAGCTTTGCATCTTAAAAACTGTGTGACCTTGCCGAAGTATCTTAACCTCTCTGAACTCAGCTTCCTTTGGAAAACGGGGGTGAGAGCGGCACCCTCTGGGGCTACTCTGCGGGGGAAGTGAGATAAAATGGGGAAGTGCTTCGTGATTGGTGCTGGGCAGCGCAGGAAGGTCTGAAGGCCGTATTTCTGTAGGCATTTGGCACCTGGGCTCCTCACCCCGACCCTGGCTCCCAGGGAGCTTTCAGACCAGCTGCATGCCCCGTGGGGCATGCAAGGGGACACGGTTGTCCCTCTCGTGACCTCCCTGGAGGTCACTGCTCTGTGGTCCACTTCTGAGGGTTTTCTATGTCCCCGGGAGTTGGACCTACTAGCCTCTGGCATGTGGCCTCCCAGTGTCCAGCTTGAAAGTCTCAGGGCTTCAAACGAGCTCAGGTTCTTCCTCATCGCAATGCGGGGGCTGCAGGCTCACCCTGGGGACCTGTCTGGGTGGGAAGACTCCTGAACCCTGCGGTCTGCTCAGGGCTGAGGATCCTGCCTCTCACCTCTGCCGCGGAGGTTATTTCCAAATGTTGTTTAAAATATATAGCAATAATAATAATACCAGGGTGCCTGGGTGGCTCGGTCAGTTAAGCATCTGACTTCCACTTAGGTCGTGATCTTGTGGTTCATGAGTTCAAGCCTTGCGTTCACACTCCTATGCTGACAGCTCAGAGCCTGGAGCCTGCTTCACATCTGTGTCTCCCTCTCTCTCTTCCCCTCCCCTGCATGCTCTCTTTCTCTCTCTCCCTCTCAAAAAAAATTTTTTTTTAATTTAAAATTTTAAAGAAAAAAATAATACCTATAACCAGTTAGGATTTACACAGCCCTCACTCTATGCCAGGCATCGTTTTAAGCACTTTTTTGTGTACGGATTTATTTAAACTTCACAATAACTTTATGGCAGAGATACTGTTTTGATCCCCATTAAAGTACAACTAATAATGAACCACTTTTAGGATTCCCGTAAGACCACATTATTGGGGTGTTACAGTGTTGGGGTGAACTTAAACACTGTTTAAGGGTGATAGCGTTACCAGAGAAAATGCCAGGTGCCAGGTAAGTTTGAATTTCCGGTAAACAACCATCTTTCAGCATAAGCATGTGTCAGATGTTACGTGGGACTGGGGACTGGGAGGCTCATTCAGTTGAGTGTCTGACTCTTGATCTTGGCTCAAATCATGATCTCACAGCCTATGAGCTGAAACCCCGCATCGGGCTCTCTGCTGTCAGCACAGAGCCTGCTTTGGATCCTCTGTACAATTCTCTCTCTACCCATCCCCTGATCGTGCTCTCTCTCTCTCAAAAATAAATAAAAACATTTATATATATGTTATATATGTTATATATATATAATATATAGTATATATATATATGTTATATATATATTCTCTCTGCTGGGAGAAGAGTGCTGGCCTCAGTTCATTCGGGCAGGCATCAGCAGCTGTAGCTTCTCATAAAATCTCTGAGCGTCTGTCTCCGTCAGCTCTGGCTGCCGTCGCAAAGTACCACAGACTGGGGGGGCTTCAACAACAGAAATTTGATTCTCAAAGTTCCAGAGGCCGGGAAGTCAAGCTCCTGCCTGATTCCGTTCCCTGGTGAGGGCCCTCTTCCCGGTTTACAGATGGACCACCCTTCTGTGATGTCCTCCCGTGGCCCAGAGGGAAAGAGCATGTGCACACTCTGGTCTCTCTTCCACTCCTTTTTTATTTTTTAAGCTTATCTATTTTGAGAGAGAAAGAAAATGAGGAAAGGGCAGAGAGAGAGAATCCCACGCAGGCTCGACGCACTGTCAGTGCAGAGTCCAACTCAAGGCTCGATCTCACAAACCATGAGATCATGACCTGAGCCGAAATCAAGAGTTGGATGGCGAACTGACTGAGCTACCCAGGCGCCCCTCTCTTTCTCTTATAAGGATACTAGTCTCATCATAGGGGTCCCACCCTCATGACTTCACTGAACCCTAATTACCTCCCAAAGACCCCACTTTGGCAGGGGGATACAAATATTCAGTCCATAATAGTGTCTTTCATCCTTGCTCTTATGCCTCAGTTTTCTCATCCACACAATGGGCGAGCAAGAGAGAAAATGGAC
Organism: Hyaena hyaena; assembly: GCF_003009895.1. Lineage (NCBI taxonomy): Eukaryota > Metazoa > Chordata > Mammalia > Carnivora > Hyaenidae > Hyaena > Hyaena hyaena. The sequence continues at coordinate 428,891 of NW_024081182.1, read as the reverse complement.
AAAATATCCTTGAAGTCTGCTTTGTATATTCCAGTCTTTCCTTTATATCCAGTGTGTGTGGAAAGGGCCTGAGGCTGTTTGCAAGTGGGAACAGGGAGCAACTGGAGAGTCTCTCTCTCTCTCTCTCTCTCTCTGCAACTGGAAAGTCTCTCTCTCTCTCTCTCTCTCTCTCTCACTGCTTATGCCCATGGCATCTCTGAGCATCAAGTTTCCTCCCCTGGAAAGTGAGGATAATAACGGTGCCTACCAAACATTTGGGGGATCTTCAATGAGACCGTGCAGATGAAGTGCTTACTTAGCACATGGTAAGTGCTTAAAAACTGAGTTGTTACCGTTAGTACTTCTGTTGCTGCAGTTGTTGACGGCATGATAGAAATGGCCAAGAGACTCAGTTTTCTGTTGTGACACAAACCTCCATTGGAGAAAGGAGCTTCCAGACATCTCTCCCCCAGCTCACCCCCACCCAACTGAGACGGGAACTGAGATCACTTCAAACCCGGCAGTCTTGGAAAACTCAGAACTGAAGTTGGCAGAAAGCCTTGGGGGAATCCATTGAGCCCGACCCTTCCATATTACATGTGGAAACCGCGTGGAAACCGAGGCCTGCAGAGGCCAAAGACCCGGCCAAGGTCATCATCGACCACCAAGGGGTCGTTCTCCTTACCGCTCTCCAGGTTCCCAGCCCTGCAGAAAGTCTAGTTCGAGCCCGGGCGGACAGATCTTCTCGAGGAAAGTGACTTTGACTCTGAAGAGAACGCGTGAGTGCAGGTGTGTGTGTACGAGTGTGCGTGTTGATCTGTGACGAGGGAGGGCTCATCTAGGGTCTCCGTGGGCCCCTGCAGACCGTGAAGCTGGGTGCACGGCCAACAGCCTCCCTATTGAGAACGGGCCTAGTTTGTCCTCTCCCGGGCACCCAAGCCTTTCTTTGCAGAAGAGAACGTTGGTCATATTACTACTCATCTCGGACCCCTGGCCTGCCATGCGCGTGCAAATATGTGCACACAGTGCACCTGAGCCACACCTCTAGAATTGCTGGAGATCGCGTTAGACGCTGTGGGAGGCTGGGGACGCTTTAGCCAGACGAGAGCCTTTCCTTAAAACCTTTCCTCCGAACCTGGCTTTGATCACATTGTTGAAGTGGATTAATGAGTGTAAAGTGCTTAGAAGGGAGCCTGGCACCCAGTAAAAGCTACATAAATATGTGCCATTATGGTTCTTCAACCGTTACCATCAAGTTTCATTTCCTGGCCCCTGAGGCCAAAGAACTCTTCACAGCAAAGGAAATTCCAGCGAAGCGTTTGAAGTTTGAAGCTCACAGGGTGTGTGGGAATCGGGTCTTCTCTTCCCTCCGGGAAGCTGGCAGTGCTCTCCCAGCTCCAGGCAGCTTTCGGGGCCCAGGCTGTCTCTGCAGGAGTAATATGTAATGCTTATTAGCATGCCAATCGTGAGCCAGGCCATGACTTCCCTGTGAAGTAGGCATTATCATCATGTCCATTTTATAGATGAGAAAACGGAGGCACAAAGAGCTGAGTGTCCACCTGGGGCCTTTGGACTCAGACAGAGGTCAGAGCAACTGGACGTCCCCACTTCCTTGAATACACCCCAGAGCCTGGATCATAGAGTCAGATCCCAGAGTTCCCCATGGACACTCCGGCCCCTCCCCCACGCCTCCTCCATGGTTACGGAGCACTCTGCATATTTCTGAAATGCATCTTGGTATATGATGATTCATTGCCATGTGTGTGTTCCTCTCTCCAGACTGAGCGACTAGAGGGCACAGACCTCAAAGCCCAATAGGCACACAGGAAACCCTGAATTATTTGCTTCATTAACTTTTGGTCTTAGCTCAGGCTGCTATAACCTATGGTAAAAATACCATACACTGGGAGGCTTAAGTAATAGGAATTTATTTCTGACAATTCGGGAGCCTGGGAAGTTCAAAATCAAGATCCTGAGCAATATGGTTCCTGGCGAGTACTCTCTTCCAGGCTTGCAGATGCTGTCTCCTCAAGCAGTGGTGAGAGGTAGGGGGGCTCTGGTCTCTCTCCTCTTATCAGGGCGCTTATTATGGGCCCTCCCCATGACCTCTTTTAACCCTGATCACCTCGCAAGTGCCCCACCTCCAAAGACATTGTATGAGGAGGTGGGGAAACAAACGTTCAGTCCAAGACACTGATAAATGTGGTGATTGATTTATTTGTCTTACAAATGAGAAAACCAAGACCAGAAAAATAAGAAGTTTCCTGGAGGCACTTCGTGGTTAGGGGTTTCTGAGTCCATCCTGATACTACCACCACTTGCTAGCTTGGGGGCAAGTGACTTCAGCTCTCTGAGCCTCAGTTTCCTCAGCTGTAAAACGGGGATGATACCGAAACCCTTCCTAGGCTGGTCTCAGCAGCTATACGCTCACCAGCCAATGAATGGCTGCTATTAACAGAACACGAAATTTCCCGGAGCTCTTTCCTCTGTACCTCGTGGCCCCTAGAGTGGCCCAGAGAAGGGAAAGCGAAGCTTGGGCATGAGAAGCCCAGGACCTCACTAGTGAGGGGGACTGTCTGACAGTGGGATGTGTGAACCAGTGAGGCAGCGGGAAGTGAGGGAGCCCTCCCAGTGGCCACCTTCCCGGTCTCCTGGGACATCTGGGGCCCAGGAGTGCGGGTGGGGTGGGGGCTGGGGTGTGGCCCCCGCGCCTCCCTCACCTCCTCTCCTGGCGCGCTCCCAAGGCCGATCTGGGCAGGAGACAGCATGGTAGTGCCTTCGTAGGCGGCTGGAGTGGTGCCAGGGAGCGAGCAGCCAGATCGAGTGGGAAGGTGACAATTTCTTCTTTTAAAAAGAGAGAGAGGGAGAAAAAAACGAGGCCTGAACTCCCCTGGTGTGTCCTTCTTTTCATAAGCTCAGAGCTCCCAGAGGCTTTGACTCCCACCCCAGCCAGAGACCTCTGTGGCCTTTAGTGCTGCTAATTGAAGGAATAGACCAAGCAGCCTCCTGGTTTCCAGAGCAACAAGCTCTTTTGTGCATCCCCTCCCCTCTTCTCCCGTCCACCCTCCCTCTGTCACCTCTGGCCTCCTCTCTTGCCTTCTCACCCTCTCAGAGTCCTCGGTTGGCTGAGCCATTCGTGGCTCTCCACATGTTCCCTTCCCTACCGCCTCCGGGCCTTTGCACCTGCTGTGTCCTCACCTGAAACATCTCCTCTGACTCTTACCTTCCAGGTCTCAGTGGAGGCACCATCCACTCGCAGGAGCCTCCCAGATCTCCCAATCCTTAGATGCCACTTTTAGGTGCTCCTGTGGCAACACCTTGAAATTTCTCCATCTGAGAAGAGGACTCTGGTGTCCTGTCCTAATTACCCACGGGCTCCTTGAAGACACAGTTGGGGAGGCCACCAGTTCAATTACGGAGAGAAGGCAGGCAAACAAAGAACCAGCTTCCAAGAATAATTTGGGGGCTGCTCCCTCAAGTTTTTGCCGGCATGACCCACATCCACAAGTGACAAATTAATGACATTTTATTTCTGTGCTTATTTTTCTTAGAAATTTTTTAAACAATTTATGTATTTTTGAGAGACAGAGAGAGAGAGTTCATGAGCAGGGGAGGGGCAGAGAGAGAGAGGGAGACACAGAGTCCGAAGCAGGCTCCAGGCTCTGAGTTGATAGCATCAGAGCCTGATGTGGGGCTCGAACCCACAAACTGCGAGATCATGACGTGAGCTGAAATCAGAGGCTTAACCGACTGAGCCACCCAGGCTCCCCCCATGGTTATTTTTCTTAATGTCGATCTCCATTAGACTATAGAGCCCAAGAGCTCAGAGACCCCCTCTGTGAAGCTGGCCACAGTATCTCCAGCGTGTAGCCAGCTAACTGCCTGAGCCCAAGTGGGTGCTCAAAAGGATGTGTTGAATGAAAAAGGGAATGAATGAATGTCCAGACCATCAAGACTGAGTCAAAAGGAAAGGGGCTTAAATCCAGCAGGAATCTCTAAAGTAGGTCTGGAGCCATACAGCCTGGCTTTCAAAACCTACCTCTGCCCCTTAGGAGCTGTGTGATCTTGGGCACGTTAGTCAACCTCTCTGTCCTTGGTTTCTGCCTCTGTAAAATGAGAGTGATTGTGTTATCTGCCTTGTAGGATGTGTGAAGACTAACTGAACTGAAATGTACAAAGACCTTGACACCAGGCCTGGCTCAGATGAAAGCTCGGTAGGCTTGGCCCTGTTTGTTACATTGCCGTCATTACCTGACTTGTCAAGCTATAAACCTACAGAAACCCCTTAACCCCTTCATGAGAGAGACACAGATTAGTGAAGGCTACTTTGGGGTTTAGGCTGATGAAAGGCTTCTGGGTCCTTGTAGTCTCAGTTTCTAAAAATCCCAGAGGGAAAGGGGGTGTGGGGTACCAGGCAGGGTGGAGTTCATTATCATCCCACGTGCAAACACGTGGCTTTTTGTCTCCCAGATCCTTTCAATTAAAGGCCTTTGCCTGCCCAGAAGGAACGGGAAATAATTGAGCAGTGACCTGTCACAGCTCCATTTTCTGGTATGTTTCACCCCAGGCATCCATAACCACCATTTGTTCAGTGGAAAAAGTCAAAGGGATCAGGAGGGTGAAGGAGGGAGCTTGTTTTCCACAGGGAGACTTGCTTTTAAAATAGCCACCAGGCTTTAGGACCCAAGAGAAGCCTTTGGACCTTGGGGAGAGGGGAGTAGGAACGCTCGCCTCCTCCTTTCCTCTCCCGGCACCCTTCATTTGATTATTAATGTCTCTCCGCATCTTCAATGATAGTGCGACTAAGTTCCTACAAGGAGCTCAGCAACATCCACTGCTTCAAGGGGTGGAAGAAGCCAGGACTGAATGGCGTGGCTGTCCAGGGTGGAGGAAGGGCAGTTCTGGTCAAATGAGGAAGCCCAATGGCCCTGGTCTGTGATGACCAGGGAGGTGTGCAACCTGTCCGTTTAGCATAGCTCCCGTGATTAAAACATCTGACTCTTACCCCAGATAAATGTGCATGCACACATACACACTCTTGATTTTGTGTTTAATTTCAGGGGACTCAGTGGGTCCCTGTAGCACCATCAACCCCAGTTATGAAACTCTGAGCTAATCATTAATAATCATACTGTTATAGAACAATGCATATACGCCACGCAGCTGGCGGACTTCTATGGAGTAAGGTGCTAAAGGACTGAACCATTCTCATCCCTGTTGATTTCCCATGATGAAGCATCATGTGGACTTTAAGATCAAATAATCTGGTGTCAGGAGGTTTGGTTCAAATCCCTACCTGCCACTTACTAGCAGGATGACCTTGGGCAAGTCGCTTAACCTGTCCAAGCCTCAGTTTCCCTATAGGTGTGTGACACATCACAAATGCTTCATAAATGCTGTCCACTGCTTCATTATTCAGGAGCTCGGCCGGCTATTACAGTGACTTGAAAGGCAGAGATCCTACATCCTCGGGCGGCCACAAAAGGAGCCCCAAAGATCAGCCAGTTTGACAGCTGAATGTGTCATTGTCACATGCCATGTTAGGCACGGAGCTGGCACCTGGAACCCGGACCTCCAGATCCCAGAATCCGACAGATTCTACCCCTGCCCCCACTGTGGGTGAGCCACCTAATGTAGTTCAAGGCAGGTTCTCAGCATGCCTTCCTCCCCCCAACCAGTATCTTGAGTTGTGGTTTCCAAAAACGGGTATCTCCTAAGAGATCCTGCAAGAGGGGCTGAGGCTTGGGGGAACTTGATTGTCTCAAACGTGGGTTTTCCATCTGTGCTTTTCCAGAATTAAGGGTGCTTCCTGAACCCCGGGAGTTCGATGGGCCACAGATATAAATAGTCTTGGCTATAGTGTGTCAATAAACACGTGGAGAAATGTCTGCCCTCACCAGAGAGCCCAGAATTGCAAAATGAAACGAGACACCTTTTCTTTTTTTTGCTTATAAAATTTGCAAAGATTGCCATTAAAGTGATAACGCTCGGCGCTGGCGAGGGCACTGTGAGATGGACACTCTCAGACTTTACCGTGGGAGAATGAATTGCTTTCAGGAGGCAATTTAGCAAATTGTATCAAAGGCTTAAAAATCTCTCCTTGGAAAATCTTCAGAAATGCTGAAAAAAGCTTGATGCACAACGCTGTTCATCTCAGCATTATGTGTATTTGTTTTTAAAGAAGAGAACCAGTCTAATTATCCATAAATAGGGGAATGATTAAATAAACTCTATGGGGGCCACTCAGTGGAGTATTCCAGAGCTATTTAAAACAATGTTTGTGAAAATTTATAATAACATGGGGGAAATCTATTCTAATTTTTGGAACTCTGAATACTGACAGGTATGGATAGGACAATATAATAATTGAATTTTTACAGATCACTGCATTCAAGCATGATACGAAGAAAAATACACCAAAGCAGTAACATTTTTCAAGTGTTCTATAATGAACATGTATTACTTTTGTCATTCCATGAATTTTAGGTATGCATGTATTTTCTGGACCTCAAGCATAGAATTTTACTAATCACAATGGGACATGTTTTACTTTCACTCTTGAAAAGATGTCATAAGCTGTTGGAACAGTGTTTCCACACTGCCAGCCCTCCTGCGAGTCTGTTTTCTCTGCCCACAGCCATGCCCGAGCTGCCCCCGGCTTCCCTGTGCCCACTATTCTGGATGGAGTTCAAAGGCCACTGCTACAGATTTTTCCCTCTCAATAAGACTTGGGCCGAGGCTGACTTCTACTGCTCTGAGTTCTCCATTGGCAGGAAGTCTGCCAAACTGGCCTCCATCCACAGGTGAGTGGACATGCATCCTGCATAACCCAAGCACCCCCTTTGTTTTTGTTTTTTTAATTTTTAAATGTTTGTTTTATATTATTTTTTTATAGTTTATTGTCAAGTTGGTTTCCATCAACACCCAGTGGTCATCCCAGCAAGTGCCCTCCTCCGTGCCCGTCACCCATTTTCCCTTCTCTCCCATCCCCATCAATCCTCAGCTTGTTCTCAGTATTTAAGTCTCTTATGGTTTGCCCCCCTCTCTCCCAAGCACCCCCTTTGGAATGGGGAGTGAAAACTGGCATTTCTCACTGGTGTTTCTTTTGGTAATTCAGGCTAACTTTGATGTAGCCCAGTTTCTCATTGAAACTGATTCCGCCCAGGGCACCTAGGTGGCTCAGTTGGTTAAGCAGCTGACTTCGGCTCAGCATGATCTCACAGTTCATGGGTTCGAGCCCCGTGTAGGGCTCTGTGCTGACAGCTCAGAGCCTGGAACTGCTTTGGATTTTGTGTGTGTGTGTCTCTCTCTCTGCCACCCCCCCCCAACTCCTGCTTTGTCTCTCTCTCTCTCTCTCTCTCAAACTTAAATAAACATAAGAAAGAAAGAGAGAGAGAGAAAGAACGAACGAACGAATGAAAGAACGAAAGAAAGAAAGAAACTGATCCAGCCCAGTTTCGCACTGAAACAGTAGAAGGCAAAGCATTTAGCACGGGAAGCTAATAGCATGCTGCAGGCATGGTGCCAGTTTTGTGCTGTGCCCTGTGCTACCACACACGGGGCTTGATCTTGTGATACAACTCACAGAATATATATACGAATATATGAGGAGTAATAACTGACGTTTACTTGCTGAGTGTTTGTATACGGCATCATATTGAAGCTCTCTCGAACCGTATTAAGTACGTATCTTCCTTTTTACTGACATGGAACCCCATCCTCCGAGAAGGTAACTTGCTCAGAGTTACACAAAGTGGTGGAGCTGGGATTTGAACCTGAACAGTCGATTCCATAGCCCATTCACCAAGGCCACCTTCTGCATTCCTCCGTGTCTCCTAAGCCCCAGACACACTGACCGTCTCAAAAGTCTCCAGTCTGGTCCAGCCCTTTTACTCTTCCAGACCTTTGCACATTCTGTTCCCTCTGCTGGAAATCCCCATCCCCTCCTTCTCCCCCATCTCTTCACTGAAGTCACCCCGACTCCCTGGCACCCTAATCGCACTCATTGCCTACATCTCCTGGAGCACATTTTTCATTGTCTTTTGTTTGTTTGTATATTTATTTATTTATTTTGAGACAGAGAATGAGCGCAAGCTGGGGAGGGGCATAAAGAGAGGGAAAGAGAGAATCCCAAGCATGCTCCAATGCTGGGCTCGATCTCACAAACCGTGAGCACATGACCTGAGCCAAAACTAAGAGGCAGATGCTTAACCAACGGAGCCACCCAGGTGCCCCTTCATCACCTCTCAATGACTTGCTTTCACATCCAACGGCCTTGCTGATGTACGGCCTCCCTGAAGCCAGGTGTGCTATGTTCCACTGGCATCCAGACTACAAATTCACAATCTTGTTTCTGTTTTTCAAGAATCTCAGAGACTTGGGGCACCTGGGTGGCTCAGTCGGTTAAGCATCCGACTTCGGCTCAGGTCATGATCTCACGGTTCATGGCTTCAAGCCCCGTGTCGGGCTCTGTGCTGACAGCTCAGAGCCTGGAGCCTGTTTCAGATAGGACCAAGCTCAATGACCCACTGAGGTGAAGGCATTGTTGTCCCATGAAAGTGGATCACTCACACGTGTCAGAACACATACTCTTGCAACATCAATATGGAATAGAGCCTGCTGGTGGTATGAGAGAAGATGTCAAATAGAAATAAGACTTGACATTGATCTGTGTGGCCCTTGTGGCTTGTTTGGGAACACCAGACCTTGGGAAATAGAGAACTAAACCAACCAGCCTGCCTCTGGGGGGTCAGAAATGTGTGCTCCAGGCGGCCCTGGAGTGGATGGGAGGGGGGCGGGGAGATTCATGAAAGGTTTCCTGGAAGAACTGGACCTGGATCATGATATTCAAGGATTAGGAAGCTTAAAGAATGGGAAGAGCAGATGTTCCAAATGAAGAAGCCCATGGGAGATGCTATGTGCCTTAAGGGGCAGTAGACTCAGACAGTCCTGGACTAGTCTGCCACTTCCTCCCTCCACCATCTGACCAAGGAGACCAGGCATCTGAAGTTCTTACAAAGTTAGCTCGGCACTGAGTGCTCAATAGTGGGGGCTATTAATTGTTTCAATTATTTTAACCCTAGGCATCTCAAGGGGGTCAGTTCTTACTTCGCGTTCCCATGTCAGATCATCTTTCTGAGGGCAGGCAAACCCTGCCTCACTCACCCTTTTTCCCTTCCATTTCCTCCAACAGTATCTCAGTCTTAGTCCATTCAGGCTGCCGTTACAAAAATACAACAGACACGTGGCTTACAAACAACAGAAATGTATTTCTCCCAGTTTGGAGGCAAGAAATCCAGGATGAGGGTGCCATCTTGGTCAGGTTCTTGGTGAGAGCCTGCTCCCCGGGCCACAAATGGCCATCTTCAAGCTGCATCCGCACACGGGGAAGGGGTGAGAGCTCTCTGGCATCTTATCAGAGCACTAATCCCATTCACCAGAGCTCCACTCTCAAGACCTAATCACCTCCCAAAGGCCCCACCCTCTAGTACCATCGCACTGGGGTATTAACAACGAAGGTGGGTTCCTATATTCACAACGTATGATATGGGGTTTCAACATAGGAATTTGGAGGAGACACAAAGATTGAGTTCATAACTGTACCTGCAACTCCCTGAATGTGATTCCCTGGAGAACGGTGTTGAGAAAGATTCTGAGTGCTTCTGGAATGGATTGGCAATGTCTTCCAGAAACACAAAATTAAGCAGAAGAAACCTGAATGCTCCGACTTGTTACCAGGGCCTCAGGACAAAAGGAATTTAATAGGGGACATTTCAGACAAGGTCACAGCCTGTGGAGAGTGGCCGTCAGGTGAAGCCAATGACAGCAGATGTGCTTTGTTGCAACATAAAGGGTACCTCACCGTGGTCCTGTTTTGAAGTGAGTTATTTGTTAGGTATTCGGTCTGAGGCTGCTAAGTATGACTTTATAATGATTTCTTCAACATACTAAAGTTTACTGTTATGCCACGTGGAAGCCAAAAATGGGAATCCCCTGTCTGGTGGGATCTGCTCCTCTGGGTCTGTGAACTACTTGAGCGGAGTCTGTTGTTGGTCTGTTGCTCTCGCCTCCCTTACCCACCCTTCTGACCTGCCAGTGGCGTTCTGCAGGCTCCCTGATGGCAGGGCACTGGGCAAGCCATTCTCTTCCCCCAGCGTCTTCACTGCAGCAGCTCCAAGTATCGGATCCACACACAGCGGTAACCCAAGAGGGAATGGCAGTGATGGACACTGCAGCCGTTTCCACACACCTGTCTCCATTTATCAGGGAGGACGGACAATATTTCCCAGATGCCCCTTACAGAGGTCCCCTTACACCCAGTTGGCCCAGTTGGGTTTTATGGCCAGTGTTGGCTCAAAAGGAGGCTGGAAGTGAAATCTAGCTTTCCTAACTTCTTTTTTGTTGTTGTTTTTATTTGAGAGAGAGAGAAAGCATGTGTGTGCATGCAAGAACGGAAGAGGGGCAGAGGTTAGGGGAGAGAGAGAGAGAGAGAGAAAGCATGTGTGCACATGCAAGAAGGGAAGAGGGGCAGAGGTTAGGGGAGAGAGAGGGAAAATCTCTAGCAGGCTCCATGCTCAGTGCAGAGCCTGACTTGGGGCTCAATCCCAGGAACCTGGGATCACAACCTGAGCTGAAATCAGGAGTCAGATGCTTAACTTGACCAAGCCACCCAGGCGCCCCTAGCTTTCCTAACTTCTGATGTAGACAACAGGCAGAGACCAGAAATGGCTGTGGAGTAAGCAACCAGTAGTGTCCACCCCGGTGACCCATTGATATGAAATGCAAAAAAAAAAAAAAGAAAGAAAGAAAGAAAAGACAAAGCAGTGACTTCACGCATGCAAAACATGCAACACAGTAGCTTGCAGGAAATCACTTCACTGCTCAGGAAACACTTTAATGCTCTAAGGAAAATCTCTGTGTCTGTCTATGTCTGTATCCATCCATCTGTCTCTATTTCTTTGTTGTTTTGGGCAGCAGACTGCTTTCAGTCTCCTCCGCCGATGTCTTTAGTTAGGTGAGGGATTTTATAAGCTCTTTGAAATAGGAGGTGAGGATCCTTCCAGAAGACACCAATGCCTTCTGCTATAGTTTGAATATTTGTGTCCCGCCGCCAAAATTCATAGGTTGAAATCCTAATGCCCAACGTGACCATATTCACCATATCCAAATGTTGGAGGTTTGGGAGACAATTAGATCGTGAGGGTGGAGTCCTCATGAATGAGGGCTTTTTTTTAATGTTTAAAAATATTTTAATGTTGCCTTCTTTTTTTGATGTTTATTTTCTTATTTTGAGGGAGAGAGAGAGAGAGAGAGAGAGAGAGAGAGAGAGACAAAGAATCCTAGCAGGCTGCACACTCAGCATGGAGCCTAACATGGGGCTCGATCCCATGACCCTGGTATCATGACCTGAGCCGAGATCATGAGTCAGATGCTTAACCAACTGAGCCACCCAAGCGCCCTGGAATTTGTGCCCTTCTACAAGAGGCCCCACATTGCTCTCTAGCCCCTTCCTCCTTGTGAGGACACAACGAGAAGTCCATGACCCAGAAGATGGCCCTCACCTGAACATGCTGGCACCCTGAACTTGGACTTCTAGCCTCTAAAACTGTGAAAAATGGATTTCTGTTGTTTGAAAGCCACCCAGTCTATGGCATTTTGTTAGGGCAGCCTGAAAAGGCTGACACTTTCTAAAGAGAGGGGACTGTTAACTGAAGGGCTTTGGTGTTGCCAAGTGGGCTATGCAAGTTCAAGTTCAGAGCTGAATTTTCCAGGAAAGCAAAAGATTTTGGAGACGGTATGTGAGCAAAAACCTGGTAGGGTATGTAAGGACTGGCAGCATGCGGAGGGCTTTTGAGACAAAACAAAAATGTCTAGTGGAGATTTCCATTAAGTTATTTGATGTGCACAGTGCACCATAAGCCCCTTTCTTTGTCTCTTCATGATTGTGTCAGTATAATCCACCTCATTTGCTGGTGTTTTTGAGACAGATTTAAATTTTTAGGTTGAATAGCTGTGCTGAGATCTGCTTTGAACTGGCATGAATCCAATCCAGAGGGGGCCATGAAAAGACAGTCACGGGTATGAGCGATGTAATTAAAAAAGAAAAAGAAGGAGGGGCGTCTGGGTGGCTCAGTCCATTAAGTGGCCGACTCTTGATTTCAGCTCAGGTCGTGGGGTTCAGTTCCTGAGTTAGAGCCCCCTGTGAGCTCTGCACTCACAGCTGGGAGGCTGCTTCGGGAATCTCTGCCGCCCTCTCTCTGCTCTTTCCCCACTAGCATTCTTTCTCTCTCTCTCTCCCTCTCTCTCTCTCTATCTGACACACACACACACACACACAAATAAATAAATAAATAAATAAATAAATAAATAAATAAATGTTAAAGAAGAAAAAGAAGGAAAAGGCAGGATGTATCATACCCTCCATTCACTTTAAACCGGGGAGGTTAACAAGGATTGCTTTCAGTTTTTGACTCCACCCTATGAAAAGAGACAACGAGTAACACACTAGTGTGTTTCTTACATTTGCAGCTGGGAAGAGAATGTCTTTGTGTATGACCTTGTGAACAGCTGTGTGCCTGGGATCCCAGCTGACGTCTGGACGGGGCTTCATGATCACAGACAGGTAAGGACGCAATGGCCACCAGGCCCCCTTGGAAGCGCCAGCCAGGATGCCATTTTGATTTCACCAGCCTCTCACCTGGAGCGCATATGGCGGGTCGCTGCAGCGTGGCCAGCACGTGGGGAGAAACCAGACACCAGGATGCCCCCGTTAGAAGGTCGTGTTGTGAAAGAGTACGTGACAGGGGCATCGGAGGGTCAGGGAAGGCCTCTTTTTGGGTTTGAGTTCTCAAAAAAGTAGACACAAAAACGTGATGAGATGTGTAAAATATTTCCGAGGGGAACGATCTGTGAAGGAAGAAAGAGGGGGCATAAGTCTGATGACAGCACTATTCTGAGACCGGCTCGGCTAGGCCAGTGGCCATTAGAGGAACCCCGCCTGGGGCAGGAATGGGCCGGCACTAGCACCCCTGAGTACCTGCTGAGTCCCCCACTGACCAGCCTGGTCTCACTGTGAACGCAGTGATAAATCGGAAGGGGCCGGGGAGCTGAGGCTGTGCGTGGGCTCTGCTCCCTGGAGCTGGTCCTCCTGAGGGAGTTCTAAGCAGTGCACTTCCACGGCTGCCACAGCCTCATTACATTAAAGACATTTAAGCTAGTATCTAATGGATAAATAGGAGTCAGCCAGAGGAAGAACATTCCAGCTAGAGGGAATAACACGAGCGAAGGTCCTGAGGCGTGAGAGATCATGACCCACTGGAGGACATTAAAGACAGGTGGGTCTGGGATGCAGAGTGGGGCAAGGGTCAGTGGAATAATGGTGAAGAGCAAGACCAGAAAGGATAGCTTGAGCCAGATCTCACGCCTGTCAATATCACAGCAGACTCCCCCTGGGAATTGTGTCCCCGAACTTTCCCTGTCTCTGTTTTGCATGTATGCTACGGGCCCTGTCCCCAGAATACTGCGGGGAATAGGGCTTCCGTTCCAGCCCCCGTCCTGCGCTTACTGGCTGGGAGGGGATGTGGGGCAATCTTTTTTTTTTTTTTTAACCTCTCTGAGCTTCAGTTTCCTCAGCTATAAAATGGGAGTAATGATAAAAGTGCCTTGTTGTGAAAAGTAAATGAGCTTAACCTAGTGCTTGGGACACTGTAAGACCTCATTAAGGCCAGTAGAAGTCACTGTGAAACAGAAGCAACAGTAGTAGCCAGACTCAACAGAGATCTATATATTTTTAGATCAATAGAATTCATCTTGCAAGAACCTATATAGAAGTTGTAATTGAAAAAAACAAACCGACAAGGGGCACCTGAGTAGCCCACTCGGTTACGTGTCCTTCTTCGGCTCAGGCTGTCATCTGATGGTTCATGAGTTTGAGCCCCGCATCAGGCTCACTGCTGTCAGTACAGTACCTGCTTGGATCCTCGGTCCCCTTCTCTCTCTCTGCACTTCCCCCGCTCACACTCTGTCTCTCAAAAATAAACATTTAGAAAATAAAATCACAAAACTTCTATTTGTAATAGTAACTTTAAAATGGGATTATAGGGTCATCTGGGTGGCTGAGTCAGTTGAGTGTCCAATTTCAGCTCAGACTGTGATCTCGCTGTTAGTGGGTTCAAGCCCCACGTCAGGTTTTGTGTTCACGGTGTGGAGCCTGCTTCAGATCCTCTCTCTCCCTCTCTCTCTGCCCCTCCCTCACTCTATCTCAAAAATAAATAAATAAATGGGATTATAGGGGTGTCTGGCTGGCTCAGTCAGAAGAACATGTGACTCTTGATCTCCAGGTCGTGAGTGTGAACCCCACGTTGAGTATAGAAATTACTTAAATAAATAAACGTGGGCAAAAAAAGAAAACAGGATTATAACTTATAATATTTAAGGATAGTAATAAACAATACAGTAAAAGGGCTTGTTTTTTAAAATCTTCCTTGCAGGGCGAGGCACCATGTGCGGGGCACTAGCTAAGCCCTTTGCATGCTTTACTTCATCACTGCTCACGATAGCTTTCTGAGGGAGAGATTAGCTCCACTGTAAAGGTGTGGAAACTGAGGCTGGGGAGGTTAAGTAACCTGGCCAGATGGCTGTGAGGAAGTGGATCGAGTCAAGCCCTGGCCTCTCTGTCAGAAGCGGCATGCTGTTTCCATTATCTGACGCCACCTCCGTAATCATCAGTCTTTAGGGGAGACTTTTCTGAGGACTTGAATAAATGCAGAAATGACTCGTGTTCCAGAACATTGTGAGGATGTAGTTCTTTCCACAGTTAATTTGCACATTTATTTTAACACCAATCAAATTCCCAACGGGAGTTTTCTTGTTATTGGACAGAGTAGTCCCACACCAGGCAAGAAAAATACACACTACACGGAAGAAAGGAAAGAAATGAAGGGTGACCTCCGACCGCTGGTAAATTAAAAAAAAAAAAAGTGTAGTAGTTAAGTCTTGGGCACGGAGTCTCACAGACCTGAGTTTGAATGCCAGGACTGATGCTTTATTTAGCTGTGTGAATTTGGCTAGGCCAATCTAAGTCTGAGTTTTCTCATCTGTGAAATGGACATGAGGATGCCCGCTTGGAGGACAGTGGGGAGAAAATGAATAAAGCCTCGGCATGGCAACTAACAAACCTTCAATAAACAGCAGCCAGTAAGTGGTGGTAATAACAGCAGTATCTCACAACAAGCTGAGGACTCTTTTTTTAAAATATTTTATTTATTTTTTATTTTTTTAGTGTTTTATTTATTTCTAGGAGAAAGAGAGAGAGAGAGAGACAGCGTGAGCAGGGGAGGGTCAGAGAGAGAGGGAGTCACAGACTGAAACAGGCTCCAGGCTCTGAGCTGGCAGTCAGCACAGAGCCCGACGCGAGTCTCGAACCCACGAACCGCGAGATCATGACCTAAGCGAAAGTCGGATGCTTAACCCCTTTTAAATATTTTAATGTTTATTTACTTTTGAAGGAGAGAGAGACAGAGCATGAGCAGGGGAGGGGCAGAGAGAGAGGGAGACAAAGAATCAGAAGCAGGCTCCAGGCTTTGAGCTGGTGGGGCTTGAACTCAGGAACCTTGAGATCATGACTTGGGCCGAAGTGGAATGCTTAACTGACTGGGCCACCCAGGTGCCCCAGGACTTTTGTTTAAAGCTTATTTACTTATTTATTTTAAGGTTTTTTGAGAGAGAGCACGCGCGCCCACGAGTGGGGGAGGGGCAGAGAGAGAGGGAGAGAGAGAATGCCGAGCAGGCAGGGCTCGATCCCACAAGCTATGAGATCTTGACCTGAGCCGAAAGCAGGAGTCCAAGGCTCAACGGACTGAGCCCCCCATCCCCACCCCCAGGCGTCCCCGAAGTGAGGACTTCTGCACTGTTCCGTGTCGAGGTGTTAGAATGTCATCCCCGAGCTGGGGCTGGCTGTGACGCCAGGTCTTTCTCTCCGGGACTGGCTTCCCAGGAAGGGCGGTTTGAATGGACCGACGGCTCCTCCTACGACTACAGCTACTGGGACGGGAGCCAGCCGGATGACGGCGTCCACGAGGACCCGGAAGAGGACTGCGTGCAGATATGGTACCGGCCCACCAGCGGTGAGTGCCCGCGAGATCGGGGCTCTTGCAGGGGTGCTGGGGAGGAGCCAGGATGGCCGGGAGATGGGTGCATCAGGGGGCTGGTGGGGGCGGAGTGGGCGGGGCTAGGGCGGGCCCTTCTCCGCAGAGGCTACAGTTTAAACAGTATGTAGTGGGGCACTGCTGGCCTGCAGACTGTGCTGGGGTTAAAAAGACAGAGGCCGAAGCCTGGGACAGGTTAAAGGGGCGGGGCTCGGACAGACTAGGGTGGTGCTTCTATGTCAGCTCACCGGCGCCCTGGAGCGCCAGCGCCCAGGCCCCGTGCTCCTGACCCTGAGAGCAGAGGCACGCCTGGAGAAGCACCCAGGTCTAAGTAGTGAAAAGAATGCACACCTGGGTCCCAGCCTAGCCTTGCTGCTTTCTAGCTCTGGGTCCTTGCAGGGAATCCCATATTCACGCTGAGATTCCGTTTCCTCTTCTGTAAAGTGGATTTAGTAACCGTTCCTACCGGCAGAGCAGATGTGACGATTATAGAAGGTACAGTTGGTCCAGCATGAATGCTCTTCTCGGAACCCCAGCTCGACCCCTTGTCAATTGTGTGGCCCAAAGTGAATGCCTTAACCTCTTGGTGGCTCACACAGTCTTCATCTGCAAAATGGGCTAGTGGTACTTAACTCACGAGATTGCTGTGAAGAAGAAAGAAGTGAATGCGCATTAAGTGGCCACAATGGTTTGCATGTGGTGTTAAGCAATCACCGCCCTCAGCGTTAATATCATCACTCATCAACCTAATCTGGAGACGTAAAAACGATTAATATTCTCATTTTGCAGATGAAGAAATGGAAGCTCAGAGATGTTAAGCCATTTGTTCGTGGTCACACGGCGAGTAGTGAAGCAGGTTTCAAACATGGATCTATCAAAGTCCAGATTCAAGCACTTAACTGCTGCCCTTTCTCTTTTCCTGATTCGAAGAGGGAGGAAACAGGGACTTGCTATCCTGGGAGACAGTCTGGAGCGTGGGAGTCGGAGCTGGGCCAAGCCTCTGGGTGAAGGGTGTCCCGCCCCTCCACAGTGGCAGGTGAAGACCAGCTTTATGAGAGAGAAGGGCTGCACAGCAGCCTCATCACGCATCAGCAAGAGAGGGCTGCCAGTGCAGACATGAGGCCACCGGAGAGGGCTTTTACTCCAGTGGGGAGGTGAGGTGACTTTTACTGTGGTAGGTGGACCCTCACCCAGATTCTGTGCTTCTTCCCACCGCAGCTCTGAGGTCATGGAATGATAACACCTGCAGCCTCAAGTTCCCCTTTGTCTGCAAGATTGCTTCTCTGACCATTCACTGATCCTGTCTTGTCCCTCAAAGTGAGCCCAACTCCAGCACATCATGTACCTATACCTAGTGTGGATCTGACACTAAATAAATGTAAGCCCCAGAAGAGATAAAGCTCCCAGGCAGAGATTTTTTTTTTAACTTGTACTGTGTATTTTTATTTATTTTGAGAGAGAGAGAAGGAGAGAGGCAGAGACAGAGAGGGAGAGAGAGGGAGAGAGAGAATCCCAAGCCGGCTCCATACGGTTAGCACAGAGTGCACCATGGGCCTCAATCTCTTGAACCATGAGATCATGACCTGAGCCAAAATCAAGAGTCAGATGCTTAACCGACTGAGCCACCCAGACATCACCCCAGGCAGAGATTTTAAATAAGCGAGTCTTAATGATACAAAGTGGTTACTTGGTCACATTGAAACTGGCTTAATTAATAAACAGGGGTGGTGGATCTCTGCTCCAAGCAACACAAATCCAAGGTTGTTTGAGATTCAGAGTTGAACTTCACTGGCCTGGCTCAGTCACACGCCTATTCCACTTTGGCAAACGCTGTTTGGTTAAACCCTCTTAGATGTCCATCTTTGGGGCAGAGAGTGGTGGAAGTCAAATCATCTGAACCACATGGGCCCAAAGAGGAGAGAGGTTCCCCCCAAAAACCATAAATATCAACAAATGTACACATCGCTGGTGGAAATATAACATGGTGAAGCCATTCTGGAAAACTGTATGGTGCTTCCCCAAAAAGTTCCATATACAATTCCCACAGGACCCAGCAATCCCGATTCTGGGTCTATGCCCAATAGTACTGGAGACAGGTATTCAGACGTGAGGGGTCAGAGCAGCATTATTCCTAATGGCCCCTCATGTGGAAACATCCTTGGGAGGCACCACCCGGATGACCTCATCCCGTGTGTCAGGGTCCCAACTGGTGCCCTGACCACAGTGTAACACGCTGCCTCCTTGGGAGCTTAGCTGCCTTTGCAGTTTGGTCACCCTGAGCCTCGGGCTTGGTCTGCCCTCCTGCTAACGTGTTTGTCTGCAACCCCTCTGGCTTTCACTTCTAGAGCAAGGCCTGTTACTTGTCCTTGGCTGTTGAGTGTCCTGCTAAGCCTTCTAGCAATAGCCGTCCAACCTAGTTAGGCTTAGGGGTGCTCTTCTCTCCGCTCATCAACTACCTGATGCATGGCTCCTGCCAGGGCATCCCCTCCCCCGAAGCCCCCCCCCCCCCCAGCTCACTCCATGGAGGTTCAGACCACCTCGTGCCAGAGGCTGTGCTCCACCCACCGCTCCTGATTGCCGGCCTAGAGCGGGGGAGTCCAGGCCCTAAGCCCCATCTTGTGGCTTTTTCAGACTGCTCCCGGGATTGCTGGTTCTAGACTGGGGTTTTTGGCAACGTTTGCTGAGACAGAGTTTGGAATAGAGATTGTGTATTTGGAACCAGTACCTGTGAAGAGGAAGGAGAGGAACTGAGGTGCGGTCTGGCAAATTATCAGCCAACCTGGCAGGGAGACCCAGGAGGAACACTGGGCGTCGGAGTGGACCACGTAGGGCTCACGTGGCCAGGCCTGTAGACCCATACTTCACTCAGTCAGTGATGCAAGCTTTCCCAGAGAGGATGTGATTTCTCTGTGGCCGCAGGTGCCCCTGAAGGAGCTGATAGCTGAAAGCTCTCTGTCCTCGTCCTTGAAGGGGGCATCTGGGTGGTACATCTCCGTGTCATCACAACTGGAATCAAAGACACAGGTTCAGATCCCACCACATCACCTTACTGTGTGACCTCACGTAAGTGGTTTAACCTCCCTGAATTTCAGTTTTCTCGTGTGTAAAATGGAGATACATTCCCCTCCAGCTCTGACTGTGATGTATCAGGTGGCTTTGGGGAATGAGAAGCTCAGGCGGCTTTGGGGAATGAGGAGCTCAGGCCAAGTGACTTTTCCAGAAAACTAAAACTCTTTCCACAAGTGTCACAACTCTCTCTGTTTTTTCTCCTTTGGATGGGAGTCTTTCTAAACCATGTTATACATTTCCCTGCTTCCTCAACAGATGATACCAACAAGATTAGCCTTTCCTTGATGATTCAGGGTCATGTGCACTTCATCTGCTTCAGGTATTTTTGTCGTCTGTCATATCTGGGTGTCACGGTGCCAGTCTCTGACAGCCCACAGAATCTCCCATCTTTTCTAGACTGTTGCTGCTGAGACACTGTGGGCAGGGAAGCCAGGCAACCAAACCTGAGAATAATCCTGAAGGGGGGGGTGGGGAAGAGGGGGAGATAGATCAATGATGGATGCATGGATAGATGGACAGATGGGTAAATGGATGGATGGATGATACATGGATGGATAGAGGGAGGGGTGGAAACAATCAGGAGATATTTTTAGAGAGACCTAGATGATAGATAGATAGATAGATAGATAGATAGATAGATAGATAGATAGGCAGGCAGGGAGGCTGGAGCTCATGACCATAAATATATATCACCTATAGGATCATCGCAGATGAAGCCTACGATCCCAGAGTGTGGATGTATCAAAATGTATTTAACACTCCTATTGTTAGTCTTTTAGGTACCATCTAATTTTTCACTCTTACAAATAACGCAGTGACATGCATCTCTGTATACATGTTCAATTATTTTCTTGGGGATATATTCCTAGAAGTGGAATTACCAGTTCAAAGTGTATGCACATGGTAAAAATGGGATTACTTTTTTATTATAAAAATATGCATGTGGACTGCAAAACCATATACAGAGAAAGGTTTCTTTGGTTGTGTGTGTATCTCCCATAATTGCACCAGCCAGAGTTAACCACTGCTGAGGCTTTAATAGTGGTTTCTGGGTGTGTGTCCCCTGACCACCACGAGAACGCACCTCGGGGCCCTCCTGTTGAAATCCATTTTGTTCGCTCTGAGGCCTCACCTCCCATAGGCTGTTCCCAGGCAATGACTAAGTGAGGCAGAGTCCTGAGGCAGCCCTGTTCCTTGGGGGGAACATTCCCCTGTTGGTGGACTTTGGCTCAGAGACACCGATGGCCTTGCTGAACTTGGCTTAGACTACAGGCCAGTCTAGGATGCCTCCACCATCTGTCCTTCACTGCAGGGGGTGGGGGGGTCCAGACTTGCATCCCAGGCTGAGACCTCTCCCAACCCTCCCTGGCCCCCCATATTTTCTTTCACAAAGGCATTTTCTCTCATAAAATCCTTGCACACTTAATCCATCTTGTTGCCTGCTCCTCGGAGGACCAGACAGCCCCTCAAAAGTCTGTACTAATGTATACTCATCCCTGCAGTGTATGAGAGCCCCTCTTCACCCACACTCTTGCCAGCACATTGATCCCCACCTTCAGACTGAGCCTCCAATGAGCAGGTAGATACTCCTTCCGCTCCCTTGCCAGTCCTCAGAGCAAGTGCATCGTCGAGGCTGTTTGATTGCTAGTGACAGAAAATGCACCCCAAACTGCCTTAAACACAAAAGGCTTTGATTTACTGATTGAGTTGCAAAGTCCAGAGGTGACCAGCTTCAGGCTCAGCTTGATCCAGGGGCTTAAATGATATTGCCAGAGATATTTGTCTCCCTTGTTCTGCCTCCATGGCATTGGCTTGATCCTGAAGCTCCCGTCTCTCCACCTAGGAAAGCAGAAATGGCCAGTATAATTCTCCATCTTACATCCTTCAGGAGAAGGAGGGCTGTCTCTTTCCTAGAAGCCCTAGCAACCATCTCCCTTCATATCATTGGCTGTAGCTGGGTTTTTTGGCCAACTCAGCCAATCACTGTGGCCAGGAAGTAAAGGAGCTTGATTGCTGAAGCCAATCACGGTCTGTGCAGTCAAGCCTGAGAACTGAAGAGACATGACTTTCCAGCAGGAATTGGAGGCGTGGTTTATCAAAAAAGAGCTGTGGAAGCCATACTGATAACAAGATGATATATCTCGAGTACAAGAGAGTAATGAGGAACCGACTCTAAATTTCAAACTGGGAGGAAGGTTGAAAGCAGAAAGCTAACTGCAGCCTCAGGGTCATCTTCTCAGGGAAGAGCAAGACCCCATCCCACTCCCGTGAAGAGCCTTTGGAGGGGGTAGTATTTGTTTCCTATTCTTAGCTCCTAAGAAGTAGGATATTCTCTGTGGCGCTGGGAAAGAGAATCAGGAGATGTATCAGCTGTCAGAATGAACACGTGGGGCATAGTGGTTTGCCCAATTTGAAGGATAATAGTAATAACATTTTTTTTAAAAAGCAGGGGAGTCAGACCTCTGTTATTTTGAAGCAAATTCCAGAGCCAACAGCCCAGCATGCATCTTTTTAAGGAGACTCTGACCAGCTGGGGAATTCTCTTGAGGAAGCCAGTCCTCACAAACACACCATATTAGACGATTCCAGGGCTTTCTTTTCCAGCCCAGGGGTGGCCACACAGAACTTCTTCCTAACATCTACTGACTGTTAGGGACCTCAGCCATGAAGGCCGATGCAATCCTCCCAACGACCCCACAACAAGGGCTCTGCTGAGCCTCAAAGTGAGGGTCCTGGGCTCGGGGTCAGATTCATGGCTCAGGCCTCCAATGCAGCACTTGCAACATGTAACCTTGGCCAAGCTGCTTCGCCTCACCAGGCTTCCATCTGGAAATGCGAATGGGAATGCCAACACTCCTATAAGGCTGGGAGGAGTGAGATGCTCCACGAAAAGTGCTCACACAGTGGCACATAGTAGACACCTAATAAATATTCGCTGTCATTATGTTGATTGCTATTCCCACTGCATCAGCTAGGACAGGGATAGGATACCGCCTATTTAGCATTCAACCTGGGTGACTTTTGCACCTATTGTGAGTACCCGAGACTGTCTTTGTTGCCACAGACCTTCCTTCTGGGACATTGTGATCCCTAGGGGGTATTCATTCCTGTTTATCTCCTCAAAGGAAGAAACCTTTCAATGCACGTGTGCAGCCCTGAAGTCCTGGTCCTCTGGGCTCATGTTAATATCACTGGTGAGCCTGAGCTGTCCCCTTTCCCGGCTGCCGGACCACTGGTGGGGACCCAGGCACACAGCTCTGCTGGAACCTGGCATCAAGGCAGCCGTCTGCTCACCTGAGACAGAGCCCCCCCCCGGGCAGGCACTTTCTGCAGTGAATGAGACTAAGCACGTTGCCCACGCAAGGGCTGCTAGGTCATGCTGTCTTCTCCTCGGAACTCAGCCACACGTGGCGTGGACTCATTTCAGAATTTCGATTTGGGACACGGACCAGAGTGGTTGGGTCCCGAGGGGTTCGGCAGTCTCGGCCACTTCCTGTGCCCGGAACACCCCCTGTCCTCTTAATTTGCAGACACCGAACACAGAATTACCTCTCACTCCCTCACTCCTAAGGCTCATTCTTACAGTCTTCCATAAGCTAGAATGGGCCCCTGGAAATGCTATTTTTTCTTCTATGCAAAGGGAGCCTAGAGTCCTATGTGAGAATAACCAAGTGGCCTATGATGAAAGGAAGCACTCAATTTCATGGTGGAAGGAGTGGTTTTTCTCTCTTTCCAACTGGATGGAGACCAGTTGTCAGGTGTTCCAAGTTGTTTAATAGTAACAATAATTAAAATGGAAGGTGTGAGGGGAACCTGGGTGGCTCAGTCAGTTAAGCATCCACCTTCCGCTTGGGTCATGATCTCACAGTTTGTGAGTTAGATCCCCGCGACGGGCTCTGTGCTGACAGCTCAGAGCCTGGAGCCTGCTTCAGATTCTGTGTCTCCCTCTCTGTCTGCCCCTCCCCCGCTCACACACACACTCTCTCTCTCTCAAAAAATAAACATTTAAAAAAAAAATAAAGTGAAAGGTCTGACAGTGACCTACTCATTTTTTAAGACCAAGTTCAAGATTACTCCAATTATAGTGACCCTAACTCTTGACTTGCGTTCCTATATGCATTCTCAAAAGAGAAAGGAAGGGACAGAGGACAGAGGTTCTCAGACTATTACATATGAATCAGTATCTCTAGAGCAGCATGTTTTAAATGTGAACATTTTTCATTATCTGTGGTATGGGGAGATGGGAGATAAACAAGGTTGAGAATCATTGCCCTAAAAGAAATCATGCGTTACATAAACTGTGGCACATGGTATAACAACATGTAGCCTTTACGTACAGGCACAAAACGTGTCTAAGGCATATTGTTGAGTGATAAAGGCAAGTTGTAGGAAAATAGATAAAATATTATATCATTTATATATCCAGAATCTCCCCCATGGAATTCTACCTCGCATTTCTATAGACACATACATCTGTAAATATGGCAGAAAAAAAAGCTGGAAAGATACACACAAAACTGATAAGACTGGGGACCTCAGAGATGAGAGTGAGGGTCCCCTGGCAGAATTTCAGCTTTATCTGTAATGTTTAATTTCATACGGTGATCACATGCATCATCTGTGTAGTTAAAAATACGTAGATGCTTCTAAAATATGACAAATTCAGCCCATTCTTTCTCATAACCCCTAGAGTTGGTTTGACTTGGTCAAGGACCCAGGACCAGCTGCAGTAATTGGAACAAAACAGATATGTTTAATACATTTATTACCAAATGCTTTGAAGAAGGTAATACCAATTTCCACCCTAATCTCTGCAAAGATGACAAAAATGGTAACATTCATTGCTGGTATTGAGTTTCTATAATAAATAATCGTTTGATTACCACCCACTGAGGACGAGCATTTGTTCATAGTGGTCTGGGCCATCTTGACTTGGGAGGAGGGGTGCCAGGTTTTCTAGTCCTCTGCAGATGGGAAATGCCTCCCTCCCACCACCAGGGACCATGTAATTAACAGCTGCCCCCTAGGGAACCAAACGACAACCAGGCACCCAGGGAGCTTCCCCTGGGCAGAAGCCTATGATTCTCCCCACGCCCAGCTGGAGTCATTGCTATTTGTCTTACAGTAGAAAGTCCCCAGCAGTATTTTCTGGCCTGTCAGAGCCCAGTCTTCTAGGGAGCCCTGGTTCATAGTGATGCTAGCACAGGAATGGGTCTCCAGCTGTGCTACAAGCATGAATGCAGGCGGGAGATGGGAGAAGCGCTGCAGGAGCCCTCAGACGCTCCAAGTGGGCCCTGGCAGCTTCAAGTTCACTGCCAACTCACTGCCAAGCCCCACTGTGCCTTAGCCACTCTCAGTGTCATTAACTCATTATCTTTCATCCGTGCAGGCCAGCCTATTGCCAGCCGCAGCAACTGGCCTCATGAAGGATATTGTTGCAAAAAGGGCCTCATAGCTATAATAGAGGTGTGGGGGGAATTGTAGGCATCAGAATTTCTCTTAGAGGCGACTTTATTTAGGAAAACATCTTGATAAAGTGCTTGGTGGAGAGGAAAGAAGCCCAGGTAATAAAAGAGATAGCCAAATGAGTCCACATTCAAAATGAGCTGGAAATATATAGTGAACATATGTCCAAGTTATGTTTCTTTGATTAATGAAGGAGCCAGCTAGATGGCAAAACCGGTTCAGAGGATAGAAGAAACTAATATATACATGCTGCCACCACATACACACCCACATCCACACTCACATACATTTCGTAGGAAAAAAGAATGCTGGGGTGCCTGGGTGGCTCAGTTGGTTAAGTGTCCGGCTTTGGGTCAGGTCATGATTTCATGGTTTGTGAGTTTGAGTCGCACATCAAGCTCTGTGCTGACAGCTCAGAGCCTAGAGCCTGCTTTGGATTCTGTCTCCTCTCTCTGCCCCTCCCTTGCTCATACTCTGTCTTTCAAAAATAAATAAAGATTGAAAAAAGAAGAAGAAGAAGAAAAGAATGCTGGGCCACCTGGCTGGCTCAGTCAGTGGAGCGTGCTGCTCTTGATCTTGGGGTTGTGGGTTTGAGGCCTGTGTTAGGTACAGAGATTACTTTAAAACATAAAATCTTAATTAAAAAAAAAAAGAATGCTGGAATAAATGTCCAAGTTAAATATGAAACTAGCTAATGACCTGTAGGACAATGAAACCTTTAGCCCAAGAATTGGCAAACTGACTTTGATGATGAAATCAAACCCACCACCTATTTTTGTATGTTTTTTTTTTTTACATTTTTACGCAGCTGGAAAAAGAAAGAACAGTTTTTCATAATGTGAAAGTGACATAAGATTCAAATTTCAATGTCCATAAATAAAGTTTTATTGGAACGCAGCCATACTCATTCGTAGCAGTCTGTGGCTGCTTCCACACTACAACGGCAGAGAGGATTAGTTGCAACAGAGAATGTATAGCCCATGAAGCCTGAAATATTTGTCATCTGGCCCTTTACAGAAGAAGTTTGCTGACCCCTGCTATAATACGACGTCACTAATCTTTGATAATACTTTCTCTACTGGGCAACACTCAGTTGCATCTCCACAGGACAAAAATCATTTGCAACTGATCAATTTTTCTACAAGTTAACACCTACCTTTATAGAACTGGGGCCTAATCAATAACAGAGTCAAACAGTTACATCCCCTAGAAAATCAGATAACCTTTAAGCAGATAGTGCTCTGATTTAATTTTGAAAAGTTATACAGCCATCTTTTTCCTTTTTTTTTTTCTCCAAACTTGTGGATAATTGTTTTTAACACTTGGAAAAAAGACAGTTAAGTAATAGAGACTCAGTTATCTATAATGATCTAGAATCATGGTCTAGAAAGCCACTTGCGTCTCAGGAGTTCTCAGAATTAAAGATCTGAAAGCCCTTTCACAAAGCTCAGGGAATGAAGAAGACTCTCGCTCTAGCAAATAGAGGATAACTAGACCTAGTGATGGTAAGACGGACTGGGGAAAAGCTGGCCTGCTTGTCTACCTTGAAGGCTGATATACATTGGCCTAGATGGAATGGGGTGGAAAAGGTCAAAAAGCCCAATGTAGCAGCCAAGATGGCTTTGGAGTATGTTGGGAATTGGGTGGCATTTTGATTATTATTTAATTTTTTTAATGTTTATTTATTTTTGAGAGAGAGAGAGAGAGACAGAGTGCAAGCACGGGAGGGGCAGAGAGAGAGGGAGACACAGAATCTGAAGCAGTCTCCAGGCTCTGAGCTATGAGCACAGAGCTGATGCAGGGCTCAAACTCACAGACTGTAAGATCATGACCTGAACCAAAGTCGGATGCTTAACTGACTGAGCCACCCAGTCACCCCAATTATTATTGGTGTAAAGGACTTCCCAAGACTTAGTAGCCACTCTCCAATAGACTGGGGAGACATTGCATTCCCCACCATTTACTCTCGACCACTAACCACATATATTCAAGTGGTCCACACTGCACACCAGAGCTGCCGCCATGATTGGAATGTGCCAGAAAGAAATCTGGGAGGGTTTCTTTTTCAAAAAGCTTTCTGAGATATAACTCACTCACTGTTTTAGTCCACAATGCTATCACAGAGTACCGTAGACTAGGTAGTTTGTGAACAAGAAAGGGCTTCTGCCTCAAGGTACTAGAGGTGAAATTTAAGATCAAGCCAGCAGTTTTAGTGAGAGGTGGGAACCTGCTTCCTGGTCCGTAAAGGGCCAACTTCCCACTGTGTCTTCACATGGTGGAAAGGATGAAGGAACTCTCTGGGGTCTCTTTTATATCTTCCCTAATTCCATTCATGAGGGTTGACCCTCATGACCTAATCCTCTCCCAAGGACCCCACCTCCAAATACCATTACACTGGGGATAAGTTTCAACATATGAATGGGAACTGGGGCAGGACGTAAACATTCAGTCTATAGCACACACCATAAAATTCATTCATTTAAAGTGATACTTTAATGGCTTTTAGATTGTTCACAGATTTGTGCATCCATCACCGTAATCACTTTTAGAATATTTTAATTAACCCCCAAAAAGGTAATTAGCCACACCCATTAGCCATCACCCCCAAACCCCCAGGGCACTTGTTTTTGTTGTTGTTGTTGTTTCAGCTGTGGATGAATCAGGAGCTTAAACTTATTAATATATCACAGAGGTCTTGCCTACCAAGGGATTTCACCATTTGCTCCCAGCATGCAGAATCCAAATTCCAAGCCCCAACATCAGAATTTCAGTGCATTGGAGTATTCATGCAAGTCCATGATATTTCTCCTGCTTCCAGCTCCCACCACCTCCCCGCCATGCTCTTAGACAATTCTAAGATGAATAGGGGATGACATCACTGTATGGGGCCATAACACCCCGCACTTTGTTTCCCTTGCCTTCCTATGCCTTATAGTATAAAAATATCTAAGGGCCATGGAGACATTTGGGATTTATGAAATAGACATGTTGGAATTTGGCATCTGGGAAACATAAATAGCTGCTCCTGAAGAGGTGGGTGAGGGCTCTTATCATCTATTCAGGACCCACAGACTGGTGCTTAGGAAGGACACGTTCAAAGCAGAAATTCCTGCTCTCTTAGGTCTATTTTCTAGAAGCAGAATCTAAGAGAAGGATGTACGAGCAAGTGACTTATAGAGGGAATGTTCACAGGAGGAATTCATATGGGAAGATGAATAATTAATCCTTTCATCTAGTGATTCATACATTTCCAATTTATTCTCTTTGTTGTTTATTTTCAAATTTGGAAAGGATATCCATATGTTTTGTTCTAGGTTTACATTCATCAAAACATATTTTCAAACAGATCCTATAAAATCTGACGCTTTCCCTGGCCTAGGGCGATCAGCTGTTTGGAGAGCAAAGGACACAACCACACGGAAAGAACACCAGCAAAGACATTGTAAAATTTCTATAGTGTGGATAGCAAGATGGCTGCCACTTCACTTCTGGCTTCCAAATCTTGCGCAAGTATTTCTGCAGCTCATGCCAACAGGGAATTCTGTGAGGAAGGGAGTTCTGAGAAAGGTAGTTCCATGGTAGCTAAGTTGATATAACACAAATTCAACACAGTTTATCAGCTCCAAATTACCAGCCCAATGAAAGGGGAAGAAAAACCCAAATAACTTCTTTCCAGTAAAGCTAATTTAAACGGAAGCATATTAGGGCTGTGAAATAGCTTGGTTAGGGGCAGTTCTTTGTATGGTGGAGGGTGACATCACCCTCATGAAAATTATATATATAAGAGACTTGTGTTTTTCCCCATTTGATTATTGAAGCAGTTAAGAAAAAAAACCCCAAGACCTACTTCCTTTATTTCTTCTACTATAAATGAGAATATTATTCAGCCGTAAAAAGGAATGAAGTACTGACATGCTACAACGTGGATGAACCCTGAAAACATTATACTTGCTCTGCATCAGAAGTCATGAGGGAGATGCAAAGAACAACAACAGTGAGATATCACCATATATTTATTAGAATTGTCAAAATCCAGAATACTGACAGTAATATATGCTGACAAGGCTGTGAAGCAACAGGAACCTCCATTAAATGCTGATGGGAATGCAAAATATATTGTACAGGTACTTTGGAAGCCAGTTTGGTAGTTTCTTACAAAACTAAGCATATTTATGCCATTTGCAATGATGTGGATGGAATTAGGATAATGCTAAGTGAAAGACAAATACCATATGATTTCACTCATATGTGGAATTTAAGAAACATAACAGATGACAGGGTGCCTGGGTGGCTTAGTCGGTTAAGCGTCCGACTTTCGCTTAGGTCATGATCTCGCGGTTCGTGGGTTCGAGCCCCGCGTCGGGCTCTGTGCTGACTGCCAGCTCAGAGCCTGGAGCCTGTTTCGGTCTGTGACTCCCTCTCTCTCTGACCCTCCCCTGCTCACGCTGTCTCTCTCTCTCCTAGAAATAAATAAAAATATTAAAAAAAAAAAAAAGAAACAAAACAGACGAGCAAAGGGGAAAAAGAGACAGGGAGAGGCAAACAGGAAACAGACTCTTAACTATAGAGAACACAAGGACAATTACCAGAGGGGAGTTTGGTTGAGGAGGGAGGGTGAGGGTGGAGATGGGTGAAATAGGTGTCAGAGATTAAGGAGGGCACTTGTTGTGATGGGCACTGGGTATTGCAGGGGATTGTGGAATCAATATATTGTACACCTGCAAGTAATATAACACTGTATGTTAACTACCTGGACTTTAAATAAAACCTTCTTTAAAAATCCTAAAATGAAGCTTACTCTTACCATACAATCTAGCAATCATGCTTCTTGGTATTTATCCAGAGGGTTTGAAAACTTATGTCCACACAAAACCCTGCACATGATGTTTACAACAACTTTATTCATAGTTGGGGACCACTGAGAGGTTAAGTAACATGCCCAAGGCCACACAGTCAATAAACAGGAGAACTGGGATTTAGAGCCAGTTTCTGATTCCAGAAACTGCACCCAGAATTGTCAAGTTCAGCCGAGTGTGACCAAGTTAGACTGTGACTCTCAGGAAGAAATACATTTTAAATGTTTATTTATTTTTGAGAGCTAGAGAGCATGAGCAGGGAGGATCCAAAGGAGGCTCTGCCTCGACAGCAGAGAGCCTGATGCGGGGCTCAAACTCACGAACCATGAGATCATGACCTGAGCTGAAGTTGAGAGACAGAGAGAGTGGGGGAAGGGCAGAGAGAGAAAGAGAGAATCTCAAACAGGCTCCACATTGCCTACACAAAGCCCAGTGTGGGCCTTGAACCCAGAAACTGTGAGATCATGACCTGAGGCAAAATCAAGAGTCAGATGCCAAACCAACTCAGCCACCCAGGCACCCCAAAAACTTACCCTTACTACATGTGATTCACTTTGATATTTTCTATTCTCTTCTATTTTAATCTTAATTAATTAATTTATTTATTTAAAAATTTTTAATGTTTATTTTTCAGAGAGAGAGAGAGACAAAGTATGAGTGGGGTAGGGCAGAGAGAGAGGGAGACACAAAATCTGAAGCAGACTCCAGGCTCTGAGCTGTCAGCACAGAGCCCAACATGGGGCTCAAACCCACGAACTGTGAGGTCATGACCTTAAGCTGAAGTCGGACGCTTAACCGACTGAGCCACCCAGGTGCCCCTTTATTTATTTATTTTTAAGTAATCTCCATGACCAATGTGGGGCTTGAACTCACAACCCCGAGATCAAGAGTCACATGCTCTACTGCTTGAGCCAGCCAGGTGCCCCCTATTATTTTTTTAAATGGTTACAACCCATTAAATTTATCTTCCCACCCACTAATGGATTGTAACCTGCAATTTGAAAAATCACAGTAATAAGCTATGCAAAGTCTTTAGCACTTAAAAATTTACTGAGAATGACTATAAGCCAGGTGCTAATCTCAAGGGGAATGAGACATAGTCCCTAACCTCAGAGATTTTGCATTCTAGGGCAGAAGGGACAGAGAAAGAAATGACTCATGTTATATGATCATCTGTAATATACCAAGCTCTTTGCCGGGCACGTACACACCTGATGTCACCGATTTTCAGGACAAGTCTATGAAGTGCTTCTCAAAGTCTCAGGTGCATATGAATCAGGTGGGGGTCTGTTACAATGCACATCCTGTTTTAGGGGGCCTGGAGCAGGGCCCCGAGATGCTGTATTGCTAACAAGCTCCCAGGCAATGCCTTTGCTACTGATCCAGGGACCATGCTTTGAGTGGCAAGGAGTCATTTATTTTTAAGCTAATTATTGAGTTCTTCTTTCATACCAGGCATCATGCTCAGCACTCAGGATGTGATCGTGAACCCACTACTTGAATGCAGAGGTCTCTGATTTCAAACTTTGTGCTCACAGCCAAGAAAGTGGGAACAACTGTACTCAAAGATGCAGGGAATGGATACAACAGTAGATGGGTTCGGGGGGTGGGTGGCGGGCGCCAGACCAGGACCAGATTCCAGAGTCAGGCTGAGGGACTTATAGGTAATTTTTACGGGCAGTTTGGATGTCGTGAAGGCTGTGACATGGAGGGCTGGTGGTCAGCGTAGGCTTCTCTAGGTCCTTCTAGATTCCCTGCAGCGCAGAAGCCTCTGACTCACACAGCAGGTCACATCCAACACATGTCCTGTGAGGCAGCACCTCCTGCAGTCAGCTTGGACTATTCACTCTGTAGCTTCCAAATGAATCTTTGGGGCCAGACTTGCCAAATAGCACAGCGGGTCCAGCCCATCAAGTGCTCCACAGCCTGTGATCTGTCAATCTAGATATCTGCCCCTCAGCAAGACCCTTAGCTTAACAATCAAAGCCACCGTGGCTCTGAAATGCTCAAATACTTATTCCACTCACTCCCTGCAATTTGTTTTTGTTTGATTTCTAGAGCTGGAGGGTTTCCAACCCCAGGGAACAGCTTAGTCAGACCACTGCTGACTGCAAAAAGATTCCGTGCCCTTCAACAGACACAAATGAACGACAGCCTTGTCCCATGCCCCGTCATAGGCCTTGAGGCAGAGATTTGAGAACATGAAAAAGTGGTCCCAGGGTGATCATGCGAGCTACATGCCCCCTCACTAATGAAAGGTGTCTCCTAGAAAACCACATGGCCAGTAACCCTATGAAATAACACTTAAACTCCCTAATAAGGGAAAGGGAGCCAAAGCATCAGCAAAATATCGCATTTCATCCTTCAGATAGAAAAAAAGTTAAAAAAAGAAAAACAGGAAAGATTTGATGTTGGAGATGTTCTGGTGAAACAGATACCTTCATGCACCGTTGGGTAGGTTAAGCCGTAAAGCTTTTGTGGAGGCAGTTTGGCTGTTTCTATTGAGAGTTGGGATGTGTTCAACGGCCTTGGACTCAGCCACTTCCTTCCAAGAGCCCGTCAATAAAGGAAGAGGCAAATGGAGGAAGTGGCATTAAACCTGAGAGGTCTGTGTTCTGAGCACCTGTGCCTTGGGTTACATTACAAGCCATGAAGGCGCTGACATTCTGGACCTTCAGTGGGGCGGATCTAAAGAAATGTGTGCTAGGGGCGCCTGGGTGGCTTAGTCGGTTAAGCGTCCGACTTTTGCTTAGGTCATGATCTCTCGGTTTNATGGGTTCGAGTCCCGCGTCGGGCTCTGTGCTGACTGCCAGCTCAGAGCCTGGAGCCTGTTTCTGTCTGTGACTCCCTCTCTCTCTGACCCTCCCCTGCTCATGCTGTCTCTCTCTCTGTCTCTCTCCTAGAAATAAATAAAACATTAAAGAAAGAAAGAAAGAAAGAAAGAGAGAGAGAGAGAGAGAGAGAGAGAAAGAAAGAAATGTGTGCTGTTTTATCACCATACTTTGTGCCCATCAAGCTGGTGTGTCTCTAAAAACACTAGATTATACCCAGCCTGAACCCTAGCGGGGTTTATAATCCGGCATGGAAGAAATGTATTTACATAAAAATAACAGACTCAGAGCTGAGTGGGACGCATACTGTAATAGAAGGATAATACCAGCACCCAGCACTTTCTGAGAGCCCATTGTGTGCCAGGCACTTCATGTGCATGGTCTTGGCTAAGCCTTCTAGGAACTCTGTGGGTTAAGTGATATTATTCCCATTAAGCAGCTTGGCCAAAGTCTCATGACTAGCTATTGGCAGAGTCGAGATTCTGGCTCCAAGCTGGCTAACTCCAAAACCAAACCCCTCCCCACTGTAACGTAACTGTCCTCCAGGGCTTTCTCACTACGGTGCCCAAATTCTGGTAACTTCCTTAGAGCAACCACCAGAAGCCACTGCCCGAAGACAGCCCCGTCTCTGTCTTATATGTTTAGCCAGCTTAATTTGTACTTAATTTGTACATCATTCAAAATGCAAAGGCACCCTGGGAGAGAGCAAACACAAAAGGAATCCCTATTTATTTATTCATTCCTTCAGAATGAGGGAAAGAGAGAGGGTATAGTGGTTAAGCATATATATAGGCTCTGGGGCCAGACTGCCAGAGTTCAAATCCCAGCTCTCCCATTTACCAGCTGGGCAACCTTGGGCATTTTACTTAACCTCTCTGTGCCCCAGTTCCTTACAAAGAGCAAGTTTTGGCAAACTTAATGAGTTAATATTTGTGAAGCACTTTGAATGGTGTCCAGCATAGGGGAGTGCTATTTGTTAAAGTCTCAGTAGCTGTTAGGAAAATTCATCTTTATCTTCCTATATTTATGTAAGAAATATAATTTTCATTAAATTTGACTACATTTATTTAGACAAAATACAGTGAGCATTTTGGGATGAGACCACACTGTGCCCTTCCATCAAAGGTCATGCTTAAATAATGAAACGTGTCCCGTTAAGGTACCTTTCAGAGTGAGGGGTCTTATCCATGAAGGAGCCTCTGTTTTGTTTCGTATCATCACAGACGATTGGATGTGGATTGGGATCGAGAAGCTGTATTGCTCCTCACGCTAAAGGGATAAACAGTTTGAACAGGAATCCGAGAAAGGACAGACCCTAAGGGTGGGAACTAGATATGAAAGGCAGTCAGGGTGCAGGCTCAAGCCTGGTGTCCCAGCTGAAGAACTTGGGAGGGCAGAAACACCTGCCGTGGACCCACTAGGGGAATGACGTGGCCGGCGTAATGTGCCCTCCTCTGCCCTGTGACCCCGCAACTCCTCAGTGAAGTCTGTCATTTTCTCCACATCCCTAGTGTGATCAGGTCTACACACTAACTGGTGTAGGGCATGGGTTCTGACTCAGGGCCTGGATGGCAGGAGTGGAGTGAGCCTTGTTGGGGGGGGGGGGACATCCAGGTCCTGGCCACCAGGTAAGGTGCTTATTCTGTGACCCGCCACGGGAAACTGGCGCTCCCGAGGCGACTGCTATGAGAACATCACACTCGTAGCACAGGAGTGCGCGTGACAAAGGCGGCTGCGCTCAGCAGCTGGGGCCGATGTGGCAGCCTCCTGGCCAACGGGATGCGTGCCCCACTCTGCCTCCGACGTCACAGTGGCAGCCCCTCACTTGAGGAGCCCCTCGGGCTGGGTGAGGAACTCGCTGAAGCAAACTGAGCAGAAACCCAGAACGAGTCCTCCTTTGGCCTGGTGCTGAGCGGAGAAGGGGTGCGGGCCGTGGGAAGGAAAACAGGATTGGGAGGCAGGGACCGAAGAACAGATTCTATGTCCGTACATAAGCTAAGCTGTGGAGGGGCTCCTGGGTGGCTCAGTTGATGAAACATCATTTCCGCTCAGGTCTGGTCTCCAGTTGGTGAGTGAGAACCCGGTGTGGTGTTCTGTGCTATCAGCACACAGCTGGCTTTGGATCCTCTGTCCCCCTCTCTCCCTGCTCCTCCCCATTGGGGCGCCTGGGTGACTCAGTCAGTTAAGCGTCAGACTTTGGCTCAGGTCATGATCTTGCGGTTTGTGAGTTTGAGTCCCTCGTCAGGCTCCGTGCTGACAGCTCAGAGCCTGGGGGCTGCATCAGATTCTGTGTGTCTCTCTCTCTCTGACCCTCCCCCACTCATGCTGTCTCTTTCTCTCTCAAAAATAAATAAACATCAAAAAATTTTTAGAAAATAAGAATAAATAAACATTAATATCTTTTAAAAGCTAAGCTGTGTAGCCAAGAGATCCCAAAATACAGTCATTTTTTTTTCAGTTTGTTCGTTTTTATTATTTGTTATTTATCACGTTTACTGATTTCTTGCTTTTGCAAGAGTTCAGAGGTGAGTAGTCCAGGCTGGTGGAGCAACTCTGATTCACACAATCATTCAGGGATGAAACTTCCTTCCATTTTGTCCCATGTAATGGCGTTGCCACACCCCATTCATCATTCACCTAAGACAAAAGAAAAGAGGAAGGTACATGGCAAGAAATTTCCTTCGAAGCAAGGAATGCAGAGGTCCCCAGGGCAACCCCTCCCCAGAACTCCCCTGGTACCCTCCAACCACGACCAAGACCACTACCTCTGGGCACTGCTCCCACGGTACTTTTGCTCAGACCAAAGCCATCCGGCTCGTGACAGACTCCTCCAAGCATCCCAGACCATGCATCCGCGACAGTCCCCTGTGACTGTCCACTCATAAAACCAGTGACCTATCTCACAAATACCCCAGACAGGGCTCCAGCCTAATTCAAAAGCCTCCAAATTCCCCAGCAGGTTTTCTAAGACGTCCAAGGACAAAAAAGCCCAAGGTGACTTCCTGTAAGTGCCAGGACTCCTCCAGGAACCTGGCCAAGCAGCCCCTTAAAGTACCAAGCCCAGCACTCTTGAACTTGGTGCCTCCTACCATCTTGGCCACTGCCCACTCCCATCATAGTGGCTACAGGACCCACAACCCCAGAGACCCTTATGCATTCCCAAGGTCACAGACATCTACATCCCTGAGAACTGCCCAACTGAGCTCAAGTTCATGGGCCAGTCGTGTGTACCCAGGAAGAGCCTCTGAACCTGACCACGGGTCCTTCCATGCAGCCAGCCTCTCCGGTAGCCAAGAGCCAAAGTGGCAAGACCCAGCATGGGAGTGAGAAACCAGCTTCTGCACTGGCCTGTTTCTCTTCAACCCAGACCCAGCAGCTGCAGACATTCCGCCAAACATCTCCCTATTCCAGAGGCCACAGAAGTCATGGTCCCAGTGAATCCATGCTAGTCCTTGTCATTCACTCAACATCTGGCCACAGTTTCTGCCTCCTGTATCAGCACCCGGAGCTGGGTGGTTTACGAATGACACAAGGTGAAGCTCATCTAAAGGGACATCATTCGTGTCACAGAGGGTGCACACTTGTATATTTACAGTGACAAATTTCCAGCAGATGATAGTAACACATCCTGAAGAAGGGGAGCATTTTTCTAATTTAATAAAGGCTCTGTCAGCACAGAGCGGGTGCGGGTCTCGAACTCACAAACCATGAGACCATGCCCTAAGCCAAAGTAGGAAGCTTAACCAGCTGAGCCACCCAGGTGCCCTTCCGTGTGTTTTTGATGGGAGAGGTTCTCTCCTTTCAGGTGGATTCCCTTGGCCCTTTCTGAGTGGCCTGGGAGGTGAGCCAATCAGGACCCCTCTCTAAATTCTTCCGTTTAGGACTGGCGGAAGCAAGCCTTAGGACTCACACAATTAAAGCTGACTGGGAGTTGAGGGAAGTCATAGGTGCTGCATGGAGCTCAGCTCCAGTGCGGAAGACGATCTGGAAAAACGAAGCCAACAAGAGGAGCGGTGAGGAGGAAAGAGGGATGGAGAGAGGAAAAGAGGGGGAGAGAGGAAAAGAGGGGGAGAGAGAAACCTGGTGGCATTTGAGTCCCTAGTCCAATGTCCCTGAGACCCACAGAGACCCTTGCCTTTTGCCCACATTTATGTGACAATTTAGATCAATCCGTATAGCATGGGTTACACCTGATTGCTTTAACCGATTGTGCAAAAACACTCCTCACCCACCTGATAAAAATGTATATAGTTCTCAGGTTGGTTATCAAAGAACTCTAGGGTCTGGCTCCCACCTACCCCCCCTAGCCTTGTTCCCGTCCCCCCCCCCCCCCGCCCCTTGCTTGTTCAGCTGGCCAACTGGGTGTTCCTTGAACACGGTCCTCACTCTCCACCCCTGCTGAAGTACAGTAGTCTCTGTTCCCGTCACTTCTGCTAGTGGATGCTGGCTGTGCTGGCCCTGGGATTTCTAACCCTTCTCCACCTGCTACGACACCCCAACTTTCTCTAGGGGACCCCTTTCCCCCACTACAGCCTTTGCAGTGGCCTCCTATAGTCACATGACACAGGTAAGGCCAATTGGATGCTCTCTCCCAGGACTTAGAGTCTGAAGTCAAGGGACACACCAACAACAGCAAAATGGCTTGAACTGACAGAACTCTTGATGTGTTCCACCTGAGGATCCTTTTTGATTATTTTTTTTCTCTTTTTCTGTTTTTTAAATTTTAACCATGTTTATTACTTTTTAAAAATTTAAATCTAAGTTAGCATATAGTGCAACAGTGATTTCAGGAGTAGATTCCATCACGCCCCTCACCCCTTTTGCCCATCCCCCCTCCCACAACCCCTCCAGCAACCCTCTGTTTGTTCTCCATATTTATGAGTCTCTTCTGTTTTGTCCCCCTCCATGTTTTTATTTTTTCTTCCCTTCCCTTATGTTCATCTGTTTTGTATCTTAATATTCTCATATGAGTGAAGGCCTATGATATTTGTCCTTCTCTGATTGGTCAATTTCACTGAGCATAATGCCTTCTAGTTCCATCCACATAGTTGCAAATGGCAAGATTTCATTCTTTTTGATTGTCAAATAATACTCCATTGTATATACATGTATATCACATCTTCTTTATCCAGCCATCTGTTGATGGACACTTGGGTTCTTTCTATACTTTAGCTATTGTTGATAGCGCTGCTATAATAATAAACATTGGGGTGCATGTGCCGCTTTGAAACAGCACACCTGTGTCCCTTGGATAAATACCTAGAAGTGCAATTGCTGGGTCATAGGGTAGTTCTATTTTTAATGTTTTGAGGACCCTCCATACTGTTCTCCAGAGTGGCTGCACCAGTTTGCATTCCCACCAGAAGTGCAAAAGAGATCCTCTCTCTCTGCATCCTCGCCAACATCTGTTGTTGCCTGAGTTGTTCATGTCAGCCATCCTGACAGGTGTGAGGTGGTATCTCCTTGTGGCTTTGATTTGTATTTCCCTGATGATGAGCGATGTTGAGCATTTTTTCATGTGTCGGCCATCTGGATGTCTTCTTTGGAGAAGTGCCCATTTCTTCACTGGATTATTTGTCTTTTGGGTGTTGAATTTGACAAGTTCTTTATAGATTTTGGGATACTAACCCTTTATCTGATATGTTGTTTGCAAATATCTTGTCCCATTCCTTCGGTTGCCTTTTAGATTTGCTGATTGTTTCCTTCACTGTGCAGAAGCTTTTTATTTTGATGAGGTCCCAATAGTTCATTTTTGCTTTTGTTTCCCTCACCTCTGGAGACCTGTTGAGTAAGAAGTTGCTGCAGCTGAGGTCAAAGACGTTTTTGCCTGCTTTGTCCTCAAGGATTTTGATGGCTTCCTGTCTTACTTTTAGGTCTTTCATCCATTATGAGTTTGTTTTTGTATATGGTGTAAAAAAGTGGCCCAGGGTCATTTTTCTGTGTGTCGCTGTCCAGTCTTCCCAGCACCACCTGCTGAAGAGACTGTCTTTATTCCATTGGGTATTCTTTTCTGCTTTGTCAAAGATTAGTGGGCA
The DNA here is from genome assembly GCF_003009895.1 of Hyaena hyaena. Classification (NCBI taxonomy): domain Eukaryota; kingdom Metazoa; phylum Chordata; class Mammalia; order Carnivora; family Hyaenidae; genus Hyaena; species Hyaena hyaena. Next base: position 390,510 of record NW_024081182.1, on the reverse strand, counting down.
AATTGCTTTTTTTCTAAAGTTAGCTAGAATCCCACAATGAAAACACCCTAACTGACATGGTACTTGCTGAAATCTTACTTCACTTGGAGAAGACACAGTGCAAAGAGCTCCTAGGGGCAGTCCCTCCTTCCAGAATGTGACCCAGCTATGACTTCTCTCTCTTTTTTCTCTTTCTCTCCCTCCCTTTCTCTCATGCTCTGCCCCCCTCCATCACCCTCTCCTTTGGTCACTCACAGATTCCCACCTTGGAAGGTGAGGCAGAAACTTCTAGTTGCTTAACAATATCTATTCCAACCCTATTCCTTTCTAAAGAGTTCCGATTTTGCCTGGAAAGGCAATGTGCCTGACAAAAAAAACCCTACATTTCCCAGAGTCCCTTTCAGCAAGCATTCTGGACAATAAAATGGAAGTAGAGGTTGTTGGCTAGGGTTTCTGGTAACACACTCCAAAAAGTGGGGGGGAGGTGGGAGGCTGGCTCAGATGATAGTCTTGCTGTTCGCCTATCTCTTCCTTCCTGCTACTTGGCACGTGGATGGGAGAGCACTGCCTGCGGCCACCACTGGAAACCATGAGATGATCTTGATATTGAAAGGCACATACTAATGATGTGGGGCAGAAAGCCAGAGGAACCCGGGTCCCAGCTGAAAATGCCAGGCTCTTTCCAGCTCTGGACATCCGCCTCCAGACTTCTTTTCATGTAAAAGACATTGCTTTATCTTTATAAAACACCATTTACTGGAGTTGCCATTTCATGCACCTGAACCCAATCCTGATTCAGAAGGTCAATGAGGGCTGCATGTAGAAGAAAAATCAGCCTAGAATCAAGGTCTGTACCACTGTTACCCAGAGTCACATTGTAGCAATAAAGAAGAAAACATTAGCATGGAACTCAGAGACCTAGTCCCAGCTCTGTCTTTTTTTTTTTTTTTTAAGTTTATTTTTTATTTATTTTGAGAAAGAGACAGAAAGAACCAGACAGGGAGAGGGAGAATCCCAAGCAGGCTCCACACTGTCAGCACAGAACCCAATGTAGGACTTGAACCCATGAACCATGAGTTCATGACCTGAGCCAAAATCAAGAGTCTGAAGCTTAACTGAGCCACTCAGATGCCCCACTTCTGTCTTCTGTATAAGAAAGTGATTACATCCTTGCTGTTCACCTTCTAAACATCTCCTGGCTCTTTGTAATTCTTTTGCTCTCCTCAACTAATGGTCACTTTTGCAACCTCCCACAATGCATGCATCCCTTCCCTCCAGAAGAGTTCACCAAGATTCCTCCACCATCCCGCCAAAACCAACCCAACCTCCATGTTCATAGCTAGCACTTCTGAATGCACAGTACGTGACCGACACTGTGCAATGACTTTCCATTTATTGTCTCCTATTAATGCGCCCAGCAACCAGCCAGTTGTTCCTCAGGAGAAACCAGGCCTGTACGCAGCAGATGTGGCATCTGAACTCAGGTCCACTTGCCTTGTGTGGCTGTGCTCCTAATTTCCACTCTCTTTGGTTTATGAGGAGGAGAGGAATGAAAAGTCTTGACTAGTATGTGGCAGAGGTGACTAGCCCCCCAGTGTTCGTCTATGGCAGTGGTTCTCAAGCAGGGACAATCTTGTTTCCAAGACATTGGGCAATGTCTGGAGATACGTTATTTGGGTTGTCACAATGTGTAGAAGAAGTACTACTGCATCTAGTGGGTAGAGGCCAGGGACATTGCTAATCACCCTATAAACCCACAGGACAGCCCCACACACACAACACAGAATTATCTGGCCCAAAATGTCAATGATGTCAAGGCTGAGGAGCTCCACTCTGTAGCACAGAGTCCCAGTGTTTAGCTGAGCACAGAGCTGCCTAGAATAATGACCGCCTGTGACCAAGTTCTGGCCAATGCGACATGAGCGACTTCTATATCATGCCCTTAGAGGAAGAAGCATACCCTCCTCCTCCTCTTCTCCCCCTCCCTGATGCCTGGAATTCAGACATGGTGGTGGCCATCTTGGAACTTAGAGAGGGGACAGCGCCCTGGGGAAGGCACGCCAACAAGATGGGAGGACCCTGCACCCCCAGCCACCACACTAGCTGGGGACTTTTGTCTGAGAAAGACAAATTTTCATCTTGTTAGAGCCACAATTATTTTGAGTCTTGGATACAGCTGTCAAACCCTTGTGCTAACCAACACAATGTGTTATTTCCATCCCTTCTGCGTTCAGACAACTCCTGGTCTCTGGATGAAACCCTCTGGAGAGGCAGATCTGCTTTGTTTTGGTAGCAGACCTTGAAGGATGAAAAAGCACCCTTTAATTTTTTTTAATGTTTATTTTTGAGAAAGAGCGAAAGAGACAGAGACAGAGTATGAGCAGGAGAGGGGCAAAGAGAGAGAGGGAGACACAGAATCGGAAGCAGGCTCCAGGCTCTGAGCTGTCAGCACAGAGCCCAACACAGGACTTGAACACAAACTGCCAGATCATGTCCTGAGCCCAAGTTGGACACTCAACCGACTGGGCCACCCAGGTGCCCCAGGAAGGCACCCTTTAACTGCAATGTTATCACAACCTCATGGCATTTGCTCTGTTAGTTAATGCCCTCAAGTCATCTCCATCTGAGGACATTAGTTCATCACATTCCCAGACTTTGACTCAGCTCCATTAAGTCTTTGCTCACAGAGCCTCAAGTGGTCTCTTTATGCACAAAAACAGTCTCCCAAATACAGAACAGGTGCACATTTCTGGAATTGTAATCCGTCATCCTGGGGAGACTGAAGTGAAGGAGTCTCTACTGATGGACTCACCGCCCCAGCTGAGCGCACCTCTGTTTCCTTGTTCACCTGTCACGCGGTGATGGGAGGCTGTGGCTGATCACCGGATGTCATTATGATCTCCGCAGAGTCATGTCACCCACACTGTTTGTTGAAATCCAGGGCCACGTGGCATGTATTTGGAACACATGGAGCACATTCAGAGGCGCAGTGGAAAAAAAGGCTGGCCTCGTAGATACCTGGTCTCTTACTCCCAAACCTGCCTTCAGCTGTGATTTGGATTCTTTTCTGTTTGCAAGTGACAACCTTCAACTGGCTTCAGCAAGAGAATAGGGAATTTATTGGCTCCGGTCAGGTGACGAAGTCCAAAATTGAGACACGGCTGGGTGAGGGGGGACTATGTTCACTATGTTTCTCTATCTTGTAAGCTTGTTGCCTTACCGTCTGCTCTGACTCATATGCTGGACACACTTTGTTCTCCACAACCCAGTGATATGGCTGCGCTCCCCGTCACCTCGCCTGGGCCTCCCACCTCCTTTGCCCTCCTCACCCCTCAGGAGAACCCCTCCGAACGTGCCTTTCTTTTCTTTTCTTTTCTTTTAAATGTTTTATTCATTTCTAGGAGAAAGAGAGAGACAGCGTGAGCAGGGGAGGGTCAGAGAGAGAGGGAGACACAGACTCTGAAACAAGCTCCAGGCTCTGAACTGGCAGTCGGCACAGAGCCCGACGCGGGGCTCGAACCCACGAACCGTGAGATCATGACCTAAGTGAAAGTCAGACGCTTAACCGACTAAGCCACCCAAGTGCCCCTGAATGTGCTTTTCATGTACAAACCAACCAACCTGGAGTCTATACACCCCTAATCATCCTCCCTGATCCAGCTCTCACACCCAGGCCACCATATACCTGCTCACATCACCCCAGGGCCAGGTGACAACAATCAGGACAGCCCCAATGCCCCAGAGTCCACCGAAATTCTCCAAACGTGCTTACTCTGCCTCACCTGTTCCTTCCTGTGGAAACCACCACAAAGGCTCTTACCCACAGACCCTCCTCCCAACTCCATCTGGTGACTGACCCTGGTGCTTCCCTGACTTCCCTCCCCACCCCACCCCCATCATGTGACATGTAGTCTGTCTTGAGATCTGTGAGCATAACAAGTTATCTTTTTAATGTCAGTCATCTCTTCTGTTGGTCTTGCCACACCTAAATAATAATAACCAGGACATAGGCAGGGTCTTCAGGAAGTGTTTCTCTCTCTCTCTCTCTCAGCCCTGTTTTACTTGGTGCTGACTTCATTCACAGACAAGCTTTCCCTCAGAGGTGGCAGAGGTCTGCTGGAACCCCCACTGCCCTCCTCGGAGTCGGGTAACCCCCATGGAAGGAGGGCTTCTCTTTCCACCAGGACTCTTACACTTGACCCCTATTAGCCTGGCTTCGAGTGACGTGCTAAGACTCTGTACCCAGAATTCTAGTCACCAACTACACTTCTGGTCAATTCTGACACTATCTACATGGAGATAGCATCAGATCCCACAGGTTAAGGGCTGATCCTTCCCCCCACCCCCCAATTTCAGATGCCAATTACAAATTGAGGTTGTCATCTGTGCTTCTGACCAATCAGCTATAACTTGCAGATTCCCATGACCCCCTCCTTGGGTTCAAAGAATTTGCTAGAGAGGCTTCCTGAACTCAGGAAAGCATATATTTACTGCATCATTGGTTTATGATAAAAGGATAGAATTCAGGAACAGCCAGATGAAAGAGATACTGAGCACAAGGTGACACGTTCACTAACCAGGAAGCTCTCTGAATCCCATCCTTTGGGGTTTGTATGGAGGCTTTATTATGTAGGCATTTTGATTAAATCATTGGCCGTTGATCACTGAGCTCAGTCTCCAGCCTCTCTCTCCCCTCCCCAGAGATGGGGGTGAGAGAGGCATGGGACTGAAATTTCCATTGCTCTATTCACAAGGTTGGCTCCACTGGCAGCCTGCTCCCATCCTTAGATGTTTCCAGCGTCCCTCATTAGCATAAGGGACAGAAGACACCATTATCCCTCATCACAGGAAAATCCAAGGGTTTTAAGAGCTGTGAGCCAAGAGCCTGTGGGTGAAAAATAAATATTTATTTCTTATTTTTTTTAATTTTTTTTTTAATTTATTTTTGAGAGAGAGAGAGAGAGGCAGCATGAGCAGGGGAGGGTCAGAGAGAGAGGGAGACACAGAATCCAAAGACAGGCTCCAGGCTCTGAGCTAGCTGTCAGCACCGAGCCCGATGCGGGGCTCGAACCCACAAACCGTGAGATCATGACCTGAGCTGAAGTCGGAGGCTCAACCGACTGCGCCACCCAGGCGCCCCTATTTATTTCTTATTATACATCACAATACCACATATGCCCTCCTTGAACCACTCACTGTGGTCAGACAGACGGGGTACTCTGTATGATAGAGGAGACTTCCAAGCCCCGGAGCTGGAGAGTGGGATCTATCCCCCCCGCTGCAAACCCTGTGGACGGAGAGTGAGAAGGCTGCTTCCTAGAAGAAATGGAGATTCCTTCTCCATTCTTCTCGCGGGTGGTCCCTCCCTTAGCCTGGGTTCCCTAGAAGCAGACCCCAGAGACAAGAATATGATGCATGTAGTTTATTTGGAAGATCCTAGGAAGCACCAGCACGACCTGGGGAAGTGAGAGAGGGAAGGGAAGGAAGCCATTTTGGGGAGCATTCATGAGTGGGTTCCTGCTTAGGGCACCTGGAACCCAGTCCAGCTGGGGGCTTCCGGGAGCCTGTACAGAACTCCTCTAAAGAGTGAGGGAGTCAGGGACATGTATCCACCTGCCTCTATCTGTCACTGTTTGAGGCTGCCTCAAGGACACAAATCCTCAAGCACTTGCAGCTTGCCTAGAGTGCTTAGTGAGCGGGTTCCCGGGGCCACAGAGTGGCCCAGACAGAAACATCACAGGTGCTTTGCAGAAAGAGACTGTGGGTCTGTCCAGAACGGTGAGAGCCTGTACAGTCAGAGGCAGACGTTTCCTCATGCAGCCCCTCCTCAAGAATTCTCACCCCTGAAGTGAGAACATCAGACTAGAGGCGCTCTCATTTCCCTCTCCAAGGGGAATCCTAAATGTATGTAAGGTGGCGGGAGGTCGACTCACCAGGGCCGTGGCTGCATAGAACTGCAGCCCGGAGCACAAGGGCAGGAAGGCGGCAAACAGCCACGTTTCTTCCTAGCCTCCCACCAGCTGAACCCAAAGGGAACCCAGGGGACGAGAGAACACGGGTCATGGAGCTCAGAGTCCCGGAGCACAGAATGGAACAGAGAAGGGCAACAATTGGATCTAAGGCGACCACGGCAGAAAAGTGTGCCTGCCTGGATTCAGCACCCAGCTCCTCTGTTTCCTAGCTGTGCAACTTTGGGCCAGTTGCTTAACCTGGCTGAGCAGGTTTCCTCACCTATAGAGCGATATCGGTGTTCGTATCTACCTCTGAGGGCTGTTGGGAAGATTAAGACCCATAAAAGCACTTCAAACAGTGCCAGGTACTTTGTAGATGACCAACAAATATTAGCCATTATATTATCATATAATTATATTATTTATTGTAAATATTATCCTGCCAGCGATTCGCATGTGATAGCCCCGTGCCAAGTGCCTAATTGCTGTGAAGTTACAACATGATAAAATGTGTTGAAGGGGGGCGTCTGGGTGCCTCAGTCGGTTAAGCATCTGACTCTCAATTTGACGTCAGGTCACGGTCTCATGGTTCGTGGGTTTGAGCTCTGGGTCAGGCGCTGTGTTGACAGTGCAGAGCCTGCTTGGGATTCTCTCTATCCTTCTCTCTCTCTCTCTCTCTCTCTCTCTCTGTCTCTCCCTAACCCTCTTTCTCTCTCTTTCTCAAAATAAATAAACTTTACAGAAGAAAAAAATGTGCTGAAGGGATTTGAAAATTTGAGCATACTCCCAGATACTAAAGAGTATTCTTATTTGGCCTAAGAAGATTTAATGAAGAGAGAGAAAACGAAAGTGACCAGGGGCGGTGTGGGCAGCTCCTGATTTTTCCTTTCTGCCAAACACCATCTCTTCACTGTACTGCACCAAAAGCAAATGTTACAGGAGCATAATATGCTCTTCATTGTAGGTAAGTCAAGATAGATCTTTCCAGATGAATAGATAGCTGCCTCTGGGAAGTAGCTAAGAGGAGTCTGGCTCTCATGAAGTTCTGCCAAAAGCTGTTAAGACCATGGGATCCCTTCCCTATTATTCTGGAGATCTCGAGGGGCATGGCAAGTACCCCAGACTTGGGGTTTGGGGATTAGAACCCCTTTCCTGAATGTTTGCTGAGGGCCAAGCGCATACAAGTATTGTCTCTAATCCTTCCTGCAAAGTGTTACTGTATGCCCCATTTTCTAGATGAGGAAACTGAGGCTCAGACTCTTCTGGGAATTTTCCCAGATCACGCAGCTAGTGAGTGGCCAGAACCAATGTCCACCTAACTCCAAAGCTCATGCTCTTTCCAGGACACCTGGATCTAATCCCAGCTCAACCATCAACTTACTCTGTAAGTTTTTTCCTCTGCAGTTTCAGGGAAGTCCCTTCCCCTCTCTGTCAACAGTAGAGTGTTGGAGCCAGTGGTAATCTCTCCATCCAGCTCCATGTTCAAGGTCAGGGCCACAATGAGGTAGGATCAGTGGAAGCTCCTACCCAAGTATAACCAAACCATAAGATGAACACCATGTGACAGAATTTTTCACAGTCAGCCTGCTTTATATTGGCCATGTCAAAAAAAAAAAAAAAAAAAAAGTTTGCAGAGCAAAGTAAAAGCATCAACTGGAACCGAAAACAATCTGAGTACCTATCAGCTGTAGCAGGGGTAAATGCATTGATTCTGGGGCGCCTGGGTGGCTCAGTTGGTTGAGTGTCTGACTTCAGCTGAGGTCAGGCATGATCTCGTGGTTTGTGAGTTCAAACCCCACATCACAGAGCCTGCTTCAGATCGTCTGTCCCCCTCTCTGCCCCTCCCCTGCTCATGCTCTCTCTAAAAAATAAACATTAAGAGAAAAAAAATATTGAAGAATATAGTGAGTCCCTAATGGGTCTGGGTCTCACCTGGCCAAAGTCAAGGTGAGGCCAAGGCCTCCTCTGATACCGGGTCCTTCCCCAGTGTTCACTGGTTGGTGGCAGGGCTCAGTTCATCATAGTCATGGCCTGAGGCCCCAGCTCCTGGAGGCCCCTCACTGTTCGCTGCTACGTGGTCCCCTCCACGCACGGCTGCTTGCTCCTTCAGAGCCAACTGGATGGCATCCCAGCATCACTGAGGCTTTGAATTTCTTGATTTCTTCTGTCTCTGAACTCCAGACCTACATCCTAAGGGTTCACTGACTAAATCAGGCTCACTCAGGATAATCTCTTCTTTGGTAGATTGAACCTATCAAGACCTTAATTACATCCACAACACCCTTCTGCTTTGCCATAAAGTGTAAAGTAATCAGCAGAGTGATGCCTCACGGTATTCCCATGCCCCACCCCCCCACCTCCACACACTCCAGGGGAGGGAGTTGTACACGGAGCGCTCACCGCAGGCATCATTTTAGATCCCTGCCTGCCACAATTCACTGAGCATTTACTATGTGCTGGGCTCTCTAACTGCTTTATACGGAACCACTCACATCAGTCCTACTGACGAGTTGTTGGGTTCCTGTTGTACGATGAGCAAGGTGAGAGGCCAAGTTGGGGACTGTGGTCACACAGCTAGTGAGTGACAGAGCGAGGGTTTGGACACCCTGTCTGCCTCTCCCTCTCTCTCTCTGTGTCTCTGTGTGCGTGTGCATGTCTCTGTGTGTGTGTGTTTCCTTGTGTCTCTCTTCCTCTGTTTCTTACACACACACACACACACGCACACACACATATACATGCATACACACACATACACATTCTCACCACACTTCCCCCCAGTCCTTTCCTTCTCCACCTTTTTGGTGATTGTTTGCCTTCAGAGAGTCATTTTGAAGGGCCCAAGGGGATGGGGATGTGTGAGGAAGGGAAGAGACAGGGAGCATATAAAGCCCAGCCTTAGTAACTGGTGTGATGCCCGAGCGTTTGTTGTGTGCTGTGCTAAGCTTTGCCCTTTACATCCATCACCGCATGCATTCTCCCAGCAACCCCACTTGACTGACAGGAGATGGGGGCTCAGAGAGGTTAAGCTACTTGCCAAGGTCACACAGTAAGCCACCAGGATGGAGGCCCATGCACATTAGTCCAGCCAGCTGCCAGCTCTCGCCAGCACCCCAGTGCCTCTCCCCAGAGCCCTCTGGCTTCTCTGCCATCGTAGCAAGAGCTGCCAACGCCCGAAACTTCCACTCACCTCAGAGGGGAGCTAGATGCAAACCGAAGGCCCAGGCTTTTTGCCCCCCAGCCGCCTCCCAGCAACCTCGCCCTGCTTGGCATTCATGACAACATCGATCTTGTTCAGACCCCAGAGCCCATGAGCCCCACCATGCTGGCAGCCTCTGAGTCACTGCACACCGGCAGACGGTGATAAACCAGTTTCCCAGCATCTTTGGGAAGGATTTGGCTTCTGTCTCCCCAGCGAAGAGCTGAAGAGCCGTGCAGACAGTGGCTGGAGGCCGGCAGGACCCAGGGGCTCCCTTGCCGGTCTGGGGGAGCACAGACTGAGATGTGATCAGTTCCTGATTAGCACAGTGGCTGGGACTTGGAGAGGGTCCAGAGGGTCCAAACTGAATTAAGGGATGGCACGGCAGGTGCCAAACCACAGGGATGGTGCTAAAACATCCCCGGAAATGCAACCTGACAGAGAAAATTGTCATTATCTTTTACAGTGATGTGCAAGGCTCTCACTGTGGGTACAGAAGACTTACTCTTCATACAGCCCTACGAGGTAGGTACTGCTTATTTTTGCCATTTTACAGATGAGGAAACTGAGGCACAGAGCTCCAGGAACTTACTCAAGGTCACAAACCTGGTAGGTGACGGAGCCAGATTTTTAACCTTGACTACCTGAGTCAACAGGACACCACAGCATCTGCCTGTCCAGGCGCCCACACATCTTGGTTGGTCCGTCCCTGGTGATAGCAGCCACAGCAGAAAAACCAGCAAGTCAGTTAACATCTGTCCCTCTCTGAAACTGGCTTTGAATTGGTCCCCAGGTGTATAGTGATGCTGGGTTTCAAACCAGGCCTGGCCGTCTTCCTGGTTCTGGGTGCCCTGCTTCCCTTACAGGGTTCAAGTTGCTACTTTCCATTTGCTAATTCCATCAACAGAGGCAACATAGAGTGATGCAAGAAGCCAGGGCAGAGAAGCCAAGTTCAAATCCTGGCTCTGTCAAGCCTATGACCTTGGACACTTCTCTCTCTCTGTCTCTCTCTTTCTCTACACACACACACACACACACACACACACACACACACAAGGCATACAGTCAGCCCTCAATCAATGTCAGTACCGAAAGTGACACAGCAGTAATTGTTGCCAAGTTATTCATTGGTTAAGCACACAGACTCCAGAGCCTGTCTGGGTTCAAAGCTGTATAGTCCTTCAGGTTTATCAGCTAACCTCAGAGATCTCACCCCTCAGAGTGTAAAGGGGGACACTGATAATACCCACATTGTAATTAGTTAAAATATATAAAGGTTTAAGACAACAGTGTGCACTAAATACACATAATATTTAAGATCTTAATAGCAGAGAGTCTACATGTCCATTTCAAACTTGACCTTGGCTTTGGCAGTGGAGATTAAGATTCTGCCAGGTGAACTACTTTTAACTAAATTCTATTACAATAAGGCACTTAGTGGGGCATCTGGGTAGCACAGTTGGGTGAGCATCTGACTTCAGCTCAGGTCATGATCTCACGGCTCATGGGTTCAAACCCCACATCAGGCTTTGCACTGACAGTGAAGAGCCTGCTTCGGACTCTCAGTCTCTCTCTCTCTGCCTCTCCCCCACTTGTGCTTGCTTGCTGTCTCGCTCTCAAAAGTAAACCTTAAAAATTTTTTTAAAGAACAACAAAGCAATTAGTAATAGAGTGGATGCTTTGTGCGTAATTCAGTGGCCAATTTTATGTTGTGTGATTTACTGCAAAAATTATTCTACCAATTCATTTGTTTATCCTAACAATGTCACAAAATCTGGACTATTTTTTTAAGTTTATTTATTTATATATTTTTAAGTAATCCCTAGGTGTAGACCCAACATGGGGCTCAAACTTACAAATCCAAAATCAGGAGTCACATGCTTTTCTATCTGAGCCAGCCAGTCCAGTCTGGACTATTTTTTAATGTTTATTTATTTTGAGAGAGAGGGAGAGAGAGAATCCCAAGCAGACTCTGCATTATCAGCATGGAGCCCAATGTGGGGCTCAGTCTCACCACTGTGAGATCATGACCTGAGCCGAAATCAAGAGCTGAATGTCCAAATGACTGACCCACCCAAATGCCCCTGTTAGTTTCTTTCTTTAAAATATTTTTTTAATGTTTATTTATTTTTGAGAGAGAGAGAGACAGACAGCATGAGTGTGGGAGGGGCAGAGAGAGAGAGAGAAAGAGACAGACAGACAGACAGACAGAATCTGAAACAGGCTCCAGGCTCTGAGCATAGAGCCTGATGCGGAGCTCAAACTCAACGGCAAGATCATGACCTGAGCCGAAGTCAGATACATAACCAACTGAGCTACCCAGGAGCTCCCCTGTTAGTTTCATATTATTATTTTATCCAAAGGATATTTTTATCCATACGGAGATATTTGAACAAGCAGGAGAGAAAAGTTTTCCCAGCCTGCAGTCTTGTGAACGTGCCCTATTGACCGACAGCAGAACCCTAAGTAAATACAACCAGAGAGAGCTCCGCTTTCCTCAGAACCAGGGCAAACCAAAAACTGTTCCTAACCCCCATCCAAGCACCATGGATGACCTGTGTCAGCAGCCGTGGGAGTGGCCCTTTAGCAGCTACCAGAATACATTTTTTAAATGATTTCTCCATGGTTCGTGATGCATCATAAATTTATAAAGTTAGACACGCCTTCTCCAAAATGTCAGGCTGAAAAGAACAGGGCAAGCACCAGCATTTTAAAACCCAGTTATCCGAAACGACCGAAAATAAAGGCTTTGGAAGAATGCCACTCATCCCATGTGCCTTCTCTCCAGGTTAAGAGCTGCCATATGGCTTTTGGCACTGGAAACCTCAAAGCCTCCGGTGTTAGAAAGCTGGCCGCTGCAGGAAAAGACCAAGTACCCTTTGTTCATCTTACTTGGCATCATTATATTTTGGCAAGGCTTCCAAGCAACTGCTCAGAAAGGCACCGGCGGCCTATGGGTCTGGGCACTCGTGTGGTAGCAGGTGGGGTTCAGACGTGCCCACCGGCACCACCTGACACCCCAAAGCCCTCGCTGGAGCGCATATGGCTGGCAGGTGCTCTGAATGCGATGTTGGGTTTCAGCATAAACGCTAGAGTCTGAGATCCACATAGGAAAATCTTAACGTTTAAACTTTTTTTTTTAAGCTTATAGATAGCAAGGAACTGTGTCTGCAATCACCTGAGATTTTGTTTAGTTTTTGTTTTCAGAGCCAATCAAAGATTTTATTCCTTCCACTTGGAGAAGGCCAAATCCCAGCTGAGCCCTGTTGATCCTGATCTTGCTCCTGGATCACATCCTCTTTGGATAATTGGCATCAGGGAGCTCAAATTCCAGCCTCCCTCCTGGGAGGCTGGGAGCCTGTCACAGAAATATGTGGCTGTAAAAGTACTTTCTTGACTCTGTGGGGAACGCAGCCAGACTTCGCCATGAGACAGATCTTGGCCTTTTCAGGTCACCCCGTTTGAAATCCATTTCTCAGCATCACTGGGAACAGCACGGTTCCCCAGGAGTAAAGAAGCGATATTTTCAGGGGCGCCTGGGTGGCTCAGTTCATTGAGCATCCGACTCTTGGTTTCAGATCAGGTTTTGTGGGTTCATAGACCCCGCATCAGGCTCTGCACTTGCAGGGCAGAGCCTGCTTGGGATTCTCTCTCTCTCCCTCTCTCTTTCTGTCCCTCCCCCACTCATGCTGTCTCTGTCTCTCTCAAAATAAATAAATAAGCTTAACTACTAGGACAAATGAGTTTAACAAGGTTACAGAATAGGACCCATATACAAAATAATCATGTAACAAGATGCCTGAAAGGGGAGGGGGGTGTCCTTAATTGTTCAACAGTATCACCTAAGTTATCTAGAGCTTTCCACATTGCCAGATGTAGTGTTGTTTCTTATGGTTGCACAGTGACTGACACAGGCCCCCAAAAGTCACAGCTCCATGGAGCAACATCCAAAGGCTAGAATAAGAAAACAGGACCTACTTCTTCCTTGTGTTCATTTATAGGATGTGGAAACTTTCATAGAGGCCTAACCCCCTAGGCTTTCCTCCATGAGCCAGGATGGTATCACATGTCTATTTATGAACCAGTCACTGGCCAAGGAAGCAGAATTGCCAAAGAAGTGACTGGCTTGAAATAGTCAGGATTTACACCCCTCATTCGGTGGGGCTGGGGAGATGGCCAGCATTCCTTAAAGCTCATGATTACAGGATATTTGAGCAAAACCAGAACTTGTCTGATAGGTAAAGAAGGGAAAATGTCTACCAGTTAGCAACTGACAGTATCTGCCACGATACCTTACACACAGTTTCCCGTCATCAAGCCATTGGGGAGCTCTCAGCTGGTCATGAATACAATCTTAACTTCTGTCAACATGGATGTCTGCTGCCTCTGGGTGGCCTCCACACCCTGGCTTTCAATGCAACAGGCAAAATCCCTTCAGCTATTTATTTATATATTCTTGAATAATTTTTTAAAACCTTCTGTTTTTAAATATATTTTTAATTTTTAAAGGCAATTTTCCATCCTTTGTGTTACTCTCCCCATACAACCAACTCCAGAAGCCCCAAGAGATTAAATGATGTCCCTAAAGTCACACGGAACAGAGAAACCAGAGAAACTATGGTGTATTGATGACCTCCTATGCACGAGAATCTGTACTAGGCATTTTACATGCGTTGTCTTGTGTAATTCCCACTACAACCCAACAAGGTCGATTTTCTTACTATTCCTATTTTGTAAAGGAAGACTGAGGCACAGAGAGGTGAAGTAACTTATCTGTGGTCACACAGCTAGTGAATAGAAGACCCAGGATGGACCTCAGTTCTATCTAAACTCCAACCCTATGCTCTTTAACCTCTAAATTAGATATTTATTTAAGAGAAAGAGAGAGTATGCAGGCACACATGCATGCAAGCAGGAGAGGGGCAGAGAGAGAAAGAGAGAAAGAGAATCCCAAGCAGGCTCCCCTCTGTAACACAAGGAGTCCAATGCAGGGCTCAATTGCACCAACTGTGAGATCATGACCTGCGCCAAAATCAAGAGTCAGACGCTTAACCGACTGAGCCACCCAGGCGCCCCATAATTGGATTTCTTAAATCATCTTGTCCCAAATATCTATGTTCATCTTGACTTATTTTGAGATTAACTCATCTAATATTTCCCTTGATGTTTCTATCTGTGTCATCACAATTAAGAGTAGTCTTGGAAGGCAGAAACAATGGAATGGGGAGAAGGGAGGCTACCTTCCATTTCTTTCATCTGGCAAACCCTCTTCTCACAGAATCTCCCTTCTCCCCCCCCACCCCCCCACCCCCTCAGCCCCAAACCTGCAATTCATCCACAGCCTTCCCATATCCACACATACTACACTGTCTTGGTCCTACGCTAGTTGCTCCAACACAGATAAATTCTGTGCCTTTCTAAATTTTCTTTTTTCCACCACATGTCACTCCTTGAACCTGATTCTTGGTACCCTTTTGCTGGCCTGGCATTCTGGGAACCTGGTTGTGTTGCCTTTCCCTCTGTGAGCAAAGATCCTCAGGACTGCCAGACCCCTGAGACCCCAATTCCAATAAGAATTCCCTTGCTGGGGGCACCCGGGTGGCTCAGTCGACTGAGTGTCTGACTTCAGCTCAGGTCATGATCTCACGGTTTGTGAGTTTGAGCCCCGCACTGGACTCTGTACTGACAGTGCAGAATCTGCTTCAGATCCTCTGTCCCCCTCTCTCTCCGCCCCTCCTCCATTCATGCTTGCTCTCTCTCCAAAATAAACATTAAAAAAAGGAAAAAAAAGAACTCCCTCCATGTCAGAGTGGAGAAAGCAGCTGTATTATATCCCATTCTTTCATATTCCCAGCTTAAACCGTGAGTCGGGGACTTAGAACCTCCAGCAAGAAAAATGAAAAATGGCGGAAGAGGGAGGAGCTTGGGGTTAACAAAAGGCTGCATACAGTCGGTACATCTCTCCTTCTCCCCTGTGAAACCTCATTGCCTCCCCCTCCGTTTCTGAACTGCTCTCCCTTCTCTGACTTGCTCTTTGGACAGCCTCACAGAACCTTCCCTACACCCCCAAACAGACCAGAGGCCAGGCCCCTGTAGCACCCACTTTTTACAGAATACTTCCTACCCTCAATTTCATTAAAAAAGATAATATAAAAATATTCCACATGTACCATCTTCTAACTCTGTAGCACGACGTGAATTTAATTTTTCTAGGAGATGAGGAAGAACTCTCCATATCCCTCTTTTATTCTCTGATGGCATTATAAATTGTGAGGATTAAAGCAATATAATTATATCATTTAGGGAAGGTTTTCAGGAAATTGACATGACAAGGAAATTGTAGAAAAAGAAAACCTGTTCATTTTTTTTTTTTTATCTATTTAGTATTATTGGAGAAAATAATACTACTCTGTACCTGCACCTGCCTGTTACCTCCAATAGATTCCTTTCAACACCGTTTAGAAAGTAAATGCCATTGGGGCGTCTGGGTGGCTCAGTCGGTTAAGTGTCCGACTCCTGGTTTCAGCTCAGGCCGTGATCTCATAGTTCCATGAGTTTGTGCCGTGCATCGGGTTCTGCAGGTGCGGAGTCTGCTTCAGATTCTCTCTCTCTGTCTCTCTCTCTCTCTTTCAAATAAATAAATAAACTTAAAAAAAAAGAAAGTAAATCACATCAATATGAAAAGCAGAAATGTATATCATACAAATATTCTTACTATTCTAATCAAAAGAGATAGTTCAGCAAGAAGTTTAAAGCAGTAAAGTCAGTGGGTGGCTCTCACGCTGGATCTGGTCCAAGGACACTCTATGTGGTGGCACTTTTTCAAAATTATTTGCTGAATTTGGCTACCCCGATGGCTCTTCCCAACCCTGTTCTCTCTTCCCGATCATCCACTCTGGAGATTGAGAAAAAGCCAGATACTTGTATTTATGTGCCATTTCCTGAATTTGATCATTCTACTGTGGTTATGTGTAAGAAGAAGCTTGTGGGGCGCCTGGGTGGCTCAGTCGGTTAAGCGACCAACTTCGGCTCAGGTCATGATCTCACAGTTTGTGGGTTCGAGCCCCGCGTCGGGCTCTGTGCTGACAGCTAGCTCAGAGCCTGGAGCCTGTTTCACATTCTGTGTCTCCCTCTCTCTCTGACCCTCCCCTGCACTCTCTCTCTCTCTCTCAAATAAATAAAACATTTAAAAAAGAAAAAAGAAGAAGAAGAAACTTGTACTAGGGAAATATACTCTGGAATGTGTAGAGATGAAGGGCATTCTGTTTGCAACTTATTTTTATTTTTTGTATTTTTGTATTTTTTTTAAGTAATCTCTAGGCCGAGCTTGGAGCTCAGACTCATAACCCCGAGATCATGAGTCGCACACTCTACTGACTGAGCCAGCAAGATGTCCCTGTCCTTATGTTTTCAGTTGATCATAATAACTTGCAGCTGAAAGCATTCCTAACATGGCTGCTGTGCTGAATTTTTTTTTTTAACCTCCCAGCATTTAATCTCTCAAAAATAGGAATTCCAGGACATGAGACCCAGAGGCTGCAACTTGAATAGCACACCTAGCATTTCGAATGGAAGGGGCAATTGGAAGACATCAAGGGCCGTGGGACTGATGGGCTAGGGGTCATTGCCCAGTATCCCATGGTAGTGGTACCAGTGTTAGCCTTTTACTAGCTGCTTCCTTTGGCACAATCTATCTGTGTCCCCAGCTGCTGGGCCTCTCCTGGTTCTTGCCTGGTCTCCTGATCCCCCAGATCCCCACTTGCAGGTCAATTTTCTGAGCTAACTGGTATAGCTTTCCCATGAACCCTTTTCCTGCTTAAGCCAACCAGAGAGGATTCTGTTAGCAATTGATAACCCTGACTAGCATAACTGTACACATATGAAAATCTGAATCAAATCCCGCATTTCTGACTTGTCTTGAAAAGTCAGAAGATGATACAATAATGAGACTTAATTCCCACGCAGAAACAATAGGCTGGTGCTGGAGCGACTACTACCTCCTTTTAAATGGCATATCTTGGTGACCCATCTGACATTTGGGGGGGTGTGTCTTCCAATCATGGCTACCCAAATGAAAAGTTTTCTTTTCTTTGTTTAAATCTTATCAAGAATATGCAGAACTATAATATCTGGTGAGCCCATTTTAACTCTATGTCCAAATTTTGGAGAGATGGGTCAAGTTGAGTGACTAGATGTAGTAGGTACCAATAAAAATATACTAAGTGTGGGGACCTGGGTGGCTCAGCTGGCTGAGCGTCTGACATTGGCTCAGGTCATGATCCCACAGTTCATGGGTTCAAGTCCCATGAACTGTGACAGTTGACAGCTCAGAGCCTGGAGTCTGCTTCGGATGCTGTGTCTCCCTCTCTCTGCTTCTCCCCTGCTCGCTCTCTCTGTCTCAAAAATAAATAAACATTTAAAAAATCAAAAAAACATATATACTAAGTGGGTGAATAAATGGATCCAAAGGATGACTGTAGCATCTTGAGGTATCCAGGCTGGAGAAAAGGACGCTAAGTCTGTAAATAACCAAAGGGATATCAGGTGAAAGAAAAATGTGTGTGTTTTGGATTGACCCAAAAGTCAGAGCTAGAATCATAGTGTGGAATTTATACAAAAATGAATTTCTATTTAGACTAAGAAGGATTCAAATAATTTGAACTGCTTAGCAGGCGGCTGGAGTACAAAATAAGACCTGAGGCTGGGGGTGTTCATGCAAAGATTGGATGGGTCCTGGGCAGGGATGTAGAAATGCCTGCACTCTGTGGAGGGCAAAGTAGGACTTCTCAATGTTGAATGTTCAAAGAAACCACCTGGAGATCTTGCTAGAATGTAAACTGTAATTTAGTAGGTCTGGAATGCAGCCAGAGGATTTGCATTTTTTTTTAATTCAAGAAACGCTGGGGGCGCCTGGGTGGCTCAGGTCATGATCTTGCGGTTTGTGTGTGTTCCAGTTCGGGCTCTCTGTGTCAGCCTGGAGCCTGCTTTCGATCCTCTGTCTTCCTCTCTCTCTGCCCCTCCCTGGCTCTCACTCTCTCTCAAAAATAAATAAACATTAATAATAATAATAATAATAATAGTTGACACACGATGTTACATTAGTTTCAGATGTAAGAGGTTCTGCATTTTTCTTTAATGTTTTTATTAGTGAGAGAGAAAGTGTACTCAAGAGCACAGAGAGAGAAGGAGGAAGAGAGGGAGACAGTACCCAAAGTGGGCTCTGCTCTGACAACAGAGAGCCCAATAAGGGACTCGAACTCACAAACTGGGAGATCATGACCTGAGACGAAGTGGGACGCTTAACTGCTGAGCTGCCCTGGCGCCCTGAGAGGTTCTGCATCTTTAATACGTTCTCAGGGAATGCTGATGTTCCTGGTGCAAGACCACCCTTTCAGTAGCTGAGAGATGATCTCTGGGCCCTCTTAGGACTCTGACATTCTATGAACGTTCTATGAGGCTGTCTGTAAACTCCACACCAACAGGGACCATATTCACCCTGTCTTTTGTTATATCCCCAATACCTAGCACAAACCCTGGCACATAGTAGATGCTCAAGAAAAAAAAAAGTTATTGAGGAATACTACTCAGCAATAGAAAAATTACCAAATGACAGAAGCTGATCTCAAAATATTATCTAATGTGTATGCTCACACCTATATGACATCTGGAGAAGATAAAGCCGAGTGACACAGACCATATCAGTGTTTGCCAGGAGTTAGGGATGGGGAGGGAGACAGAATATAATTATAGAGGAAAAACACAGCTGAGTTTTCTGGGATGATAGAATTCTGTTCTGTATTCTGATTGTGGTGGTAGCTATAGGATTCTATACGTATATTAAAATTCATTGATCTGTGGAGCACCTGGGTGGCTCAGTCGGCTGAACATCTGACTTCGGTTCAGGTCATGATCTCACGGTCTGTGGTTTGGAGCTCTGATTGGGGCTGTATGCTGCCAGCTTGGAGCCTGCTTCTGATTCTGTGTCCCCCTGTCTCTCTGCTCTTCCCCCACTCACATTCTGTCTCTCTCAAAAATAAACATTAAAATTTTTTAAAATAAATAAACATTAAAAAAATTCATGGGGTGCCTGGGCGGGTCAGTCAGTTGAGCATCTGAATTCAGCTCAGGTCATGATCTCACAGTTTGTGGGTTCGAGCCCCACGTCGGGCTCTGTGCTGACAGCTCAGAGCTTGGAGCCTGCTTCAGATTCTGTGTCTCCCTCCCTCTCTGCCCCTCCCCTGCTCTTTCCCTTTCTCTCTCTCTCTCTCAAAAATAAATAAACATTAAAAAATTTTTTAAAAATGTGTTTTAATTCGTTGATCTGCATACCCAAACAAGGTCAGCTTTACTGCATGATAGTTTTTTCAATAAAATAGATATTAAAAAAATAATTCTTGAAAATGACATTTTCTGAATCCCATTAATTGAATAACTGCTCTGGGCCAAGCCAGAGCCAGGTACTGAGGATTCAAAGATGAAAAAAACAGAAACCTTCCACTCCCGCACGTCTCCTTATTGTTGCTAAAAACTCCTCTGGGAGAATAATTATCCAAGAGTCATAAGTGACAAATGGAGGTGGAAAAATGATCTAAGTCTTCATCAGTTTGTGATCATTATTGTTTACACTGGGAATTAAGGTGAGTGCTAATGATTTCTTGCTTCTGATGGGCTTGGAAAAAATTCCAGGAATGCTGCTCAAAGTGCCTTATTTATTAGCCTGTCCCCACTTAACAAGTCCACTTGCTTGCCTCCAGACTTAACCTTGTAGATTGTCAAATCCATCCAAGGGGAAAGCCAATTTGCATAATCCAGTCTTGCTGCCAACTGACAGATGAAACAGATCCAGCCCAGAGCAGAGGGAATCTTGACTCAGAACTTGTAAAAATTCAAATACAGAAATCGAAAACATAGAGACAACCGCTGCTACAGTTTGGTATTTATTCCTCCAGAGGTTTCTTCCTATGCACAGACAAACATCGGTCCATAAATTATTTGTTTTACAACATGTGATCACACTAAATAAACTGTTCCACCACTTGCTTGTGTTTTCACTTACCAATGTGGACAGTTTTCCATCTCAGTAATAGAAGTAGACATTTTTTGGTGCCAAGAGCTGCGCTGATAGACTGTTACTGAAATATCGCGTTATTTATTAGTCCCCTATTGACAGATATTTGCGTCACGTCCAGTTTTCACTGTTACAAACTGTATCGGTCAGGATGGGCTAGGTTAGGCAGCTGTAATTAATATTTCAAATCTTGGTAACTGAACGCAAGAAAGGTTTATTTCTTGCTCATGATGCATTTCCATTACTTCTAGCCACAGCTCTGCCCTGTGTCAGCTTTGCTCCAGGAGCCGGACTGATGGAGCGGCCATTATCTGAAATTTGCAGGACAGTGTAGCATAGAGAAAACAAGAGATGACAAGACACACACTGTAAAGCGTCTGACAGGAAATGACACATATGACCTGCTCACATTTGGGGAGGGGGGGGAGCACTCAAGCAAGTCACATGACCAATCCTGGGTTCAAATGGCAGAAAAGTATACTCCTCCCACAGGGAAGGGAGCCAGATATTGGCAGAAAGTCAGTCTACCAATCAACATCCTCCCACAAGTATCTGTATATATTCTTGGGGTCGTTTTTCAGTCAGATAAATTCCTACACATTGAATTGCTGATCAAAACAAAGGCACACCACTGTATGTGTTTATTTGAATTGAACAGTTAAGTAAATGGATAGTAATGGTGGAAACCAAGGTTCTCATTGTTGGAGTAGGAGATTTTATTATTATTTTTTTAATGTTTATTTATTTTGAGAGAAAGAGAGAGCACAAGCATAGAAAGGGCAGAGAGAAAGAGAGAGAGAGAGAGAGAGAGAGAGAGAGAGTCCCAAGCAGACTCTATGCTGCCAGCACAGAACCCATTGTGGGGCTCAAACACACGAAATGAGAGATCATGACATGAGCTGACACCATGAGTTGGACGCTTTAATCAACTAAGCCACCCAGGTGCCCCTGGAGTAGGAGATTTTAAATAAACAAGCAGAGAAGTCTAGAATGATCCACGTAGCAATGGTTTACAATCGGAAAGATCATCGTGAACTCTCGTTGAACTTAATACACATTCATGTGACTCCATGTAGAAATAGTTACTGTTGGGGCGCCTGGGTGGCTTAGTCACTTAGGCGTCTGGCTTTGGCTCAGGTCATGATCTGGTGGTTTGTGAGTCTGAGCCCCACCGTTGGGCTCTGTGCTGACAGCTCAGAGCCTGGAGCCCCCTTAGGAATCTGTGTCTCCCCCTATCTCTGCCCCTCCCATGCTCATGCTCTGTCTCTCAATAATAAAAGCGTTAACAATTTTTTTTTAAAAAAAGAAGAGAAATAGCTACCATTATACTGTCTATACACAGGTTAGCAAACAGGCTTTGTGTTTTGTATTGCCTACTGAGAGGACCAAGAAGCAAGAACACCTCAGTAGCAACAAGCACATTTGGCCCTCAGGTCTCGGTCTCCAAAACCAATCTCTGACAAAAGGACAGGTGGCTGATGCTAAGATGCTGCCCAGAGACATACAAGCCAAGCCTGGAGCATTTTGTAGTCCCAGGAAGTAAATGGAAACGCTCAAACAAAAAGTCACAACGATGGGGTGTGAGTCAAAGGGGCACAGGAGCCACCTGAAGGAGCCCCAGTGGCCAAAGCTGCAATAACTTAATCCAATAAAGTAATACTGGATTATAACCCAAAGTAAAAAAAAAAAAAAAAGATATGAAGAAAGACTCACAAATTCATACTGATATTAAAATTTCAATTAATAAATAAATGGGGAGACTTGATAAGAGATTCCCCTGGGCAAGCAATTCTATTTTAAAAAAAAATTTTTTTTACATTTATTTATTTTTGAGAGACAGAGTGAGACAGAGTGTGAGCGGGGGAGGGTTAGAGAGAGGGAGACACAGAATCCAAAGCAGGCTCCAGGCTCTGAGCTAGCTGTCAGCATGGAGCCTGACATGGGGCTTGAACCCACGAACTGTGAGACATGACCTGAGCCGAAGTCAGACACTTAACCGACTGAGCCACCCAGGCGCCCCACAAATTCTAAATAATTTATGTAGATACTTTGCCTACAAGGAGGCTGAACAGAATTGCTGCACTCTTCAAATGTGAATAATGTGATAATAAGCATGCCATTCTTATTATCATCTTTTACTAAATAAACCCCTTCCTGCATTCAGAGCAGGCAAAGGGGCGCCTGGGTGGCTCAGTCGGTTAAGTGTCCGACTTCAGCTCAGGCCATGATCTTGCAGTTTGAGTTCGAGCCCTGCATGGGGCTCTAGGCTGACAGCTCAGCGCCTGGAATCTGCTTCGAATCCTGTGTCTTCCTCTCTCTCTGCCCCTTCCCTGCTTGCGCTCTGTCTCTGTCTCTCAAAAAATGAATAAACATGAGAAAAATATTTTTTAAATAAAAATAACAGGTAAGGAAGCTTCCCTGGACAACAACAACAAAAAGAAAGTCGGCTGGGGGGGGGGGGGGGGGGGGGGGGGGCGGTGTGCAGACCAGACATTTACTAGCTGTGGGACCGTGAGCAAACATTTGATTTCTCTGAGCCTCCAAGTGTATGTGCAGAGTTGGGCGTGAAGCAGATGTTCAATAAATGCTCCATTCTATTGTGTGTAAGTGGAGACACCGTAGAGCACCGCAAGGGTGAGAATCAGCCGTGGAAGCCGTCAGTGCCACTATGGTCTTGGGACAAACCATGACCGATGGGAAAAACAAAGACTGAAACTAGTGCGTGTGAATCAGTTGGGGGACTCCGCCCATAAGTGAGAGAAAACCCAGCCACCAGCGGCTGAAACAAGAATCTCACAGCAGAGAGCATCCAGGGCCAGTTGGTTTGGACCAATCAGGATTTACTCCGAAAGCGCATGCGGAGGGCTGGACACAGGGTAAAACCCAGGACTCAGTTTGCAGGCGGAGAGTCTTCTGAATGCAAGCAAGAATTAAGAGAGTGCTGCCTGGGGTGCTTGGGGGGCTCAGTCCATTAAGTGTCTGACTTCAGCTCAGGTCATGATCTCATTGTTTGTGAGTTCTAGCCCCACGTCAGGCTCTGTGCTGACAGCTCAGTGCCTGGAGCCTGCTTGGGATTCTGTCTCCCTCTCTCTCTGCCCCTCCCCCCCCGACTAAAACTAAATAAACATTAAAAAAAAAAAGAATGAGAATGCTTCCTTTTGTGCATAATTAGAAAAACAAGTTAATAACCATGTTCCCATCACCACCACATACAGCCCCAAAGCTAGATTTTCTCTGCAAGTCAGGCTATATAAGGTCCTACCCAAATGTAGACAGATGAAACAGAAGACCATTTCAAGACCCCCTAGTCTGAGAGATTAAGATTCTAAAAGTTCCTCTGTCTCTGTGACCTTGAATAAGTACCTGTTCTCTCTCTCTGAACGCCTGTGTCTTTGATTCTAAGATAAATGTGGTACTATATCTAATTCCCTACTTCTGGAACTCACTATTTATAGATATTCTTTTTAAATGTACAAGTATAATCTAATTAATATTTTGTCATCAGTATCATTACATTTATTAAACAAGCAGGTAGCCAATTGATTAAGCATGCAGACGGTATAAATATAAATCCCAAATTTATAGAAGGTCCATTATTAGTGGCGGCATGACATTAAATAGGTTAATTAATCACTTTATACTTCCATTTCCTTGGCTATAAAATAATAACATCTACCTCCTGGAAGAATTACATGAGGTGAGGCCTATGGGGTGTTGAAATGTGTCTGGCGCATAATAAAACCCCGATAAATATGAACCCCTGTATGTGCGTTAGAATCCATACTGGCATCCATTTTGCAATTTCTATCTTCTCTTCTGCCATCATGTGGACACAAATCAGAATGGTTAGGGGGTCCGTGGTGGGCAGAATAAAGATGTCGACATCCTAGTTCTTTGGAACTTGTGAATAGGTTACCTTGTAGGAAGAAACGGCCCTTGCAGAGTAGTTGAATCATCCAGGTGAGTCCAATCTAAGCCCACGAGTCCTCAAAGATGGCAGAGGAGGGAGAAGTGTGGATCAGAGGGATTCGATATGAGAGATTCAACTCACCAATACCAACTTTGAAGCTGGAGGCAGAGAACCAAGGAACGTGACAGCTTCTAGAAGCTGAGAACAGCCCTCAGCTAACAACCAACAAGAAAGCTGGGTCTTTGGCCCCATGATCGCAAGGAACTGGATTCTGCCAGCTCAAGCGAGCAGGAAGGTAAATCTCCCCTGGAACCTTCAGAAAGGAACACAGACTTGCTGCCATGTTGATTTTAGCTCAGCAAGACCTAGTCTGGACTTCCGACCTACAGACCGGTAAGATAATAAATTTGTGAGGGCTTTTTAAAAATTATTACTATTATTTAAAAAAAACACACACACATGGGGCGCCTGGGTGGCTTAGTCGGTTAAGCGTCCGACTTTCGCTTAGGTCATGATCTCACGGTTCGTGGGTTCGAGCCCCGCGTCGGGCCCTGTGCTGACTGCCAGCTCAGAGCCTGGAGCCTATTTCAGTCTGTGACTCCCTCTCTCTCTGACCCTCCCCTGCTCACGCTGTCTCTCTCTCTCTCCTAGAAATAAATAAAACATTAAAAAAACAATAAAAATAAAAATAAAAAACACACACATGAACAAAATTTACCATCTTAACCATTTTTAAGTGTACAGTAAAGTGGTATTAACTGTATATAAATTATGTAACAGATCTCTAGAACTTTTTCATTTTGCAAAATTGAAACTCTAACCTTTGAACAGCAGCCCCCTCCCCCCTCATTTCCCCCTCCGCCCAGCTCCTCGCAATCACCTTTCTACTTTCTGTTTCTAAACAGCTGATTACTTTAGGGGCACCTGGGTGGTTCAGTTGGTTAAGTGACTTACTTTGGCTCAGGTCATAATCTCATGAGTTTGAGCCCCGTGTTGGGCTCTGTGCTGACAGCTCAGAGCCTGGAGCCTGCTTAAGATTCTGTGTCTCCCTCTCTCTCTGTCCCTGCCCCATTTATGCTCTGACTCTCAGAAATAAATAAATGTTAAAAATTAAAAATAAAAAGAATTTTAAAAGCTGATTACTTTAGGGGTACCCGGCAGTGGAGCATGTGACTCTTGATCTCAGGGTTGTGGGTTCTAGTCCCACACTGCATGTAGAGGTTTCTTTAAAATTTTTGAACTCTTAAAAAGAAAAAAAAGATGACCACCTTAGATACCTCATATAAGTGAAATCATATAGTCTTTGTCCTTTTGTTACTGGCTTATGTCACTTAGCATAATGTCCCCAGGGTTTATTTCTGTTGTAGTATATGATGGGATTGCCTTCCTTTTTAAAACTGAATAATATTCCACTGCGTGTATATACTACATTTTGTTTATCCATTCATCCGCTGATGGACATTTAAGTGGCTTCCACCCTTGGGTATTGTGAATAGTGCTGCAATCAACATGGGTGTACAAATATCTCTTCAAGATCCTGTTTTCAATTATTTTGAATACATACCCACAATTGGGATGGCTGGATCATATGATAATCTATTTATAATTTTTTGAGCAATCTATATACTGTTTTCCATAGCAACTGTTATTTTAAGCCACTAAACTTGTGATAATCCGTTATGGTGGTGATCAGAAATATTGAAACTTTATTGATTTTCCTTTCTAAAAAAAACCTTTTGGGGCGCCTGGGTTGCTCAGTTGATTGAGCATCTGACTTAGGCTTAGGCCATAATCTCAATTGGTGGGTCCAAGCCTCGTGTTGGGCTCTGACAGCTCAGAGCCTGAAGCCTGCTTTGGATTCTCTGTCTTCCTCTTTCTCTCTGCCCCTCCCCTGTTTGTGCTCTGTCTCTCAAAAAATAAAATAAAACATTTAAAAAATGTTTAAATAAAACATGGACATTTCGCAGGGACCTTGGCTGCCTCAGTAGATGGATCACGCAACTTTTCATCTCGGGGTTGTGAAAGCAAGTCCCATGATCGGTGTAGAGATTACTTAAAAATAAAATGTTTTATTTATTTTTTATTTATTTTTACAGAGGGAGTGCTTTTGCAAGGGGGAGAGACAGAGAGGCAGACAGAGACTCCCAAGCAGACTCCAGTGCTTTCAGTGCACAGCCCAGCACAGGGCTTGATCCCACAAACCAGGAGATCATGACCTGAGCCAAAATCAAGAGTCGGATGCTTAACTGACTGAGCCACACAGGCACCCCCAAAATAAAATCTTAAAAAAAAAAGAAATGAAATAGGGGCACTTGGGTGGTTCAGTCGGTTGAGTGTCCGACTTCAGCTCAGGTCATGATCTCGCGGTTCATGGGTTCGAGCCCCGCGTCAGGCTCTGTGCTGACAGCTCAGAGCCTGGAACCTCCTTCCAAATCTGTGTCTCCCTCTCTCTCTCTCTCTCTGTCCTTCTTCCATTCGCGATCTCTTTCTCTCTCAAAAATAAATAAAACATAAAAAAATAAAAATAAAAAAGTAAAGCCTATGAAAGAAGAGATTTTTTAAAAAGTAAATAAAAATAAAATTAAGATAAAAATATGGACGTTTCAAACACACTTAATAGATGAGATTGTTGAAGGAAAGAAATCATTTCCCTTCCAGAGAAATTCATTTAACATCCCCATTTTAAAATGAGTTTTAAAAGGATTCCCAAGGGGCGTCTGGGTGGCCCAGTCGGTTAAGCGTCCAACTTCGGCTCAGGTCGTGATCTTACAGTTGGTGGGTTCGAGCCCCGTGTCCGGCTCCGTGCTGACAGCCAGCTCAGAGCCAGGAGCCTGTTTCGGAGTCTGTATCTCTCTCTGACCCTCCCCTGCTTGCGCTTTCTCTCTCTGACTCTCAAAAATAAATAAAAAACATTATGTAAGTAAATAAAAGGATCCTCAAGAGGGGTTTTAATGTCCCATAAACAGAAATCATCCCATAAATTTGTGAGATTGTTTGTAAAAAACCATTTTTATAAATACAAACTCACCCATGATCTAAATGAATGTGAGAACAGATTGTTTTAGTTTTCAACTATGGCCTAGCCTCTTGCGCCACCTGCTGGTTTGTGGTGGGAACCTCGTCGCTGCATCCTGTTGCACGCAGTGGTTCATTTTTTAATAAATACATGCTGAACACGCAGGCATCTTGCAGAGGAGGCAGACATTCATACACGTATAATCCATGTAAAATTGTGGTAAAGTCAACGATGACAAGTGATTCTCCAACTTGGTTGTTCATCTTCTAAAACTCCTGTTAGACTAACCTTCAGCCAAAAAAAACCCTCTTCCAGAGATTTGTGTCCGTTGGCTTGGAGTAAAATCCAGGAAATCTGTATTTTCTACCAACATCCAGTAAGACTTCTGATGCACAGATAACTGTGGACACAGTAGATTGGTTTTGGAAGGATTAGGCTTAAAGGGAACCTTGAAAGTTGAATTCGATGATAAATACACGAAGGGTAAAAATCTGAGTTAAGCAAAGATGTTAGGTGGAAATCATCAGGGTAGAAGGGCAGTTATAGTTGGAGAACGTTGTAGAGTGTTTTGAGGGAGACAGAAACAGAGAAGTGAACAGAGAGAGTACAGGCAGAGAATGGAGTTTAGGTGGGGAAGAGGAGGGAGAGAAAAAGCAAGGGTGAGATTAGATCTCCAAAAACAGTCCCTCACTCCCAGAAAACCACAGCAGGCTACTCAGCCCCCACTACCGTAAATCACTGCATCACATAGTAGGGCTACAGTGGATGGAAACATCAGCCACGCACCCGAGGCACATAGGGCCGTGACAAGAAGTGAACTCCAGGATTACAGATTTTGGAAATGGCACATATTTTCTATGATACGATATACCAAAGTCTGGCAACTTCCCCAAGACCACTGTAAACCCCACCAGGGCAGGGACCCCACCTGCCATTTTCACCACGGTCTGCAGCAAGTAGGTGCTGCTAGAAAAAACCCTACTGAGCAGCTGTGGGGCATACGGTGTGTGCTCTGAGATCAGCCGGTACTGCTGTTCTCTGTGTTGCAGGGAAAGGCACATGAGCAAACTTTCTGACACACTGATGGTCCAAGGTGTGGTCATGTGACTGCAGATGATCCAATCAGCATCCTTCCTTAGCCTTTTGGAACCCAAAGCTGCCAGACATTTATTGAGGGACTCCTTAGCACTTACCCTTGAAGGTTTCCTTCCAGCTTCAGCAATCCAGGGAAAGTATAAAACAAGTCCATTCTGAATTTCCCCACTTGAGAACCATTATGTTAAGCACTTCTTATATGCCATGCAATATGCTATATATATCTCAACAGTTTTACAAGATAGGTAATTTCTTCTCTCCACTTTTCAAATGAAAATAAAAAAACTAAGATTTAAAAAAATTTTTTAAATGTTTATTTATCTCTGAGAGAGAGAGAGAAAGAGAGCAAGCCAGGGAGGGGGAGAGAGAGAGGGAGACACAGAATCCAGAGCAGGCTCCAGGCTCTGAGCTGTCAGATCCTGATGCAGGGCTCAAACCCACCAACCATCAGATCATGACCTGAGGCGAAGTTGGATGCTTAACTGACTGAGTCACAGGCACCGTGAAAAAAAAAAAAAACCCTAAGATTTACCAGATATGAAGCAATTTGCCCGAGCTCCAACAGCCAGGAAGCACCCAAGCTTGGAATCAGCTTAGGTTTCTTTGACTTCAGAGATCCAGCTCTGAATTAATGGCTAAACTGATTTCATCTCCATGATTATGCTCTAAACACATCCCCAATTCATCATGATTTCTTTGAAAATACCATTTTTTAAAAAACATTTTTGTTTATTTCTAGGAGAGAGAGACAGCATGAGCAGGGGAGGGTCAGAGAGAGAGGGAGATGCAGACTCTGAAATAGGCTCCAGGCTCTGAGCTGGCAGTCAGCACAGAGCCCGACGCGGGGCTCGAACCCACGAACCGCGAGATCATGACCTAAGCGAAAGTTGGACGCTTAACCGACTAAGCCACCCAGGCGCCCCTGAAAATACCATTTTGAATGGCTACATCATTTTCACCTTATGGATGTAGTAGTTCAATTCCCAATTGTTAACTATTTCAGGTATTCTCAATGTCTGTTATAAATGGCATTTTGTTCTAAATCTAAACCAGCAAACTATAGCTTAGTGAGCCAAATCCAATCTGCCATCTA
The DNA here is from genome assembly GCF_003009895.1 of Hyaena hyaena. Lineage (NCBI taxonomy): Eukaryota > Metazoa > Chordata > Mammalia > Carnivora > Hyaenidae > Hyaena > Hyaena hyaena. The sequence goes on along the minus strand of NW_024081182.1, from coordinate 361,202 downwards.
TTTTTGTAAATGCAGTTTACTGGCACACAGCCACATGCATTCATTTACATACTGCCTTCGGTTACTCTCTGCAGAGTTGAGTAGTTGTGGCCGAGACTGCGTGTCCTACAAACCTTTAAATATGTACGATCTGGCTCTTCACAGAAAAGGTTTGCCAACCCATATTCTGAATATTTGTGTCACCGATTACATTTTTAGGATAAACATACAGAATCAGAGTCAAGCTAAATTGTTTTCCAGAAAATGGGTTCTGAACAACATTGCCATTGGCAGTTTATCTGAAGGGCCCATTTCCCTTATCTCGCACTTTGCCAGCAGTGGCTGTTATGCAAATAGACGTCGAGGTATTCCTGTTAGAGGTACCAGAGAGACAGCAGTGACGGGAACACACAAGTTTTTGCCTTCAAGGAGCTCACGATCTCCTAAAGGGGTGGGGAGACAGACAAACCACTTGACGAGTAAACCTATTATTTGTCAGAGGCTAATAAGGTACTGTGATGAAGACCACGGTGGCAGAAGGGTGATTCCGAGCACTGTGGAGTGGAGTAGCTCCAAGGGCAGTCGCCACTTGTCCCCAATTAGGCGACGCTGGGGCAGAGACCTGAAGGAGAAGCATCCCAGGTGGAGGGAAAGGCAAATACAATGAACATGGTGTTTTCAGAATTCAGAGGGGAAGTAGCTATTTTTAACTCCACGGTAGCATTGTGCTGTGGGCATAACTTCATAGAGCCTGTAAGTCAGAAGTCATTTCTCTTTGACCCTGAAGTCCTTCGTATTTGCGCAAGGGCAGCAGCAGCTGATTTGCTTCGAGATTAGGTTGTGCTAAAGCTAACACCAAAATTAGTTTTCATTTCCTAAGTAAACAGCAGCTGGCAGTACATTTGGGGGTGGAGAGCAGCCCAAATGAGCTGGGTAGAAGAGAAGAATCATCAGGGGTTTGGTATTTTCTGGGGGAGGAGAAGTATGTGTCAGTGGCTGAGCGGTAATACACCCCGAATAAGGTGTTCTTGTAAAGTATAACAAGTGAGAAACCTCACTGTCATCTAAGATGCTTCCCTTTTCTTATCCCTTTTACTCTTTCAATCACCAAATCCTGTTATATCTCCCTCAAAGAGACCACTTGGTTTTGGAGCCTCATCTCTCACTCTTGTAGCCTCTGGACAGAGAGGGGTAGTTGACCCTGAAAACTAATTTGACCTTCCTTCCTGAACGCATGGCCATCCAAAATAAAGACTACATTTCCCAGCGTCCTTGGCAGCCAACGTGGTCATGTGACTGCGCTCTGCCCTATCAAATGTGATCAGAAATAATGTGCGTAGTTTCCAGGTTGTGCCCTGAAAGGCGAGGAGCATGCCCTCCACTGTCACCTTTCCCTTTTCTCTCTGGCTGGAATGTAGACATGCTGTCAGGAGCTGGAGGAGCTGTTTGGATAAGGCTGAAGCTGTGTGTTGAGAATTCAATGCAAAACAGGGAGATAGAAGGAGACTAGGTCCTCAAATCTCTCATCCCACAATTCCAGCCCTAGACTTCCAACGTGGACTGGCATATTGAGAGAGAAACAAGCATCGTATTCTAACAAAGTCCTCAGTGGCCACTTCAGCTTTGTCATTTCAATAGCAATGTGCCCAGATGGATGGGCACAGCTATGCAAAGATAACAAGAATATTTGCTGCTGCACTGTTGTAATTAAAAAGAAGCAGCTGGGACACCTGGCTGGCTCAGCTGGTAGAACATGAAGCTCTAGCTCTCCAGGTCATGAGTTCAAGCCCCAATGTTAAGCATAGAGCTTACATTAAAAAAAAAAAAAGATGGGTTTGCGGAGGAAGCAAAGTGCCAAACAATACATGTAATGTGATCCCATTTGGTAGGCGGAGGAGGAATGGAGACATGCTTGTAAATGCATAGGAAAATTCGGAAATTTATGAAATACACAAGTGATTCTAACTGAGATATGTGAGCTGGTGAGAGGTGAAAACTGTTCATATTATGATATTCGAAGCTGCTTGAGATTATAACCATAATTATAATTTTTATAATTATAATGTGTCCCGTGAGTTGACCTAGGCAGCCCTTCCAGCACCCAAAGTGGCACATGCTAAGATGGGCTTTCTAATTTAAGTGTGAATTAATTTACGGATCCACCTCTTTGCTCCTGAAATTGAGCCTGTTCTTGTGGTGGGGAAGAGAGGGCAATTGCCTAACCTTCCACACATGGCCGCGAGAGGGCGCGCCAAAGTAGCCAAAGCCTCCGAAGAACCAGGAGGTCCCGTGGGAACCGCGGGAACCATCCCGAACAAAAAGCCATCTTGTTTTCAAAAGGCTGATAGGAGTCCCCACAGGGTGTACACACTCGGTCTCCTCATAAGTAAACGACATAATTGCAATTTAATTTCTTCCGAATTGCATCAACAATTAAAAAGAAATTACTCCCTTCTCCCTTTCTATTTTTTTGCAATAGACTCCTGGTAATTTCAGCAATTTAATGAAGTCCTTTGTGGGGAAGCAATTGGATTTCAATGACTTTCTCTCTGGAGCTCAACCCCTGGGTAGAATCTGCCTTCTCTGCCTACTTTTGATTTACTGTGAATCTCCCAGCATCTTAATGCCTCATTTTGCCTCTCTTGTCCAATAATAAATAACCTCCTTCCTCAGAACCAGGCATATAAATGTCTCTCTGTGGCCATCATGATTCATTTTTTCAAGTTCAAAAGGTAAAAAATAGAAAGCTTTTCTCTGGTTGGGCCCCTCCCTCCCAGGGCCTTCTACCATAATTGCTTCTCTGGTCATTTATTCTTTTGATCTCAGATCTACAAGCCTTTTAGCAATGCCCATTATGTACCAGGGAGGATAGAAATTAATAACACCTGGCCCACCTTTCATTCCTAATTCTAGGCTCTGGAAAAAAGGAGTGGACCAAAAAAAAACCCTGCCCTGTTTCACAGTCACCAAAAGATAGAAACACCCAAATGTCCATTAACAAACAGATAAATAAAATGTGGTTTATCCATGCAGTGGAATAGTATTCAGCCATACAAAGAAATGAAGTTATGATACATACAACGTAGTGGGTAAGTCTCAAAAACATGTTAAGGGACCAGACATTTATTGGATGACTTCATTTCTATGAAATGTCCAGAAGAGGCAAGCCCACTGAGACAGAAAATAGATGAGTGCTTGCAAGGTCCGGGCTAGAGGGGATCATGGGGACGGACTGCTTCAAGAGCATAGGCCTCTCCTTCTGGAGAAGAGAATGTCTTAGAACTAGAGAGAAGTGGTGCTTGCAAAGTGTTGTGAATGCACTTTATGCCACTGAATTGTATGCTTTACAACGGTTCGCTTATGTGAATTTTGCATCAATTGAAAAAGAGCCCTGCCCCTATAAGAGTTTGCATCCTATTGGGAATACACTGAAAATAATCCAATAGGTCATAAGATAATATGTCACATGAGCTTGAAGTCAGGTGGTTGAGACAAACAAGTCAAGAAATCATCTAGTATAGGCAGTGTCCTGGCAGACACGTGCTAGAGGAAGGAAGAAATTCTAGATAACAATACTGTGCTGCAGAAGTTTCTAGCAGCCTCAGCTGGCACCCTGCGGTTGGGTCCCAGGCTTAGCTAATGGCTAGGTGGCCTTGGGCAAGTCATGTGTCTTTATTCATTCATTCACATGAGATACATTGAATCTACAGGGATGCTGGATGCTTCGGAGTCATTCTGTTCTTTCTGCAAGTGTCCATCCTTTCAGCCCATTTTCTTTCTTTTTTTAAGTTTATTTATTTTGAGAGAGACAGAGACAGCGCAAGTGGGGCAGAGACAGAGGGGGACAGAGAATCCCAAGCAAGCTTTGCACTGAGCACAGAGCCCAACGCAGAGCTCACGAAACCATGAGATCATGACCTGAGCTGAAACCAAGAGTTGGATGTTTAACCAACCAAGCCTCCCAGGCGCCCCATTTTTAAAGTCTTACATGCTGTTTTCACCAGTCATAATTTGACAACTGTCTTGAGTGTTGTTACTTTGGGACTTGGGAGTGCACTGGGCTTTCCAAGAAATAGTAAGGACTTTTTGTCTGCAGAACATAGAGAGAGAAAATAGAAGGGGATTCACGTTGAGTTTCTTACCTTCCTGGTTTCTACTGCTTGATGAGACTTGGAGTCATTGGCTTGAGTGACCCAACCATGAATCTCAAGCCACAGTGGATGCACAGAAGCCAGTGCAGAATCTTGGTCACGACCCACTAGAGTCCAGTCTCCCAGTCTTTAGTGACTCTGATGATGTTCAAGCCTGCCCCCTTGTGATGTTCGTTTCTGGTTTATTCCAGGGGATCATGGTGATGTAGTAAACAGTGGCTGCTTCTGCGGAAACTTTGTGGCCCTTGGGGGCCCAGGGGTCATTTATACATAAGTCTATATAAACATATGTTTTATATATATATGTTTATATATATATAAACATTTATATATATATGTTTTATATATATGTTTATATATATATAACATTTATATATATATGTTTTATATATATAAACATTTATATATATATATATGTTTTATATATATATATATAAACATTTATATATATTTAAGTCCTGCCCTAATGACTTCATCTTACCTAATGACCTCTTTCCAGGTCCTGTCTCCAAATACTGTCACATTCTGAGGCATTAGAGGTTATGACTTCAGCCTATGAATTTTGAGGGGACACAATTCACCCATTAGCACTCTCTAACATACATAAATATCTGGTATTATTGAGTCCTCAAAATCAACTCAAAAATATTTCAGACTCTCCCTCCTCACCTCTTCATGGTCCAACCACCTTGGTCAGACAGTCTGGTCTCTGAATGCAGCTGTCCCCAGAAAGTGACCATCTCCTCCCCTTGGCCACTTTCTGAGTAATGATTGATCAGAACAAACTGACTTATTTTAAAAATTCAGAATCCCATCCTGACCATTTCTGGGCTTTTAGCAACTCAGGCTGTCCCTTCCTGGAATGTATTAGTCTGGGTTCCCCAAAGAAACAAAAATAGTGGGAAATAAATCATATATGTATAATTAGGGAGGCTAAGAAAGCCAGGATCTGCCATAGGAAAGCTGGAGACCCAGAGGAGCTGATGGTGTAAGTTCCATTCCGTGTCTGAGTCCAAAGGGAGGAGAAGACGGTGTTCCAGCTTGAAGGCCAAGAGGAGAATTCTTACTTAATCCTTTATTCTGTTAGGATATTCGGTGGATTGCATGAGGCTGTACCACGCGAGAAGGGTGATCAGCATTACCAGTCTACTGCTTCAGATGTTCATATCATCTGGAAACACCCAAGACATTCACAGAGTAATGTGTGACCAAATGTCTGGGCACCTAATGGCCCAGTCAAGTTGGCACATTCAAATTATCCATCATGGGGTAGAAATCTGGCCAAAGAGGTGCCAAGGAGGATCCAACTTAATTCTGCTTCAGTCACCTGAACTCCCTTTTTGGATTAACATGGCCCTGGATCACAAGGATAATGAACTAAGTCCCTGTTCACTGAGTCCCCCTACAACAGCAGCCTAAAGTGGGGGAGGCCTTTGGGGTTCTCTGTAAGTTTTACAAAAATGCCCTTGTCCTTTTGCTAACCTTTCAGGCAAGAGAGTTTTGTATGAGCAGGAGATGATTGGTAAAGGGTAGGTCATCAGAATAGACACATGGATTTTGTGGCAGTTGAGGAAGGGCAAGAATCTAGGCAGCTGGGGAGGGGACACCTTGGACTCCCAGTGGTATGGAGAAGGAAAAGACACTAATAATCCTTTGTCTTTCAGAGCTACTTCTAGAGCTTTCCTGACAAAGGGAAATGCCCTCCTTCCCAAACTTTTGCAAACACCTTAAAATCTGTCTACTGTGTCTGCCATCCCCCGTGAGAAGACTCTGATAATGATTTGATCACTGTTCTCCTTAACCTTACTGAGAAGTCTGTTGCAAACAGTGAGGCTTGGCCCCAGCTCCTGTACCTCCCCCACAAAACACCTGTCAACCTCTCGTCTACTTCCATTCCCACAGTCATTGCTCAGTCACTGGGGAAGTGGGGCGGGGCTGCTGGCATGAACAAACAGAACAGCTTAGACTGAGTGCCCTCAGGCTGTGCCTCTACTGGTCAAACCGTACTGGTGCCTTTAGGTCTACCAGCTGGCCAGGAGAAGACGGTGGAGACACTGTCATCCTGTACCCTCTGACTGGTATAGGTTCCACATGGGACAGTTGTGCGAGGCCCCGATAGTGGTAAGCAACACTCTCTTTCTGGGAGTGCCATGTCCACTTCGTATGTGAAAGCCTGGCATTAATTTGTCTCTCTCTTGAAAACATCAGGACTTACACCGTAGGGGTGGTCATAAGAAGTCCTCAAGTATTAAGGAAATGTCGCCAAGCAGATCCTGTGGCCTCCATAGATCTGCAGAGATCTCTCCAAAATGAGTCTGCCCTAAAATCCCCAGAGCAATGGCTGGCTCATTGTTTTTCACACCCTGTGGGCAGTTATCCCTGCAGTGGAAGTCATCCAGTTACAACAGGTGCTCTGAAGCTTGTTCCTGACTTTAGCTGGTGATCAAATGATACCACCTCATCCTTGGAAGACTTTCAGGTCCCTCTCAACTCACTGGCCAGAGTTGTTAGGGGTGATGTAAGCGCCGCAGGCTTCCTTTATGCAGGCCACAGGGGAATCTGCACAATTGCTAATACATCTTGCTGTATCTGGCACAATGCCTTCGGCCAAGAAGAAAGGTCAGTACGAAAATTTAAGGAGAAAGCCACCTGGTTTTCTAAGGTGGATCCAGATGGTTTATGGGATTTGTTCAGATGGCTGGGTTCAAGACCAATGGTGGGACAGTTTCCAAGGCCAATACTATTCCTTAGAGTCCTGTTGACAGTAACCTTAATTAAATGCTATTGGGGCAGGTAAATGGATTTGGTTCTAGCTTCTGTGGGTCAGATCAATCACAATGGCCAATGGAATGGCATCCTCATGGGAGAATTTACCAAAAGCCAAGATAGCATAGAAATAACAGGTGGATATCATTAAGTAACAATTCTCCATGGGTCTCTTGAGGTTCTGCTTGTTTTTTGAACAGAGCTTTTCCAGATTGTTTTTTTAAGAATGTATAGCATGGAGCACCTGGGTGGCTCAGTCTGTTAAGTGTCCAACTCTTGATTTTGGCTCAGGTCATGATCTTGCGGCTTGTGAGATTGAGGCCCAGGCTGGGCTCCACACTTAATGAGGAGCCTGTTTAGAATTCTCTCTCTCTCCCTCCACCTCTTTCTGCCACTTGTATGCTCTCTTTCTATCTCCCTCTCAGAATAAAAAAAAAGAAGAAGAATGTGCAGCAAACAACCTTGGAAGATAGAAGTAGTATCTCCTTCCAGAACAAAGAACAACTTTGTTTACTGTCCAATGTAGAATAATAATGTCTCCCTCTAGACAATACCCAGGCAGGTTAATTGCCCATTATGAAAGATTTGGGGCCTAAGCTTGAAGTTCCTTTTCCGTAATACCTCTTATTATATATGCAGGCATCCCTTGTCCCTTATGCACTGTCCTTTGGGAATGAGACTTGAGGAATGGCACAAATGCTAGCTGCTGCTATTGCCGTGCGTGATAGTCTTTTGTCTCTGATCTAGGAGGTTGGTGCCCTCTGCTAGCATCCATGAAAACATGGCAGGCAATAGTGTTAACTCACAAGTAGAGTATGGTCTCAGACCCTTCAAAGTCCTTGACAAATCCATCTAGCATGTTTTTATTGAGAACTTGTTTTCTAAGTACTTTTGTAAATGCTGTGTCTACAGAAATGAACAAAGCAAAGTCTCTATCTTCATAAAGCTTCTATTCCAATGGGACAGAATGTGGGAAGGTAAGTGGGGGCATCCTTTATGCAGGGCAGTTTGGCAGGATACATTTTTTTTTACAAATAGTTTATTGTCAAATTAGTTTCCACATAACACTCAGTGCTCATCCCCACAAGTGTCCTCCTCCATGCCCATCCCTCCTCCCCCCCACATCCATCAGTCCTCAGTTTTTGTCAGCATTCAAGAGTCTCTCATGGTTTGCCTCTCTCCCTTTCCCCCACCATTTCCCTCCTTCTTCTCCCCCTTGGTCCTCTGTTAAGTTCCTCCTAATCCTCCTATACGTGCAAACATGATATTTGTCCTTCTCTGCCTGACTTATTTCGCTCAGCATAACACCCTCAAGGTCCATCCATGTTGCTACACATGGCCAGATTTCATTGTTTCTCATTGCCATGTAGTATTCCATGGTATAAATAAACCACATCTTCTTGATCCATTCGTCTGTTGATGGACACTTAGGCTCTTTCCATGTTTTAGCTATTGTGGAGAGTGCTGCTATGAACATTGGGGTACATGTGCTCCTATGCCTCAGCATTTCTATATCCCTTGGGTAAATTCCTAGCAGTGCTATTGCTGGGTCCTAGGGGAGTTCTATTGTTAGTTTCCTGAGGAACCTCCACACTGTTTTCCAGAGGGGCTGTACCAGTTTACATTCCCACCAACAGTGTAGGAGGGTGCCCGTTTCTCCACATCCTCGCCAGCATCTAGAGTTCTCTGACTTGCTCATTTTAGCCACTCTGACTGGCGTGAGGTGGTATCTCAGTGTGGTTTTGATTTGTATTTCCCTGATGAGGAGGGATGCTGAGCATCGTTTCATGTGTCTGTTGGCCATCTGGATGTCCTCTTTGGAGAAGTGTCTGTTCATATCTTCTGCCCATTTCTTCACTGGGTTGTTTGTTTTTCGGGCGTGTAGTTTGGTGAGTTCCTTATAGATTCTGGATATTAACCCTTTATCCGATATGTCATTTGCAACTATCTTTTCCCATTCCGTTGGTTGCCTATTAGTTTTGTGGGTTGTTTCCTTGGCTGTGCAGAAGCTTTTAATCTTGATGAGGTCCCAATCGTTTATTTTTGCTCTTGATTCCCTTGCTTTTGGGGATGTGTCAAGTAAGAAGTTGCTGCAGTGGAGGTCAAGGAGGTTGTTTCCTGCTTTCTCCTTTAGGGTGTTGATAGTTTCCTGTCTCACGTTCGGGTCCTTTATCCATTTTGAGTTTATTTTTGTGCATGGTGTGAGAAAATGATCTAGTTTCATTCTTCTGCATGTTGCTGTCCAATTCTCCCAACACCATCTGTTAAAAAGGCTGTCTTTTTTCCATTGGATATTCTTTCCTGCTTTGTCAAAGATCAGTTGGCTGTATACTTCTGGGTCCACTTCTGAGTTCTCAATTCTGTTCCATTGGTCTATGTGTCTGTTTTTGTGCCAATACCATACTATCTTGACGATGACAGCTTTGTAGTAGAGGCTAAAGTCTGGGATGGTGATCCCTCCCGTTTTGGTTTTATTTTTCAGTATTCCTTTGGCTATTCAGGGTCTTTTGTGGTTCCATACAAATTTTTGGATAGTTTGTTCTAGTTTTGAGAAGTATGCTGGTGCAATTTTGATTGGAATTGCATTGAATGTGTAGAGTGCTTTAGGTAGTAATGACATCTTAACTATATTTATTCTTCGTATCCATGAGCATGGAATGTTTTTCCATTTCTTTGTGTCTTCTTCAATTTCCTTCATAAGTTTTCTATAGTTTTCATCATACAGATCTCTTGTATCCTTGGTTAGGTTTATTCCGAGGTATTTTATGGTTTTTTGTGCAATTGTGAATGGGATCAGTTTCTTGATTTCTCTTTCTGTTGCTTCATTGTTGGTGTATAAAAATGCAACCGATTTCTGTACATTGATTTTGTACCCTGCAACTTGGCTGAATTCTTGGATCAGTTCTAGTAGGCTTCTGGTGGAGTCTGTCGGGTTTTCGATGTGGCAGGATACATTTAAACCCTTAAAAATGTGGGGCGCCTGGGTGGCTCAGTCAGTTAAGCTTCTGACTCTTGATTTTGGCTCAGGTCATGATCTCACAGTTTGTGAGTTCGAGCCCCACATTGGCTCTGCGCTGGCAGTGAGGAGCCTGTTTGGGATTCTTTCTCTCCCTCTCTCTGCCCCTCCCTCATTCCTCTCTCTCTCTCAAAACAAATAAACATTTAAAAATAATGTGCCTACCACTTGAACAATTGTAAGAATTCATCCTAAGGAAAATATCAGATGAGTAATCAGAGACGTGTGCCCAGAATATTTATCACAGCACTGTGTCTGGAAGTGTTTTCTAAACTTCTCTCTTTCAAGCACTAAGTTTGTGGTCTTGTTCTACCCATGTGCCACCATACCATTTTGTTAGTCTTTTAACTGACTCAAGATATTTAGTTAAATAAATTTTATCTTAATATTAAACATTATGTGACTGTCAAAGAGGTTAGTTTTATTATTTCTGATTATATATAATACAGATACAAATACACATAATATGTATGCAAATAAATATATAACTTTTTTTAATTAAGTAGGCTCCACACTCAACATGGAGCTTGAACTCATGACTCTGACATCAAGAGTCACATGCTGTACCAACAGAGCCAGCCAGGTACCCCCCAAAAATAAACTATTTAAATATTTAAAAATTCATCATTATACTATTCATAATCATATTGTATTACTCCAGTTACATGGATCCCATTATGAGAAGTTACAGCTCATTAACAAAAAAAATTGGAAACAATGCTACAGTTAAACAAATTTCAGTATATTTGTATAAAATAAAAGAATGTTGGGGCGCCTAGGTGGCTCAGTCAGTTAAGCATCAGACTTCGGCTCACGTCATGATCTCCCACTTTGTGGGTTCAAGCTCCACATTGCAGTCTCTGCTGCCAGCACAGAGCCTCCTTCAGAGCCTCTGTCTGCCCCCCCCCCGCCCCTCCCCAACTCATGCTCACTCTCTCTCTCTTAAAAAGAAATAAACATTAAAAATGTATATTAAAAAATAAAATAAAGAATGTAGGCAGACATTCCAAGTGATGATATAATGTCTATTTATTTCCACGGATAAGATATAAATGGAAAATAAGGCAGATTCAAAATAATGTATCCCACTTGAATATACGGATATATATTATACATATTACATATATTTATTTATATACATGTAGAAGAAATATTCTAAAAGGATTGTCCTTGATGAGAACCATGCATAAATTTTGTTTTTTTGGTTTTGCTAAAAAGAACTTTCATTTTTTGTTGTTACTTTTATTTTATTATTTATTTATTTTCTTTACAAATAATTTATTGTCAAGTTGGTTTCCATATAACACCCAGTGCTCATCCCCACAAGTGCCCTCCTCCACGCCCATCTCCCCCCTCCCCCCCACACCCATCAGTCCTCAGGCTGTTCTCAGTATTCAAGAGTCTTTCATGATTTGCCTCTCTCCTCTTCCCCCACTATTTCCCCCCTTCTTCTCCCCCATGGTCCTCTGTTAAGTTCCTCCCAATCCTCCTATATGTGCAAACATATGGTATTTGTCCTTCTCTGCCTGACTTACTTCGCTCAGCATAACACCCTCTAGTTCCATCCATGTAGTTGCAAATGGCAAGACTTCATTCTTTTTCATTGCTGAGTAATACTCCATTGTATATACATATATACCACATCTTCTTCATCCATTCATCCATCGACCAACATTTGGGATCGTTCCATACATTGGGTATTGTCGATAGTGCTGCTATAAACATTGGGGTGCATGTGCCCCTTCAAAACAGCATACCTGTATCCCTTAGATAAATACCTAGTAGTGCAATTGCTGGGTCATAGGGTAGTTCTATTTTTAATGTTTTGAGGAACCTCCATACTGTTCTCCAGAGCGGCTGCACCAGTTTGCATTCCCACCAGCAGTGCCAAAGAGATCCTCTCTCTCTGCATCCTCACCAACATCTGTTGTTGCCTGAGTTGTTCATGTCAGCCATTCTGACAGGTGTGAGGTGGTATTTCATTGTGGCTGTGATTTGTATTTCCCTGATGATGAGTGATGTTGAGCATTTTTTCATGTGTTGGTTGGCCATCTGGATGTCTTCTTTGGAATAGTGTCTATTCATGTCTTCTGCCCATTTCTTCACTGGATTATTTGCTTTTTGGGTGATGAGTTTGATAAGTTCTTTATAAATTTTGGATACTAATCCTTTATCTGATATGTTATTTGCAGATATCTTCTCCCATTCTGTCATTGGTTGCCTTTTAGTTTTGCTGATTGTTTCCTTCGCTGTGCAGAAGTTTTTAATTTGATGAGGTCCCAATAGTTCATTTTTGCTTTTGTTTCCCTTGCCTCCGGAGACGTGTTGAGTAAGAAGTTTCTGTGACCAAGTTCAGAGAGGTTTTTGCCTGCTTTCTCCTTGAGGATTTTGATGGCTTCCTGTCTTACATTTAGGTCTCTCATGCATTTTGAGTTTATTTTTATGTATGGTGTAAGAAAGTGTTCCAGGTTCATTTTTCTGCATGTCGCTGTCCAGTTTTCCCAGCACCACTTGTTGAAGAGACTGTCTTTATTCCATTGGATATTCTTTCTTGCTTTGTCCAAAATTAGTTGGCCATACGTTTGTGGGTCCATTTCTGGATTCTCTATTCTGTTCCATTGATCTGAGTGTCTGTTTTTGTGCCAGTACCATACTGTCTTGATGATGACAGCTTTGTAATACAGCTTGAAGTCCAGTCTTTCTTTTAATTGTTTTTTATTTATTTTTGAAAGTGAGAGTGTGAGTAGGGGAGGGACAGAGAGAGAGGGGAATAGAAGATCTGAAGCAGCTCCTGCGGGGACAGCAGCAAGCCAAATGTGGGGTTCGAACTTGCAAACTGAGATCAGGAACTGACCTGATGTCAGATGTTCAACCAACTGAGCCACCCAGGTACCTCCAAGAAATGTTCTTGAAAGGTAACAAACTCAAAATCTTAAATGAACAAGCCACGATGGATCAGCTTACTCTTCAACCTCAAGTGCACAACAAATGACTAAAAAAACTGCCAAGAGGAAGGGTCTGTATCTCATAATCGACACCAGAAATTGCCTATAAAGTCACAGAACATTCACACTTGAAACAAAATTCTTAAAGTTATTTTACTCTCACTGGACATTGGAAGGAGGAAGACATTGAGACTCACTCAGATCGGATGAAATATCCAGTCACACATTTGTTTTAGTGGTGGAGAGAAAGACCAGAACCCAGGTGTTTGGGGCCCCATGGGTGATATGTTGTGAAATCATTATTATGGACATGGTCTTATGTTCAAATCTCAATCCTGTTGTACCCTTTTACCTTGGCTGAGACAACTTGGGTGAGTTCATTTAACTTTTCTGAGCCAAGATTTCCTCATCTTTGAAATGGGAATAATGCTTACTTCAGAGAACCTTCATGAGACTTTTAACAGAGTGGTTGCCCCCCCTATGTCAGTTACCCCTTCTTCCTAAAAAGACCCTTATTTTGTTTGGAGCAGCAGTGGGCCTTTGTAGCGTATGATGCCCAAATTACAAAGTTCCTGTCAATGATTAATAAGCTGAGGAAAGCTTCTGGGAAAGCTTTTGCCTTGTGGAATCAGGCTCTGTCCCTTCTCACTTCCTGTTTGTTCCTGCTGGCAATACAGATACGGGGCTGGAAGTGGAGCAGCTATGTTACAATCCTGGGAACTTATGCATGAAGGCAGAATCCAGCACACCGAAGACGGCAGAGAGGAAAGAGAAAAGGGCTGGGGTGGTATTATGAGTGAACACTTCACCAGCAATGGGCTGCCTGCTTTCAGACTCCCCGCTAGAGGAAAACAAATGCGTATTTGGCTAAATCACAGAGGTATATTGGAAGATTGGCCCCAAGTATTTCCTGCTCTGTAGTAGAATGATCCATCCACACTAGCCTCATGGAGGGTGTCCTTCCCCTTGTGTTGACTTTGGTCTTCATCATATGATTTGCATTCTCTAATGGGATATTGGTTGATAAAATGCTAAGCACGGCCTTAAAATAAATATGTTTGTGCCGCTGGGCTTGCCATCTTGTATCTCTACCATCTCCATGAAAGGAACATAACTCAAGAAACCTGCTGGTCTCAGAAGAGATGTGAGAAGTAAGACTTAAACCCATGGTCTGATGCTAAATCCAACCTATGACAGTCACCTTCAGCCAATTCATAGATGTTAATGAACAAGAAAAAATTATTGGCTATCATCTGCCAGTGTAAGTTGATTGGGGGATTGTTTGTTATCTAACAACAGCTGATGAATATATCCATTATAGCCACACATCGTTACTCGTACTCGAAAGCATTCTTAACAAATATAAACAAATAATGCATGAAGACTCCTTGGTACCTATTAGATATTCAATAAATATCAATCACTTTCTTTTTATTCTCCCACACACTATCATTTTTGGAAAAGGAAGACATTTCTTTGAGTGTTAGTTGGCTTTTGGTTTTGGTCTCTTTCAGTGGGTTTTTATCTGGGATTCAATCATTTCCGCTGGGTCTATCACATTATTCCAGACTTCAAGAAAGAAATTAAAACCAGCCCTCAGCAGCATGGGCTGTGGACTTAAAATGTAAAGAACTGAGGTTTCTGGCATGGGATGACTAATTATAACCCATAGGTTTATGGAAAGTATCAAAATACTGACTTTTTGCTCAATCGTGAACTCCCCCCTTTATTTTATTTTGTTTGTACCTTTTATGTGTGTGCTGAGGCTATAATACAAGGCGACTGCTGTGTAATGGGCTCTTGCTGCTTGTAAATGCCCAGGCCAAGCCACAGACATTGTTTGCATAGCAGGAGACATTGATCTCATGACACCGTCCAATTATGGTAACTGTGCGTGTTATATGAGTAACCAAAGGAGCTAGAGTTCCCTTGATTTCAGGGTTCTGTTCTGGGGCAGGTGCCCTTTCAGGCACCCAGGGGGTAGACCTGTTGTGTTAGAGTAAGCGGACTTGCTAAATCAAGACCGGGCTACAGCCTACAGCCCCACTTAGTATGGCCCAAGACCAGTTGGCATGACTCAAGAACAGGTTAGAAATGCAGAGTCTCAGGCCTATCCCCAGACCTAATGACTCAGAATCTGAATATTAACAAGATCTCCCAGTGAGTCTTTTTTTTTTCAGTTTTAAAAATTGAGATATAATTCGCATACCATAAGTTCTCCTTTTTAAAATGTACAATCCTGGGGCACCTGAGTGGCTCAGTCGGTTAAGAGTCCGACTTCGGCTCAGGTCATGGTCTTATGGTTCGTGGGTTCATGGGTTCAAGTCCCGTGTCGGGCTCTGTGCTGACAGCTAGCTCAGAGCCTGGAGCCTGCTTCAGATTCTGTGTCTCCCTCTCTCTCTGACCCTCCACTGCTCACACTGTCTCTCTTTCTCAGAAATAAATAAAACATTAAAAATTTAAAAAAAAAGTACAATCCTGTGGTTTTTAGTATATTCACAAAGATGTGCGTCCATGACCATTACCTAATTCCAGAACATTTTCATTAGCCCAAAACAAACATCATTCTTGTTAGTAATCATTCCCCCTCCCCCCACTCCCCGTTCCTGGCAACTACTAATCTACTTCCTTATCTCCATAGATTTGCCTATTCTGGACACATCACATACTTGGAATCAAATATTCTCTGGGGTGCTGAGTGTCAGTTGGTTGAACATCTGACTCTTGATTTCAGCTCAGGTCATGATCCCAAGGTCGTGGGATCGAGCCCCTTATCAGGCTCTGGGCTGACAGTGTAGAGCCTGCTTGGGATTCTCTCTTTCCCTCTCTCTCCGCTCCCTGCCCTTCATCTCTCAAAATAAATAAATAAGCTTAAAAAAAAATTCTGTGGCCTTTTGTGTCTTGTTTCTATCGCTTAGCCTAATCTTTTCAAAGTTTGTCCATTGTGTGGCATGTAGTAATACTTCATTCTTTTTTATGGATAAATATTATTTCACTGTATGGAGATACCACATTTCGTTTATCCATCCATCACTTGATGAACATTGCAGTTGTTTCCATATTTTGGCTATTATTAATAATGCTGTAATGAACATGTAAGTGCAAGTTTTTCTGTGGACATACGTCTCCATTTCTCTTGGGTATATACCTAAGAGTTTGCTGAGTCAAATGTTAACTCTATGTTTACCCTCTGAGGAATTGCCAGACTGTTCCCAAACTGGCCACACCGTTTTTGCACTCCCACCAGCAGCATTTGAGGGTTTCAGTTTCTCTACATTCTCATCAACACCTGTTATTGTACTTTTTTGTTGTTGTTAATTGTGGGAAAATATATATTAACATAAAATTTACCATTTTAATCATTAAAAAATTTTTGTACTGTAGGGGCGCCTGGGTGGCTTAGTCGGTTAAGCGTCCGACTTTCGCTTAGGTCATGATCTCACAGTTCGTGGGTTCAAGCCCCGCGTTGGGCTCTGTGCTGACTGCCAGCTCAGAGCCTGGAGCCTGTTTCTGTCTGTGACTCCCTCTCTCTCTGACCCTCCCCTGCTCACGCTGTCTCTCTCTCTCTCCTAGAAATAAATAAAAACATTTAGGGGCGCCTGGGTGGCTTAGTCAGTTAAGCGTCTGACTTTCGCTTAGGTCATGATCTCATGGTTCGTGGGTTCGAGCCCCGCGTCGGGCTCTGTGCTGACTGCCAGCTCAGAGCCTGGAGCCTGTTTCGGTCTGTGACTCCCTCTCTCTCTGACCCTCCCCTGCTCACGCTGTCTCTCTCTCTCTCCTAGAAATAAATTAAAATATTAAAAAAAATTTTTTTGTACTGTTTACTTATTTTTGAGAGACTTGACTTATCCAATGGAGCCACCCAGGCGCCCCACCATTTTAATCATTTTTAAGTGGACGGTTCAGTGGTATTAAGTACATTCATTTTGTTGTGCAGCCATCACTACCACCCATCTCTAAATGGCTTAGTCTGAGTCTTATACAACTGTAACTCTATATCCATTCAACAATATCTCCCAATTTTTCTCCTCCCAGCACCTGGCAACCAACATACTCCTTTGGGTACCTCATATTAGTGAAATCGTATAGTATTTGTTATGTGTGTGTCTAATTTCTTTCTTTATTTTTTTATTTTTTTACTTATTTCTAAGAGAGAGAGACAGCATGAGCAGGGGAGGGTCAGAGAGAGAGGGAGTCACAGACTGAAACAGGCCACAGGCTCTGAGCTGGCAGTCAGCACAGAGCCCGACACGGGGCTCGAACCCACGAACCGCGAGATCATGACCTAAGCGAAAGTCGGACGCTTAACCGACTAAGCCACCCAGGCGCCCCTAATTTCTTTCTTTTTTTAAATTTTTAATGCTTATCTTTTTTGAGAGACTGACAGAGCACGACTTGGGGTGGGGGCAGAGAGAGAGGGAGACACAGAATCGGAAGCAGGCTCCAGGCTCTGAGCTGTCAGCACAGAGCCCGATCCAGGATTTAAACTCACGAGCCATGAGATCATGACCTAAGCCAAAGTCAGATACTTAACCGACTGAGCCACCTAGGTTCCCCTAATTTCTTTCATTTAGCACACTGAATTCAAGTTTCATCCATGTTACAGCATGTGTCAGAATTTCCTTCCTTATTAAGGCTGAGTAACCGCACTGTCTTCATCCATTCATCTGTGGATGGACACCTGAGCTGTGTCCATGGTTTAGCTATTGTGAATTTATATACTTCTTTAAACACAGGTGTACAACTACCTTTTAGAAATCCTGCTCTCAATTCTTTGAAAGCATTGAAATTCAAAATTTCAGGGGTGCCTGGGTGGCTCAGTTGGTAGGTTAAGTGTTCAACTTCAGCTCAGGTCATGATCTCATAGTTCAGTGGGTTCGAGGCCCATGTTGGGCTCTGTGCTGACAGCTCTGAGCCCGGAGCCTGCTTCAGATTCTGTGTCTCCTTCTGTCTCTGCTCCTCCCCTGCTCACACTCTGTCTCTCTCTGAAAGAGAGAAAAAGGAAGGAAGGAAGGAAGGAAGGAAGGAAGGAAGGAAGGAAGGAAGGAAGGAAGGAAGGAAGGAAGGAAGGAAATGTATCTGATCTTTGTTCCTGGTTCCTTTCACAGAGCTTCAAATACTCTGGAATCTCCCAAGCCATAGGAGCATCCTTTTTATTCATAACAAGCCCTTTTCATCAAATGTGAGTTTATACTAATGAGGTGACAATGGATGGGGCTTTAATAGCCTCAGAATGGGGCTGGTCACCACAGAGACCAAGCATGTGATGAGAGGGTGGGAACTTTCAGGTACACCTGCTGATCCTCAGGGAGGGGAGAGGAGGGGGAGCTGGAGATCAAGCTGTATAATAACTAGAACACAGAGTGGTGAGATTGATGAACGTTCAAGTTGTTGAACACACCAAGTTACAGGGAGGGCGGCACACCTGAGGAGGGCATGGGTAGTCGCTCCATGCACCCCTCCTTCCATACCTTGCCTATGCATCTCTTCGGTTGGTCTGTTCCTGACTTTTATCTTTGTAATAAATTAATAAAAACAAGCGAAGTATATTCCTGAATTCTGTGAAACATTCTATCAAATTATTAAACTTCAAGAGGAAGTTGTGAGAACCCCCAAATTTGTAGCCAGTTGGTCACAAGCTGAGGGTGACCCAGGACTTGTGCCTTACATCAAAATTGGGGGCAGTCCTGATAAGGGAGCATAAGGCAAGCTGAGGACAAAGCACAAGCCTGTCCACCTGCCTGTCCACCCCCCCCACCCCCCCACCCCCATGGGATATGTGTAATATTCCTCAAGCACTCCTGGCTGCCTAAGGACAAAGGAAAGAAAAATAAAACCAACACTTAACTGATAGAGGTCATAGTCATGCAGGACATGAGTCTCCATCAGTTTACAAATATCTTAGTAAATTATAAGAAAAAGTCAATCTTTTTTCTTTAACATTTTTCTTATGTCTTTATTTTATTTTTTTGAAAGATGAGACAGAAAGCAAGCAGGGGAGGGGCACAGAGAGAGGGAGACACAATCTGAAGCAGGCTTCAGGCTCTGAACTGTCAGCACAGTGCCCGGCACGGGGCTTGAACCCACAGACTGTGAGATCATGACCTGAGCTGAATGCTCAACCCACTGAGCCACCCAGGCTCCCCTAGGAAAAGTCAATCTTATCAACAGCCTAATCTCCAGGAACTCCCTACTTACTGTCTTAATGGTAATGCTTTGCTAGAAGGAAAAACAAATTTAGTTTGACAATAGCTAGACCTCCAGTAATCTGTGAGTCTTGTTTAGTATATGAAAATCCCTTTAAGAAACTACCTCTTTTCTTTATCTCTCCCAACTCTATAGTATATAACCAGTCACTCTTCACAACCCCAGTGCAGCTCTTTCTGCCCACAGGTCTTGTGCCTGTGTTCTAAGAAAATCACCTTTTTAAAAAAGAAAAAGAAAAAAGAAAAAGAAAGAAAGAAAAAGAAATAAAAAGAATCCAAATTGGGGGAAAAAATAAAATAAAAATAAAACCGCCTTTTTTTTGCACCAAAGACATCTTAAGAATTCTTTCTTGGCCATCAGCTCCTTGACCCCCATCACTCCAATCCCCCCTGCCCCAATCAGTCCTGGCGCACCTGGCTGGCTCAGTCAATAGAGCATGCAACTCTTTTTTTTTTTTTAATGTTTATTTTTGGGAGAGAGGGGAGAGAGAGAGAGAGTGTGTGTGTGTGTGTATGTCAGTGGAGAAGGTGGAGAGAGAGAGGGACAGAAGATCTGAAATGGACTCTTTGCTGATAGCTGGGAGCCTGACATGGGGCTCAAACTCATGAACCATGAGATCATGACTTGAGCTGAAATCAAGAGTCAGATGCTTAACTAACTGAGCCACCCAGGTGCCCCTAGAGCATGTAACTCTTGATCTTAGTGTTGTGGGTTTGAACCCCATTTTGGGTACAGAGATTATTTAAAAATAAAATTTTAGGGGAGCACCTGGGTGGCTCAGTCGGTTTAGCCTCCGACTTCGGCTCAGGTCATGATCTCACGGTTTGTGGGTTTAGCCCCGTGTCGGGCTCTCTGCTGACAGCTCTCTCAGAGCCTGGAGCCTGTTTCTCCCTCTCTCTCTGACCCTCCCCTGTTCACACTGTCTCTCTCTCTCTCTCAGAAATGATTAAAAATATTAAAAATAAAATAAAATAAAATTTTAGGGGCATCTAGGTAGCTTAGTAAAGCATGTGACTTTGGCTCAGGTCATGATCTCTAGGTTTGTGAGTTTGAGCTCTCATCAGGCTCTCTGCTGTTAACACACAGCCTGCTTCAAATCCTCTGTCTCCTTCTCTGCCTGCCCCTCCCCCACCCACTCTCTCAAAAATAAATATTAAAAAAAATTAAATCTTGAAAAACAAAAGTGGGGGCAGTCTTGTGGGACACCGCCTTTTAAGTTGTGGAATCTGACACTAACTCCAAGTAGTATCTGACTTGAATTGTTGGACAGCCAGTTGGTATTGGAGAATCAGAGAACTGATGTTGGAAAAAACTCCATACAGCCAGCTATGTAGGGGGATCCAGTAAATAGTAAGTATTTTTAGAATCATTACCAGCCCCATACTCCAAACAACCTTTGCATCACACAGAGATATGTGAGTATTTTCCATTTGTGTGTCCTTCTGTGCAGAATTTAAGCCAATTTAGACATTTATATTTCTGATTAATGAGCTAGAGATCATGATTAAGTATGAGGCCAGATCTCAAGATGGCTCTTTGAACTTTTCTGAAATTGTCTACTTTAACACCTTTGGAAGGAAAATGCACTGGGATGATAACATCAAAGTAAAGAACTTCATATCCATTTAGTGATCAAAAAGTAAAGGATAAAAAACACATCTTTAAGATTAAAGCAGTCTTCTGAATATTGGAGAAGGAGGCAGTGGGTGTTTGGTATGGGGGCATTTGCAGCTAATTTAATTGAATATCTCCTTTTCATCCTTGGCTGCTAAGATTAATGTTGGTTTTGAAGGCAGGATACAAGTGGCTGGGAGAAAATTCAGCAAGAAGTTTACTGGAAATAATTATAGAAACTGTAGAGATATCAACTTAGAGACTCTTGGGGCAGGACTAGAGGAGTGGAGATTGCACCCAACTCAGTGCTGGATTAAGTCCCTCAGGAGCTTTAATTCCTTGACTATATCACAGCTATAATGCTGTGTGTCTTCTTGATGGGATGCACTCTGAGGGACAGAGTTCTTACCCCAAACCGGTTAGCGTGAATCCAGTCAAGCCTCTAGAAATAACTTTCCACTTTGCCAGAAAGACAGGGGAGAGAGTCAGCACCAGGAAGAGGCCAATCAGACACATTTAGAAGGTCGGACATCCTTCATGACAACTGACCCGATTCTTAAAAAATAAATGTCATTTGGGGCGCCTGGGTGGCTAAGTCGGTTAAGCGTCTGACTTTCGCTTAGGTCATGATCTCGCGGTTCGTGGGTTCGAGCCCCGCGTTGGGCTCTGTGCTGACTGCCGGCTCAGAGCCTGGAGCATGTTTCCGAGTCTGTGACTCCCTCTCTCTCTGACCCTCCCCTGCTCACACTGTCTCTCTCTCTCCTAGAAATAAATAAAACATTAAAAAAATAATAAAAAAATAAAAATAAATGTCATTCATTTCAGAAAGTTCATTGTTAGTGTAAAGAAACACTACTGATTTTTGTATGTTGATTTTCTATCCTGCAACTTTACTGAATTTGTCTGTTCTAA
Organism: Hyaena hyaena; assembly: GCF_003009895.1. Classification (NCBI taxonomy): domain Eukaryota; kingdom Metazoa; phylum Chordata; class Mammalia; order Carnivora; family Hyaenidae; genus Hyaena; species Hyaena hyaena. The sequence continues at coordinate 339,612 of NW_024081182.1, read as the reverse complement.
TCATTGTGTGTGTGTGTGTGTGTGTGTGTTTGGGGAGGGGGGAGTATGTTTAAGATTTTCTTCCTATAGGATCATGTCAACTGAGAACAAAGATAATTTTCCTTCTTCCTTTCTAATTTAGATGTCATTTATTTCTTTTTTCATGTCTGATTTCTGTGGCTAGAACTTGCAGTATTTTGTTGAATAGAATGGTAGGAGTGGGCATCGTTGTCTTGTTCCCAATCTTAGAAGAAAAGCTTCCAGTTTTTCACCATTAAGTATGATGTTACCTGTGAGCTTTTTATATGTGGTCTTCATGGTGAGGTAAATTCCTTAAATACCTAATTATTAAAAAAAACTTTTCCCCAATGTTTATTTATTTTTGAGAGACAGAGTGTGAGCAGGAGAGGGGTAGACAGAGAGGAAGACACAGAATCTGAAGCAGGCTCCCAGACTCTGAGCTGTCAGCACAGATCCTGACTCGGGGCTCAGACCCATGAACCATGAGATCATGACCTGCGCTGAAGTCAGACATTTAACTGACTGAGCCACCCAGGCATCCCATTAAATACCTAATTTGTTCATATATGTTTTGTCATGAAAAGGTATATTGTATTTTATCAAATGCTTCTTCTGCATCAATTGAGATAATCGTGTGATTTTTTTATCTTCATTCTGTTAACATGGTGTATCGCATTGATTGATTTGGGTATGTTAAACTACCCTTGTATCCTGGGTATAAATCTATCTTGTCAGGGTGTATGATTCTTATAATGTGCCGTCGAATTTGGTTTGCTAATACCATATGAGGATTTTTGAATCTATATTCATCAGGGATATTGGTCTGTAGTTTTCTTTTAATGTCTTTGTCCAGCTTTGGTATCAGTGATGCCAACCTCATAAAATGAGTGTTTCTTCTTCTTCTATTTTTGGAAAGTTTAAAAAGGATTGGTATTAATTCTATAATATGTTATATGAACTTGGAGGACATTATGCTGAGTGAAATAAGCCAGACACAGAAGAACAAATACTAGGTGTTTTCACTTCTATCAGAAATCCTAAACATTCAAACTCAGAAGCAGAGGGTAGAATGGTGGTTTCCAGAGGCTGGAAGAAAGGGGAATCCAGGAGGGTGTTGGTCTAAGGGAAGAGTTTCAGGTATGCAAGACAGAAAAGTCCCAGAGATCTGCAGTACAGTGTGTGGTGCATAGTGAATGCAGTTAATGATACTGTATGATATTCTTTTCCTTTTTTTTAAGGGGATAGCCCTATTTTATTAATGTTTATTTATTTTTAAATTTTT